>NC_141996.1:23112858-23436358 GCF_049901715.1 Pseudonaja textilis
TATCGACAATACTCTTCTATTTTCCAGGTTCATCCAATCTTTAATCCATACAATAGCCACAGCCTGATAATACATTTCCCAGTCAGGGAGTCCAAAGCCACCCCTTTCTCTTTTGTCCTGTAGCAATTTCATTTTTATCCTAGCTTTTTTCCCATCCCAAACAAATTTACTTATTGTTTGATTTAATTCTCTAAAAAAGGTTTTATCCAATCTTATTGGTACAGTTTGAAAAAGATATAGCATTTTTGGTAGGGTAGACATTTTAATTGCTGCAATTTTCCCCAGTAATGATAGCTGTAATTTCACCCACATTTCCAATTCTTTTTTGATTTGTATTATTAATTTGTCATAGTTATCTTTTTTGATTGAAGAGCATCTTGCTGTTAGCCAAATGCCTAAATATTTTACCTTTTTCACACTTTGCATTCCCAATTTTCCTTCTAATTCTTTTTTTTGCTTATCTTTTAAATTTTTAGTCAATAATTTTGGTTTTTTTTATTAATCTTAAGGCCTGTGACCTTGCCAAATTCCTTTATTTTCCTTTATTAATTTTACTCCCGTATCCTCTAGATCTTCCAAAAAAAATACTACACTGCTCAAAAAAATAAAGGGAACAAAAAAATAAGACATCCTAGATCTGAATGAATGAAATATTCTTATTAAATACTTTGTTCATTACATAGTTGAATGTGCTGACAACAAAATCACAAAAAAATTATCAATGGAAATCAAATTTAGCAACCCATAGAGGTCTGGATTTGGAGTTACACTCAAAATTAAAGTGGAAAAAAACACTACAGGTTGATCCAACTTTGATGTAATATCCTTAAAACAAGTCAAAATAAGGCTCAGTAGTGTGTGTGGCCTCCACATGCCTGTATGACCTCCCTACAACACCTGGGCATGCTCCTGATGAGGTGGCAGATAGTCTCCTGAGGGATCTCCTCCCACACCTGGACTAAAGCATCCTCCAACTCCTGGACAGTCTGTGGTGCAACGTGGCGTTGGTGGATGGAGCGTGACATGGTATCCCAGATGTGCTCAATTGGATTCAGCTCTGGGGAACAGACAGGCCAGTCCATAGCATCAATGCCTTCGTCTTGCAGGAACTGCTGACACACTCCAGCCACATGAGGTCTAGCATTGTCTTGCATTAGGAGGAACCCAGGGCCAACCGCACCAGCATATGGTCTCACAAGGGGTCTGAGGATCTCATCTCGGTACCTAATGACAGTCAGACTACCTCTGGCGAGCACATGGAGGGCTGTGCGGCCCCCTAAAGAAATGCCACCCCACACCATTACTGACCCACTGCCAAACCAGTCATGCTGGAGGATGTTGCAGGCAGCAGAACATTCTCCATGGCGTCTCCAGACCCTGTCACGTCTGTCACATGTGCTCAGTGTGAACCTGCTTTCATCTGTGAAGAGCACAGGGCACCAGTGGCGAATCTGCCAATCTTGTTCTCTGGCAAATGCCAAACATCCTGCATGGTGTTGGGCTGTAAGCACAACCCCCACCTGTGCACGTCGGGCCCTCATACCACTCTCATGGAGTCTGTTTCTGACCGTTTGAGCAGACACATGCACATTTGTGGCCTGCTGGAGGTCATTTTGCAGGACTCTGGCGGTGCTCCTCCTGTCCCTCCTTGCACAAAGGCAGAGGTAGTGGTTCTGATGCTGAGTTGTTGCCCTCATACGGCCTCCTCCACGTCTCCTGATGTACTGGCCTGTCTCCTGGTAGCGCCTCCATGCTCTGGACACTACGCTGACAGACACAGCAAACCTTGCCACAGCTCGCATTGATGTGCCATCCTGGATGAGTTGTACTACCTAAACCAGTTGTGTGGGTTGTAGACTCCGTCTCATGCTACCACTAGAGTGAAAGCACCGCCAGCATTCAAAAGTGACCAAACCATCAGCCAGCAAGCATAGGAACTGAGAAGTGGTCTGTGGTCACCACCTGCAGAACCACTCCTTTATTGGGGATGTCTTGCTAACTGCCTATGCTTTCCACCTGTTGTCTATTCAATTTGCACAACAGCATGTGAAATTGATTGTCAATCAGTGTTGCTACCTAAGTGGACAGTTTGATTTCACAGAAGTGTGATTGACTTGGAGTTCCATTGTGTTGTTTAAGTGTACCCTTTATTTTTTTGAGCAGTGTGTATCATCGGCAAATTCCTGTACTTTATAATGCTCCTTTTTAATTAAAGCCTGTTTGATTTCTACATTTTTCCTAACGTTTTCCAATAAGTTTTATAAGGTAAGAATAAAGAGAAAGAGTGACAGTGGGCACCCCTGCCTTACTCCCTTGTTGATCTTGAATGTTTCTGTTCTGTCACCGTTCATTATTACACTGGCCGTCTGTGTTGTATAAATTGTCGAAATCAATTTAATAAATGTATTGCCAAATTGCATGCTTTTAAATTGTTGTATTATGAACTGCCAATTAACATTGTCAAATGCCTTTTGCGCATCGAGGAAGACCATTGCCAATTGTTTTCCTGGGTTTGCTTCATAATATTCTATTATATTCAATACCATTCTGGTATTATTTTTAATTTGTCTCTTTGGTAGGAATCTGTTTTGGTCGGTATGAATGATCTGGTTAAGGGTCTTTCTGCCATTATGGACATAAATATTTTATAATCAACATTTAAAAGGGATATGGGCCCATAATTTTGAATTAATTGATGGTCCGAATCTTCTTTTGGGATCAATGTTATGTATGTCTCCCCCCATGACTTAGGTAATTTTGCTGTCGTCAGTACCTCATTATACAGTTCTAATAATTGCATTTCTAATTTTTCTTGGAGCGTTTTATACAGTTCCCCTGGGAGACCATCCGGTCCTGCTGTCTTATTGTTTTTCTGTTTCAGGATTGCCTCTTGCAGTTCTCTTAATGTTATTTCTCTTCTTTATCCTCTTCCAGGATCACAGGTAGCCCTTTTCCTTCTAAGTAATGTTGGATATTTCCCTCTGGTACATCTTCCCTACTATATAATTCCTCAAAAAAACTTTTAACAATATGTTTTTTCTTTTCAGTTTGATGATGTAGGGTACCATCAGCATCTTTCAATTGTTGAATTGCTCTTTTTTCTTTTTCTTTCTTAAGTCTATAGGCTAGCCACCTTCCCGGCTTGCAATAGACATTAAAGGCACCTGTGTTACATCTAATCACTTGGGGAAGCAAGAGAGTTGAGGTTGATAGGATGAATTTGTAGATGTCCAAATACATCTTCTACAGTATTTTGAAAAGTATATACAGTGTCCTTTATAATAAAACACTGAAATAGAATTGAATGTTAGTGAACACTAAGATTAAATTCTTCATGCAAGAAGAAATTGAAAAGCAATACTCTAGTGAGAAAAGGGGTCATGCCTGGACATAGCCTTTTACTTTTAAATCACCTTGTTTAGCAGAAAAATCATTTAAAATTGTTTAGTCACGAAACAAATCTCACATCCGTTTAACAATTCTGTTTCATATAATATACTCGTTGGTGATAACACATCCTGATAACTCTGTTTTGATATCCAACACAACAATTTCCCACCATGGTTTTCAAATGATAAACTGAAATTATTACTAGCTGTTTCCAGTTATAACTGAGCATTCCTTAGAGGGAAAAATAATCTCAATCAAGAAAAAATAAAAATAAAAGAGATTCCGCTCTCATAGTTTCCAGCTGAACTTCTCAGAACTTTTTCAAGCAACATTTACAAATTTTGTATGCAGTAAGTAAATACAGAGAAGCCTTTCCTGCTATTTTCTTTTTTAAAATAATGATTTTATTTAACATTATGGTTAAACAGATGAAAAACCAATATAGACTACAAAAAAATAAAATAAAAAGAAAAGTAGAAAATGCAGAAAAAGTATTGTAAAAATAAAAATAGAAAAAAATGTAGCAAGGAAAAAGAAAAGAAATATACAAAAGTAGCAACCCAACCTCTCATAAAAGAAGCTGTGTAAGAACATTATTCTGATAAGCAAAAACACACTGCAACAATCCAGAACACCAGGAAAAGGAAGCAGCCAGCTATAAAGTATCTTCCAATAAAATGGACACGCACAGAGCTTTATCAAAAAGTGCCTATGAAAAAGATAACGCTGTCATACATCAAAACAATTCAGAAATAACCACAAACTAATACAACCACATTGCATTACCATAGCACACAAGCAACCAAAGGTTTCTAACACATCTTAACTAAATCAAAAGATCCAGTAGCCCCAGAAGAAAAAAGAGGAGTCATCTACAACATACAGTTGTAACAAACATTAAGTAGGACAGGCAGGAAGTAGCACATTCATAAATACTAGTACTATACATAAAGGTAATAGTGCATAATTAAACCGTTACAGATATTCGTATGTCCTTAAGAACATAAGCATACACCCCACTTACGTTACATATTTCATCTTGAATCATAGAAAAAAATGTCATTATAGGTACTTCTTGACTTACCACTGGTTCCCAAGCAACTGTTCAAAGTTATGACAGACCGGCTTGAAAGCTACTTACGACCCAGTTTCAAATATATGGTTGCTACAGCACCTCTGCAGTCATTTGCTCTCATGACCAACCACAGGGGTGCTGCAGCTTTCACCCATCCCACCCTGCCAAGTCCCTGCAGCCACTCATTCACCCAAGGGAGATCAGGCCAGCTGTAGCATCCAGCCTGATCTCTCTTCGCTTGCATACTCCAGCAAGCCTGATCTTCCCCAGGTCACTGGGTGGGAAGGAAGCTGAAAGGCTGTGAGGACCCCAAGGAGTGAGAAGTGGAGTATGGGATGCCTAAGGGTGGAGGAAGCCTAGGGAAGGCAAGCCTGGGCCTGAAGTAGGCCTCTCAGAGCCTCCCTCGCCCCTGAGAACTCTATACCAGCTTAACAACCCATATGTTTGTTTTAACAACTGTATCAGGGGAGAATACAAGATGGATGTCATGACCACTTGCAACTTTAATGTGCAAATTCCATTACAGTCATAATGCAAGAACTGCCTGTGTATGAAACTAAAAGCAAATGTAATTCTGCTTTACAGAATATTCAGAAAAGATTCTGCTTTCTAACTTGTGATGCTGCCAGCTATCTCGGTGACAATCTACGAGGGATTGGCTCAAAGTTTGTGAGCTCATCCCAGATGCTGACTTCGTGTTCAGAATGTCCTACCCTTTTTGTAGATGCTGAAACCGTGAGTATATTTACATAAGCAATCGCACAAAAACAGCATGTTTATTAGAATTAGGTGGATGTGTAATTTCATGATATCTTTTCATGATCAGCATGTCAGTTCTCCTGAATATCCATTCCCTGGATAATTAGAGATCCATTGCATATTATGGAGCATACAATACAGTCTTTAATGCATAATCATATTTTATTTTTATTTATTTTATTTATTTATTTGCATCCCATCTTTATTATTATTTTTACAATTAACTGAAGATGGCAAACATATCCAACACACCTCCATTTTCCTTACAACAACAAACCTGTGAGGTCAGTTGGGTTGAGAGTGAGTAACTGGCCCAAAGTCACCCAACTGACTTTCATGCCTGAGGCAGGACTTGAACTAAGTCCCGCTTTCTAGCCAGATGCCTTAATCACCAAAATCTGTTTTTATAGGAATTACCATGTCCGACTATAAATGGAAACTTGCATCACCAAAGTGCTACCATTCAAATTCCAAACCATTTTCTTCATGAACTAGAGTCTGAAGGTTGAATCACAACACCTGGACTTATTTTCTTGTTAGTTTGAGACATTTTTCTGGTCACCCAAGCAACTTCATCAATGAGAGCAAGCTAGTTAGGCAAAGAGTCCTTGGAATGTACCAAGTCCTCCCACATCAGGCATTTCTTCCCTGAAGTCAGAGGTGGTATTCAGCAGGTTTTGACCAATTCTGGAGAACCTGAAATTTTGAGTAGTTCGGAGAACTGGCAAATACCATTTCTGACTGGAGATTTTACAGTATCCTTCCCCTGCCACACCCACTAAGCCAGGCTCACAGAACCAGTAGTAAAAATTTTTGAATCCCACCACTGCCTGAAGTGTATTGTAATATGTCAGTACAGATTCTCAGTCACCCAGGTAAAGCTGTCTGAAGATTGAGTCATGACAGCTGGACTTATTTACTTGATTTTTGAGATGTTTTGCTGCTCATCCAAGCTGCTTCACCAATTGGAGCAAGTTAGTTAGGAGGAGCAGTTGGTGCAGGAGGAGTTGGTACATTCCAACGATTCTCTACCTAACTAACTTGCTCTGATTGATGAAACCGCTTGGATGAGCAGTGAAACATTTCAAGCCAACAAGAAAATAAGTCTAGTTTCTATGACTCAGCCTTAAGATAACTTTATCAGGATGACTGAGAATCTTCACCAGCTAGAACAGAGAGTTTCTCTGTAACATCTGATCTCACATGAAGCATTGTACCTCAGACAAAGCCATTCTGCATGACCATTCTAGACTTTAATTCTGTCCCTGCTGATTTTCATTACTCAGTGAGAGCAATTTTTACCAGTGTTTGAAAGAAACAGTGTTCACTGAAGCATCTTTATTTTTCTTCCAGCTTCTCTCTTGTGGGCTTCTAGAGAAATTAAAGTTTAGTGTCTTAGAACTACAAGAATACTTGGATACATATAATAACAGAAAAGAAGCAACACTTTCTGTAAGCATGATTGTTATGTTTTGTCTTATGTTGATTTTGTCTTACTTTTAAATATAAAATCTGGAAGGAGATTAGTTCATCAGTAAACCATTTTTTGAAGAATATAAAGCTAGTTAACGCTGATGTGTATTCATTACTCTCGGAATATACTGAATATTAAAGATTTTAACTTTAAAAACTTAAACACATTTTAGGAAGTAAAAAGATTTTAGAGAGAGGAATCAGGATAATGTGATTAAATCTGAGTTACAATGTAGTATCTGCTACATTTTCATTCAAGAATTTTATATTCAGCACAGTGATGCATCCTTTCTTAGATTTATTCCAGAAAATATTTAGAAATTCAGTAAAATGTATATTATCTCAAAAGTATGATTTTTGAAAAATTGAAAGTTTATGTCTTCTGTGCTAATGCCTATATAAATATGTGTGGGTGTGTATGTGTATGTATGTATGTACACACATATATACATATATATTGTTTTTTACAAACAGTGGCTGGCAAACTGCAAGGCAACTTTTTCAGGGGGTTCAAGAGATGGGGTTATCACTTGTCAGCCAGGAGATTCAGAAGAAAAGGTAATAAACATTCTGGTTATATGGTGTTTCTGGAGGAAGATTTTTGTGTGCCTTGTGTTTGTACTCCCATGATTTTTTGAACATTGAAAAATCCCTTCTTCCTTCAAATCCCCATCAGTAAGTCAAAGTACATGTACATACCTAAAAATCATAGAAATTTAATTTACCATTCATCTCAACCAAATGCCATTAATGGAGGAAGAAACAGGCATTTCTATGGAGATTCTCGGTCATCCAGGTCATGGTTGTCCCAAAGGTGCTTTTTCAAGGGGCAACTGGACTTTCTGGTTTTTCTTTGAAGACATTTTACTTCTCATCCAAGCTTCCTGGATGAGAAGCAAAACATCTTCAAAGAAAAATAAGAAAGTCCAGTTGCTTCTTGAAAAAGCACCTTTGGGACAAGAAGGCATTTTCTTTTCTCAGATTGCCAGCTTCTCTCTGGAGAGAATGCCTCTCATGAGTCTGTGCAAGGATTTGAAGAGAATCTTCAATTGGGCCAGCTTCATCCGCCAGAAGTTGTCTTCCAGCAGTCATCCTCCAGCTTCTTCAAAGGCTTTTTCAGGTTGTTCATGTCATATACAGTGCAGAAATTAGCAACAAAATGTCCCTGCCTACTCCTGCATTCAGAGGTGACACAGGAAAGCCCATTCAACAGATACAGCTGCCTCAACTTTAATGACTTTGCAAACAACCCCTTGAATATTTTGCACATCATTACTATCTAATGAGAAAGTAGATTTGTATTAGTGATAGGGTTCTGTCACACTTTGCACCACAAGGCAAAAAAGGGCTTTGAAGCTAATGTAGTTAATCCGTAACTCCTTAAAGCAGCTATGCCTTCTCCAGGACTACTCATTTACTGCAAAAACATATATATTTTTTTGCCTTCAATTCAAAAGCACTCTTTGAAAAAGCATGAAAGGGATTCCCCCAGTAATCTAGAACTTTGGCTTCCATTCTCTTTGGGAAAGAGGTGGAATAAATGGCCAGATTTGTGTAAGTATGTATATATTGTTTAAGGGTTTACAGGCCAGTCTGCCAATTCTGAGCAGTTTAATCCTCTAGCTGGAGTTAAAAAATCATACTATTTGTTTGAAAATAACCACATAAACATAAAAAGAAATGTTGAAATCACTTAAGTACCATACCATAAAATAGGGAGTACTACTTGATGCCTGCTGACATCACATAAGCAGATGTGAATAATAAACCAAGGATTTCAGCATTCCTGTCATAGCTAGTGTACAAAGATCCTGTCAACCTTGTGATTCTGTGATGCAAATCAGTTACTTTGATTTGTTCCACTTGAAATAGGACATAACATCCTCTTCTCTTCTGGCCTATTAATATGTTCCTGTTTAAGAAGCTCAAGAAATCAGCATATTGTAATGTTAATGGACTTTTAATTCCAATGTCTTGGTGTGAATCCAGTGCTGCCATACCATGTTCAGAGTCAAGGGCTGAACAATATATTCTGCATTTACATATTTCTTTACAATGCATTGAAAGCAAAACAGTACTCAGTACTTATGGCCTATTATTGCACTTCTGATCAACACAAAACAGTTTCTTTGCAAAAGAGTTGGAGATGAATTTCACTTCAGCTTCTTTGAAACAATAAAATCAGGAAGAATTATGAATGAAAGCAGGATATCTACCATAACTGGGGGGTGGGGGGGAGTTTATTCCCAGGATCTGGATATTGCAGATAATGTTACAAATATCAATAGGTAGCTTGAAAGTATTTTTCCCCTGCAAAGTTTTGGAGATATTGATAGCTTTTGCTTTCTTGATTTATTTGCAGATTACTCTTTCAACTTCCCTTCTGTCATAATTTAACTGTGATGTTGATCTAGTCACTGCTAAAATTATATGCTTTTACTTTCCCACATAATCAGTTTTCTCTCTTTGCACTGGGTCTCCTCCCAGAGTTTTTGGCAATATGCATAAAATAGTAAGACTAAGTAAACCTTTGTCCTTATTTTTGTATGTGGAATTAGAGAATGTTCAGCTTTAACTTTCTATCAGCATGTCTACCTTTCTGGGATAATGAGATTTGTAGTTTCCAACCTCATAGGATTTAGCCAGTGATAATTATTTTAGTGAAAAGGCATTTATTAATGATCTGTTGGTTTATCCTGGCATGCCATAAGCCTGGCAGTGACCAAGGCCATTTGCTACAAATTGGATTTTTTTCGAAACTAGCAAAGTCTAACTAATATAATTAAAACTGAATTTCTCCTACCTTTTTCCATCCAAATGATAATATATTTTAACTCACAGACTAAAAAAGCATTCCAAGGCCATATTTTGTGTCCCCTCTGGACACAAGATTACATTATTAGAATGTTCTCGTTCATTTACATTGAGTAATTCAAAGAAGATGATATGTTGCCTGATTATTCTTTTTATATTAGTTAAATTAAGTATTCAGAGGGTACCTTAAGTCATGCAGACAGTTGGGATATTGGCTATAAGACAAACTCTGTCAAAGATCTGTCAGATCTCTTATCCCTTTCTATCTGACTTCATATTTAGTCCACCAAACTTGATGGAACTAGTTAAATGGCATTTTACAGGATAAACTTTTATGTGCATCAACTAAAGCAATAAATGCTTAAAACTGCAGTGTTTCTTATATTAAATACATTAGGATTAATCCACCAGTAACTGTCTGTAGTGGATTACAGCTTACAACTTTGTCTGATGCTTAGCTGTGTCTTTGTATAATATTGTACAGCAAGGCAACTTTCAGTCAAATGTGCATCATTAAGATATTTGAGGATACTGCTGAGTAATTTAAAATTAATGTTATTATTTTATTCATTTTCTCATGCTGTACAGCAAACAGTATTGATTTCATTCTCGTTAGGGAAACAGGATGGCCATAAAGTAAAGGCTAAAGTAAGGAAAAATAGTTTAACTTTGAAAATATGAGATTTAAACAAATTTATACAGGTAGTCCTTGACTTATGACCACAATTGAGCCCAAACTTTCAGTTGCTAAGCAAATAGTTAATTGAGTTTTCACCCATTTTACAAGCTATAGTTGTTAAGTGAATCACTGCAGTTGTTAAGTTGCATTGTTATTAAGTGAATCTGGTTTTACCATTGATTTTGCTTGTAAGAAGATGCAAAAGTGATCACATGACCTCAGTGGACTCCAACCTCCCTAAATACATGTGAGTTGCCAAGTATCTGAATTTTGATCACATGACCAAAGCATACTGAAACAGTTGCTAAGTGTGAAAAACATTCTTAAGTCACTTTTTTCAGTGCCATTGTAACTTCAAACAGCTAATGGTTGTAAGTCAAGGGTTACCCATTGTTTAATTAATTGCTTTTACTCAGTGAAGGATGTAGGCAGTGGTAGAATTATATATTATATTTGTAATACAAAATATTTTAAAAGTGGCATACTGAAGCCTAGTTTTTGACTATTTCTGGAGGTTCAAGTGTCATCATCATAATGTAGTATAATATTAGTAAACATAATAGCTATTATAGGAATAATAATTAGGTAAGTTTGTTGCCTTAGTCATACATGAAAAAGTGAGATAAAGGTCTAATTATAAAAATGACATTTTTATGTTATATTTAATGTTTTGTACTTCTGGGTATATAAACATTTCAGGATTTGTGTCCTATTTCATAGGCATTATCATTAAAATAAATCTAAATACTTCAGTTTTAGCTGGATTGTATAGGTGTAAATACTGCATTTCTTTACGTTACTTTCCATGGCAAATTAATTATGATTTTTTTTCAAAAATGAAGTACATATACAGCAAGATAAAATCACTGAAGCAGGAGATCATTGGAGGAGTAATCATCTTTCATTTCCTTAGGTTTTTTTCTACAAAGCTTGTTTGCTTGATAGGGTGCTCTCTTTCTTCATTTTTTTACAGTGATAGAGCACTGGTCCTTTATGATGGTCAATATGGCGTTGGAGATTAGAATCACTGATCTAGGAAAGATGGTGCAGAGTAGATTGTTCCTACATGCTGTATTCCTTATTGACAGCTAAACAGATGTTTGAGAAAGAGCTTTCTTGAAATAGATGACTGATGCTATTTTTATTAGGAAAAAGAATTATTATACAGGCTCATGATTCATAGAACCATCATCTTTCATATTCAGGTTGGATATAACATGTTCTAGTGCAAGTATAGATGGTTTTGTCAGCAATTTGAATGGTATGGGCAATTTAATTTCTCAGCTATCCTAAAAAAATATTCCTATACATTACGTTACGTCTTACGTTACATTTTAAAGATCTCAATACACTAAAAACGATAGCTCAATTTTCAAATTACTTTCAGAAACAGGCTAATTATAGTTAACATCTACAGTACACAAAGCTTTTTATCAGAATCAGCAAGTACAAAATTGAACATAAATTTTAGAGATTCACAGAACCCTCTTAAGCTCGATACAGATGAGGCTGAGGTGGGGGCAGCATTTTTTAAAAATGAATATTTGTTTTTATTTTATTTTTAGAAAGGTATATGCTGCATATTCTGTCATTGTTCCAATTTATAACGGATTATAACGTACAGAAAACCTATTTTAAAAATAATATAATCATCTTTAAAAAAAAATCTATAAACATGAGGGAGCTTTAAATCTCCTCCTAAACTGTAATAAGTAGATGGCAGAGCATGCTATTAAAAATCTGACAGTGAACATCCTGCAAATAACTTGGACCTGAGCTATTTAAAAAATGGGACAATCCTGCTTACCCTATATGTTTGCTTACCTCAACCTGCTTCAATAGTGTTTGAAACCTGCATGATACTAAAAGAGGCTAATCAATTTGCATCCACAGCTTTTTAAAATTTCTTAAAATGGAAATTTTAAGATTATGAAAACATAGACTTCATAATTCCAACATTATGTTCTGTTTTTGTAACCTTTTCCTTCCAGTCTGTTGCATCTTGCTGGTGAAGATTTTGGAAATCACAAGCTAGTATATATTATTTGGCCAGTTCTAATACATACTATCTTATTATGGTATTTGATTTTTTTTCTTTCAGATCACTCTGGTCTATAAGAGAATTGCAACTATTGATTTTACAATTATGATTAAGATTTCTGAGCCATGCATGTTGTGTAGTTGATACATCTTGAATCACTTTAGCAACTCAAAATAAGCTCTGCTAATTGTAGTAAGAGAGTAGTAGTAATGGCTGTGCTTTTCCAGTTGCATGCATTACACTGACACTTTACTTTCTTTCCTTTCCTTTTTCCTGTGCCATGCTTGCTGTGTAGCAAATGGAATCTCTTGCAGTAAGTTAAACATTCTTTTCATATTCTTTGTCCATTAAAATATGGACTAATACACTGTTTTAACTCTTAGCATGTTTCTCCCTTTTCACTTTCTTATTTATTCAGTGTACAATCATTGTTATTAAAGTTTGTTTGTTTTTTATTTTACTGTCCAGTTTCCCAGGTTCCTTGGAGTTTTCTTTGTTTATAAATTCTGACCATGTCACATTTAACTCCAATTATTATACGAATTTTATTTGAAAGTATATTAGCCTTTTTAAATTATCAGGGCACTTCATTGCTTCTCTTCTGAATAAATCAAACTAATAGAATATTTTATTAAAGAAAGTGACTTGTTTCCTGATCTCATCAGCCATCATTGCAGCAAACTAACTACATTATTATTTCATATGAGAGGACTGTTATTTGTAGCTTGAATTGATCATTTCTCTCGAGGTCCAGATATCTAATTATCAATTACAAATTCACTACATATGTTCATAATGCAAGAGAGGAATTCAGCTGCTTTAAGTGGCTACTCTAGAATGACTTACCATCTTTTCACAAATGATAATCTACAACCATATGGATATGACATTTAGTAACTGAATTTACAGTAGTCATTTGCTGTCACTTACAAAAGCTACAGGGCAATAATTCTGAATCTGTAGTCTGCAAATCATTAAAGTAACCTATTACTTTAACCTGTTAAGGTAGTATAAATGCTTCTTCGAGTGGATACCAAAATAAAATTGGGTCCAGATCATACAATATAGCATCAAATTCTTACAAGATTTTGGCTTTTTTACACCAAGTTCATAAGATTTCAACAGGGAATGCTAGTGAAGCGACAATAATAATTTAAATACAATATTATAGTTCCACAGTTTCATGTTTTTGGTTTATGTGGTGATACTGAAGGCTTTCAATGAAAATAAAATGTTCTAGATAAATGGAAAGTTTAAGTAACAACTATAATTTTTAAAGTTATGGAATTACCATTAACATAAGTAAACCATGTAACAAAATAGATTAGAGTAAATCTTTTAATTTTAATTTATCTGGCTCAATTTAAGAGTTCCCATAAAAATTATTTACCTACTTTCAATATCTGAGTCTATAATTTCATTCCATGAAAATATGAATGAATTACAATCCGAGAATCCATTGTGCCATTTCAAAATAAGCCATGTATTTTGCAATGAAATCAACTATGAGCTCTGCTACTGGGAAACTGAAAATTTCACCCCGCAACAATTATGTCTAAACTATATTTTTTCATAGGAATTTTTATAATAACCTGGTTTCATAACCCATGCTTTGAATTTTTTTGTTTTAACAAAACATAGATAAGATTAGCCAAAATTATTTTGACAGAAGACAAAACAGTAAAATAAAATTAATAAAAATGGAAGAAAAGGCTTTGAAATTTCTTTTCATGGCCATATAGGAGAAGAATAGAGGCATTAATCTGTTTCCTATCACAATAAATTATAGTTTACGATTCTAGAATGTAGTTTCTGATACTATGTGAAGTAAAAGCATAACTTTCTGGTTCTTAAATTTCATGTCACAATTAATTTGTGAAAGTAACGCACACTGTATTGAGGTAAAATAGATAAAATGTTAAAGACATTCTGGTAATGTTAGCTTAATAAAAAGAAATGATGTAAGAGGAGATTCTGCATCATAGAGTTTAATAAGACTCAGCATTTCAAGTCCTAAAAGATAGGTCATCATTATTAACTCTATGTTGCTTGGGAGTAAGAAAGAATGGTTTGTAACTGTGTTCATGGCAGTGGAAAAAATATATCAGAGATAACTGATAGAGAGACTTATATTGTAGCAGCTCTGCTGCTCTAACTCATCATCAGTCTAAAGAAACATTAAAACAAATAATGTAGAAATTGCATAAGATACTCATAATCGCTTCATATTATTTTGTAACTCATGATTCTTAGTTTCTGTTGCAAAGCACATTATGGAAAAATCCAAGCTGTCACCTTTTAATAGTAACTCTCTCTTCTATTTTTTTTTTTTAGCAATTGGAACTGTGTCAGAGATTATATAAGCTGCACTTCCAGTTATTGTTACTTTTTCAGTCATACTGTAAACTCATCGGACAAGTGCATGAAGTTAGTACAATGCCAGAGGTATGTACAAGAAAAGACAGAAACATTTTTTCCTGGAATAATTGCTGTACTCTTCTGATTAATGTTTATTTATTTCACCAGATCAGGTGAACTTTAAGTGATTGGTAATGAACATTTAAATTTTGCTGGACAAGAATCATAATGGAAGGAATAATTATGAAAAATAAATAGGAGCGGAATTAAGTATTCTTTTTTCCTCCGTACACACTCCCCCCCCCCCAATTTTTTAACTGTGTAATGCCTATACTAGAAGTTATCCCCACATTTCCTATTACAAAATCATGGGGAAACTCTGGTTCCACTCATACCCCTATATTTTTATTGGGCCCTGAATACATTATGGTCTGCAGGTTATCTATTAAGCATTCTCTTTTAAAATTATAAATGTAGAAAACTTTAGAACATTTGTTGATTTTATGAAAATATTTTAAGAAAACATTTCCATATTTGTTTACATAAACATTTTCCTTCTCCTTTTTATATATATAGAGAGAGCTAAAAGTTGGTATGCAGACCATTCTCTATACCCCATTTTTTCACACCGGAATGTTAAATAAAATATTGACAAAAAGTGACTAATGTAATATCCCTCAGTTGAATTTCATGGCTGAGAAAAGACTTCCTTACCCTAATTTTAATACTGAACTATATTATTACAGTAAGCTTCATGCAGCATATAGTAGGCTACTCTTAAATAGGCTTGTGGCATGGTTTTTAAAAACCATAGCTTATCTAAATGCTTTATATTTATTCTTTAATTTATAATCCAACACTAATCATTAAATTATAAAATGGTAGAATCTACTTTTTGCGATAGAATAATAGTATTATTTTCCTTGGAATTAGTATTCTTGCCCTATTTTTGTCCAAGATGAAGCAGAACCCAGCCACCTAGAAGTGTAAAATGTAACCTGCAGATAAGAATTGCTGATGAGGTGCCTTGACTTCAAACATCAAGGAATTGATGTTTAAATTGAAATCATCTCAATACAGCTTTTTAAATTTAATAGTACTGGTATCAGTGGACCCAACTGATATATCATTACAGCAGTAACACACAGTCTACAATAATGTATTGTTAGTTATTAGCTTTCATGAAGTTATAAAGCCAACACCTGCAGTGCCCCACCTGAAAAGAAGGAAAAGTGAAGTTTAATGCCCTCTAACAACCTCATCTTATAAGATATTTCAGATTTTAAAAAAATTATTGATACAGTTTTCCCCACCTCAATTTATATAGACCGTATAAAGAAGGGTAAAAATACAAGGGTAAAAATACTGTGTTATCTGGGATTCATGACCCAGACATCATGGAGCTAAGCTGAGTCGACCCTATGAAGCCACTTCCATAAATAGAAACAGAACCACTGAAAAAGAGTGCCTTTTACTCTGACTTTCGGTAGTCGGTTGAAAGAGATACCATGTTTAATGTGATTCACAACCCATTTATTCCAGTCTCACAAAATACAAACATGCGATTGAAAGGCAGTGTGGTTTAGTGGTTAAGATGTTAGACTAGAATCAAGAAGCTGCAGGTTCTATTTCTTTCTCAAGCATGAAAAACAATTGGTTAAGCTTGAGTTAGTCATTTTCTCACAGCTCCCAAACAATAACATAACACAGTGTAAGGGTCTGCAACAAGTCAGCTGAAGAACAAAACCCTTGTCATTATCATGCATTGATCTTGTAAACTGGACAAATATAACACAAAAGAAGTAGACTCTGTAACCAAGCTGGACAGAGGCGAAAAGGAAATAAGATACCGTGAAGTAGTGTGGAAGATATACACCTTATTTTAAAACAGTGGGGTTGAAATGCATGATTCAATGCTTAGAGCATTTGATTTTGGTTAAAAAAATCTTCTTAATAAATCCATCCAAAGTTGGATTCATATCCAAATATTTGATTGAGTTTAATACGGTAAATAAAATTTTAATATCTATTTCATTTTTTGAAAAGCAAGCATGAGTTTACGATATTCTTTAACTTGTAGAACACCCTATATTCCTCCGCTGGTTTTAAAATCAGGACAAGATGTACCAAATATATATTTCAATGCATATTCTTAAATTAATTTTCATATGGATATTGTTCCTGCTAATTTAAATACTTCATCTGTCCTTGAATTTTGCATCTTTTATATGGGAAGAGATAATGTACGTTGGTGAAAATGATATTTTTTCTTCCACAGCTGCTAAATATGTCACGAGAACTGAGTGAGTTAAAGAAAAACCTTAAGGAAGCTAGTGCTGCCATTGCACTTGATCCATCTATTATAGAAAGTGGTACCTCTGAACCCATGTTCGCTTCTACAGAAATAGCTATTCAATTTATGCTAGAGTGTCTGAAAAACAATGAACTTGGAAAAGCTCTACACCAAATAAGAGAATGCAGGTACATTGGGATAGATGACTAATGTATTGTTTTCCTATTTTCTCTGAAGAGCAGCTATCAAATACTTTGTTTTTACTGAATAATACTGAATATTATTGCTGAATATATATAAATAGATCCAAATTAAAGGAACTCATTTAAATGTAATAAATGAGAAATAATTAAAAGGTTCTGTGTTCCTTCTGTTCATCAAGTATCTCTATATGTTTAAAAAATGTTATAATTTTGGAACACAGTCTGTTATCAGTTTCCCTTGCTTAGAGAAGTGAAGGTTCTGTATTGAAATGAAAAAAAAAAACCTATCTTGATCACAAATTAGGTTTTGTGTTTTGAAAGAAACGAAGTTCACTTAGTGGTGAACATACTGCTTTTGTCCACTAAACTATCTATGGCTTGGTTTTCAAGCTTCTTTTGCATGGAAGATATACGTGAGTTAGTACCCAAAGCAAAAAAAAGCAAAAGCAAAAAACAAAAAACCCAGAAGCATTATCTTGTAAAACCCAATGGGTTCAAGCAAATAAAAAAGAGAACCTGCTTTATTAAAAAAAAAAGCCAGGAGTTTTAAAGTTACTTTACTAGCCAATAATGAAGCTTCCTTCTCTTCCTTCAAAAGAGTCAATCTTCTTAAATCCATTGCAGTGCATATTGTAATTAATACCGTTGCACCTGAAGGTTTTTTTTTCCCTTCATTTTGTGATATCAATAACACTTGTTGTTGTTGTTTTTTACCTTTTTACATGTGTAGCCACAGAAATTAAAAAATGAGATTTCATTTGCATGAAACAGCATTTAAGTAGCATAACCTGTACTTTCGTTTCATTGCAGGAATTTATGGCCGAATGACATTTTTGGAAGCAGTTCTGATGATGAAGTCCAGACTCTACTGAATATTTACTTCCGGCACCAAACACTAGGGCAATCTGGCACTTATGCATTGGTAGACTCTAACCAAAGCCTGACTGAAATTTGTGCGAAACTGATGGAGTTGAACATAGAAATCCGGGACATGATCCGGCGAGCTCAAAGCTACCGAGTGATCACTTCTTTTCTTCCAGATTCCAGTGTTTCTGGCACGAGTCTCTGACAAAAGTCTGGTGCCCCCTACCTCTTTCAGGCTGGGATTGCTTCCATGCTGGGATGAGATGGTTCAGTGCATTTTCAGCTTTAGAAAGAGTTGATCAAGACATACCCAATCTTGTTACCTTTACAATATTTTCCAAGAAAAGTTGGGCAGTGTTTTCAGAGTGCAGTCATAATATAAGAACAAAGGTAGCGTCAAATCCTTTGTTCTGAACTACACACACAAATGACTTTCACAGGGCAACTGCAATTCACTACTGAAGAAGTGACTTCCTTACATACCAAAGACTACTACACTGAGCAAGACTTCCTTTCTAGAAAATAGTTTTAGATATAAAAAGTGCAATCTCTTCTTCACTTGAGGATTTTTTTTAGTTTTGTACATTTATTCCTTTGACCAAGTTGTTAAAAACAGGCAGAATGAAGCTAGCGACAGGATACTGAAAGACTGTCACTGCGAAAGCTGAGAGCCTCTGCATATGAAAGTTGTTGTAAAGGACTACAAATGTGCACTGTATTTAAATATGATTACCGTATCTTCTAAATAGAGAAAAAAAATAAGCTGCTACAAAGTACATTTGTTGATGTTGCTAGGCTACTGTCTTGGAAGGTACTAGATCCTATTTCAAGAGGTCTGTTATTAAGACCCAAGTACCTATGAATGGACAAAGATTTTTTTTTTAAAACAAAAGATTTTGGCTGCTTTTTACTAGAGAGTTGCTTTTATGTATATTTATATTAAGAATGCTGGTCTGGCATAAGTTGTCATTTTGTAGAAAAATATCACGTCTGATTTAAGTTCTTTTGAACTGGTACATGCATCTTTTAATTTTAATGTACATTTGGATTTTAACACTGAAATTATTAAGTACAGATCAGATTTACTTTCTATTTTCAAGTGCTTATTAGTAATATATGTTCCTGTTTTCTCGTTTTTTTTTTTTTGCACTTAACTGCTGTAAAGAGTTAAAACAAGTGCATGTAAGTTATTTGCACATTTGAGACACTTTTATTCCAACATTGTGTCGCTTATTCACCCTGTAAATACATTTAAAGGTTTTCGTGAATTTTCTTTTAATATTTTGATCATTACAGATCTCAAGTATAAAAAACTATATACTGTATGTGTGTGTATGTGTACATACATGCAAACATACATATATCTGTATACATATACATTAGCGTGTAAATGTACTAAATTGTAATGAGTTTATGCTATAATATATATGGAAACAGTTCTATAAGAATATTTTGAAATCAGGTTCTTTTTCAGTTGGGCTTGAATCAACATATAAATTAGTCCAACTTTTATGCGCTCACTATGCATCCAAACATTAACCTGCACAAACTGATATAAATTGAACAAAGTCCCTTAAATTTAATGTATTCTTGCTCGACCAGTTCTCTCTAGCTAAGCTTTGTCAATCTGGCGTCTTCCAGAGATGTTGGGACCACTAATACCAGAATTTCTACCTAGAGAATATACTGGAATTCTGGGACTTATAGTCCAAACAAGTGGGAAAGGAACCAGGCTGAAAGGGTTTCTGCAAATATATGAAAATTGATAGGCTTCTCTGTTCTCCCTTCCTCAAAACAGTAATTTGAGCATATATAAGAGAAGCAAGGTATTAGTTTGAATTGTTATGGAAAAATCAAGCTGTAAGAAATATGTTATGCAAAATGTAAGTGTACTTATTCTGTAACACCACAATTGAGCAGATGGGCTCTATAGGTGTGAACCTCTTCCTGTTGGATTGTGCTACCTTTATTATAGAAGCCAATTTAAAATTTTGTAAAAATGATTCAAACAGGGATTAAAATAGTGTATCTCACATTCAGACTATAAAATTAACATGTCATTTGCTAGGTATATATCTTGGTTTCTTTTTCCCTATTGAGTTGGAAGAAAGACAAGCTTTATGCTTAGTGATTAAGGCCTACTACCATAATCATATGAATTTGGGGAGTATTAATGGGATATAAAGTTATTTTTATTGCTTATAATCTTGTATGGCAAGTCCATGTCAGCTAACCCTCATGAAAGCTAACATGAAGTGCCTCTTTCACTGTGTGACTTGAGTGCTGCCCAACTCACTTACTTACTCTTCTCTTAGAGGAATGCTTTGTAAGAGATTAACAAATGTTTCTGAGTGTTAGTAAACCTAATATAATTGAACGATGAAGTTCATGTTTCTTCATTGTGCTACTTACCAGCTCTTGTATAGCACAGGCTTAAAACATCATTTTTTTAAATGAAATGTCAACCTATACACATGTACATATACCTAAGAACTATCATAATCATGCTTAATTGAACTTTATTTGCAAGTTCAGAACATGTGCTGTTTTCACTATAATTTTGCTATTATCATCTAAAAACCACTGAAAATAAGATGGAAGCTTCACTTCATGGTTATGTCTTTCCACATCTCCTTACTGAAATGCAACAGAAATGGGGGCAAACTCATTACACATGCAATGACTCAGGTTATTATTTTTGTATGTATGAAATAATTATGAAAATTGCAATTGCTTATGAATAATCACCAAATCTTATCAAATTCTTCCTGTTTTTAGATTGGCTTGAAATTGCATATTTAATCTATAGTGCTACGAAACTCAATATGTATCTCTTCTAATATAGGCTTTATCGTCATTTTTGCAAATTAGTTTTGAGAGTAATATCCCTCCTAAGACAAAAGTGCTAGTTTAACATGCACCACAAAATTCATAGTAATAGTACATTGGCAATCTGATATTGTCTTATATTATTAATACAAAAATATCTAAGTAAACCTAACCATTAATATGCTCAGGTATTTTTCCTCTTTAATTTCAACAAGACAGACAGGCCATCTGATGATTCAAGAAGACTACTGTCCTTTTTATTCAATTTAATAATGATTGTTATCCCTATCATATAAATCTATTACATATTCTATTTTCCTTCAGTGATTTAAGACTTACTTACATGTGTCTTTATAGAATGCCATAGTAGACATGAAAGTATATTGCTCAATCTTTATCAAACTTCAATATGTTCAATTATATTCAGAATCCTCACATTGTATCACTGTTTCTACAAAAAGATTGCAGGAATATACACTGCTCAAAAAAATAAAGGGAACGCTTAAACAACACAATGTAACTCCAAGTCAATCACACTTCTGTGAAATCAAACTGTCCACTTAGGTAGCAACACTGATTGACAATCAATTTCACATGCTGTTGTGCAAATGGAATAGACAACAGATGGAAAGCATAGGCAGTTAGCAAGACATCCCCAATAAAGGTTCTGGTTCTGCAGGTAGTGACCACTTCTCAGTTCCTATGCTTTCTGGCTGATGGTTTGGTCACTTTTGAATGCTGGCAGTGCTTTCACTCTAGTGGTAGCATGAGACGGAGTCTACAACCCACACAAGTGGTTTAGGTAGTGCAACTCATCCAGGATGGCACATCAATGCGAGCTGTGGCAAGAAGGTTTGCTGTGTCTGTCAGCGTAGTGTCCAGAGCATGGAGGCACTGCCAGGAGACAGGCCAGTACATCAGGAGACGTGGAGGAGGCCGTACGAGGGCAACAACTCAGCATCAGAACCACTACCTCTGCCTTTGTGCAAGGAGGGACAGGAGGAGCACCGCCAGAGCCCTGCAAAATGACCTCCAGCGGACCACAAATGTGCATGTGGTTGCTCAAACGGTCAGAAACAGACTCCATGAGAGTGGTATGAGGGCCCGACGTCCACAGGTGGGGGTTGTGCTTATAGCCCAACACCATGCAGGATGTTTGGCATTTGCCAGAGAACAAGATTGGCAAATTCGCCACTGCTGCCCTGTGTTCTTCACAGATAAAAGCAGGTTCACACTGAGCACATGTGACACACGTGACAGGGTCTGGAGGTGCCGTGGAGAACATTCTGCTGCCTGCAACATCCTCCAGCATGACCGGCTTGGCAGTGGGTCACTAATGGTGTGGGGTGGCATTTCTTTAGGGGGCTGCACAGCCCTCCTCCATGTGCTCGCCAGAGGTAGCCTGACTGCCATTAGGTACCAAGATGTGATCCTCAGACCCCTTGTGAGACCATATGCTGGTGCAGTTGGCCCTGGGTTCCTCCTAATGCAAGCCAATGCTAGACCTCATGTGGCTGGAGTGTGTCAGCAGTTCCTGCAAGACAAAGGCATTGATGCTATGGACTGGCCCACCCATTCCCCGGACCTGAATCCAATTGAGCACATCTGGGACACCATGTCACGCTCCATCCACCAACACCACGTTGCACCACAGACTGTCCAGGAGTTGGGGGATGCTTTAGTCCAGATGTGGGAGGAGATCCCTCGGGAGACCATCCGCCACCTCATCAGGAGCATGCCCAGGCATTGTAGGGAGCTCATACAAGCACGTGAAGGCCACACACACTACTGAGCCACATTTTGACTTGTTTTAAGGACATTGCATCAAAGTTGGATCAGCCTGTAGTGTTTTTTTCCAGTTTAATTTTGAGTATAACTCCAAATCCAGACCTCCATGGGCTGCTAAATTTGATTTCCATTGATAATTTTTGTGTGATTTTGTTGTCAGCACATTCAACTATGCAATGAACAAAGTATTTAATAAGAATATTTCATTCATTCAGATCTAGGATGTCTTATTTTTGTGTTCCCTTTATTTTTTTGAGCAGTGTAGTATTTGCAAGATTTAATCTGGCATTTAAAATCCCTCTAAGTTTTCCACCTTTTTCTAGTTAAGTGTATCAGCTCTCCCATCTCTTTTTAATGCTCATCAAGGGAAATACAATTTAATTGGAATTTAAGTTTTATTAATTAGGCAGTACAGTGATAAATTACAAATATATCTTAGCATTGCAAACATCTTTAGTCCATTATCCATTGCCAGGTCAGAATCCTAAAGTCAAATCTACATTATGAAACAAAGTGCATAGCTAAATGCAACCTCAGCACACAAACTGCACAGATCAAACAATGTATTTGAAGCTGTAGGTGTTGTCGCAAGATAATCTTTTGCCTTTACAGCGGCCACATAGCTCTTGCCGGTGGGGTCTCTTGAGGTCAATGTGCCTTTTTTTCTGGGGACAGGAGCAACGAGTCTTTGAACAGATCTTAGGATAACAAACTTTAATTAGTAGAAGAAATCAAAACCTATTCCAAAGATTATTTTTGTGATTATACTTAGTGATTTTCTAGAAACTTTTGAATGATAAAAGATGAAAAATATTCTATTAACTAAGATTCAAGTTAATCCTATTGCACAAATGTGCCATAGATGCCAAGTAATATTAAACAAAGGTATGCTTTCATAACAATAAGCACCGTATACCCATGTTGAACTAGAAATAAGGAAAGTTTTTAAAATGCCATATTCTATATTTTTAATAGTGCTGTAACGACCATCCTCTGAAGTTCTCTATTAAATTCTTTGGGTTAGTTTTGGTTATTAAGAATCGGGTGTCAAACTTACAGCCCACAGGCCAGATGCATCATGCACTGGCCACACCCACTCCCATTTTAGCAAAGGGGGGGAAGTTGTGCTACATCATGTGATGTGACACCACGAGTTAGACACCACTGAACAAGGAAATGAAGCATCTGAATTATCCATACTTATTGGTGAACATTAAGATTTAACAGTCACCATCAGAGGAAGAAAATTCATTAACTCTTCACAAATATCTATTAAATCCAAAAGTATAATTTGACAAAAGTTATTACAAATGATATAATTTACCTAAATGTAAGTGCTTTATAGTTCAGATGCACCAAACTTCCAATTTCCATGGATGGTCTGACCTGACATTCTGCCTATTGTATCCAAAATCTTTCTATGAGAAGTTTCAAAGTTTCACCTTTATTGCCATTATTTGTTGACGTAGAGGAAGATAACTTATAGAAATCAATTTGTCTTGGAGAATAGTATTGCATATTACAATACTCTGATTCAAATAGTTCCTTAATACACTGCAATTTTAAGCCAAGTAAAACACCCTTCTTTAGATACTTCTTTAATGTGTTAATAGCAGTTGCTGAATATCAAGTCTTACTTACATGGCACTGAATTGCTTCTACTTTATAGGGATTAAAGCTCTTTTGGCACTTGCGACAAAGCTGCTTAAAGTATACCTAAAAATGAAAGTGGTACATTAGAGGGGAAAACCTTAGATCTTAGATCTAAGGGAAAACCTTAGATCAGACTATCTTTAAAATGTAGCATGAAAAAATTATACATTTAAGCACAACTAAATACTCATTGTGCCAAACAGGCATTAAAAATTCTTATTCAGCTCATTTTATGATTTCCTATTGACATGGCACAATTTAACCCAAAGCAAAAAAAAAAGGTTTGTGTATCAAACTATTTGCGGTTGGTCACCACTATAGTTAACAGGTAAACACTGTACAAAAACATCACTTCTAGTTTGCTCCTCTCATTCTATCAAAACTGAGCCTAAAAGGATTCTGCAAGTTTGAGACAGTTACATTTTCTAACATGCAGTCCAGACATTGAAGCCTTTTCTGAAATTTACACCTTAAACAATAGAAGCAATTTTTCTAATGTTCTTCTAAACATACCTTATTGGTTCCAGAAATGCACCACACATAAGCACTTTCCCATCTGGTCTTACAGTCATTGCAATGGAAATAGCCATATTTCTGTTCCAAGAACTGCAACAGAAAGTTGTGCATGAACAGTAAATATTAAAATTTGATTTGCAAGATTATTCTTAAATCACAACATTTAAAGCACACTTTTTAAATGCAGAAATCTGAGGAAAAAAATCCCATTCACTATCTACGTTCTTCTGCAAGCATGGTGGGGAGGGTTCTCCAAATATTAAGATAATTATTTCTGGCCAAATACAGTTTTGATCTACTCCCACAGCCAAATTTATGCATTCTATTTTGACACCTTCAAGAACTATACCAATTTCTCATTCAGGGGTGAAATTACTTTACTCCATATAGCAATTACAAGTGCTACCCCAGAAAGCATAATCCTAAACATTAAAGTCAAAAAAGTGAGAAGTACAGGAGTATAAGAAGGGGTCTATATCGAACGTGATTCTATACAATTCTTAATCCCAACATCTCTTGCGAATATACTGCTACAGTCCACACCTGTGTTTGGGGTGGGGGTAGGGAGGCAAAAATGTGACAAACAAACATTACATCCTGGCTATATTCAAATGTTCGCCATACACGTTGACAGGTTTGTTTAAATGTCAGGCCCTGCAGAAGAGGCTAGTACAGCGTTTCTCAACCTCAGTTACTTTAACTCACAGAATTTAATTCCCAACTGGCTGGGGCATTCTTGGGAGTTGAAGCCAACACATCCTAAAGACGCTGAGGTTGGGCTAAGGCTAAGCCAAGCAAGCCAAGGGTCCAGCTAAGGCCAAGTTCTTTTCTAAGGCGTTTGGAAAAATCCCCCTTCTGCCTTTCATCAAAGCGCGGCTGCCAGAAGCCGGAGGGATTTCCAAGCAAGCGCAGCGTCTGCAGAAAACCGCGCCGCTCACCTGGAAGGTAGTTCTTTTATCCTCTTCGGAGAAGCGACTCCCGCCTTCCTCAGCCTCGCCTCCTTTCCCGACCTGCTGCTGGGCAGAGTATCCGACGGCGTGCCCCGCCAGCCCGTCCTCAGCTCCCGCCTCCTCTTCGGCCTCGCCGTCCCCCTTCTCTACGGACGTTCCTTTTTCCTCGGACATCTGGCTGAACGGAAGCGAAGCCGGCCCTTCAGGCGGCGCCTTCGGTTTCCCCGCCGCTTCGGGAAAGATGAAGAGGCGGCGACCAAGCACGGGCGAGTAGAAGCCTGGGAGCGGCGGCTGCTCCAGGCTCAGCCGGCCCGGGGGGCTTTGAGGCCGGACGGCCTGGAGCGGCCGAGATCCGAGCGAGCATTGCACCGCGGCGTCCGCCTGCGGGTTCACCTGAACACCCACTTCTTTGGTGTTGGCTTTACGGAGCCGCGGGGTGAGGCCCGGGCTGACGTGCGAGAGCAGCGCCTTTAGCTGCGCTCGCTTATAAGTATCCAAATAATCCGGCGAAGACACCGGAGGAGTCGCGGAAGGGGCCGTGAGCAGCCCGCGGTAGGGGTTAGAGATGCCGCTGCACTTGCTTTGCTTCCAGCTCGGCTGCTTCTGATTGGGCGGTAGCCTCGAGGCCACGTTGTGGCTGGGGGTAAAGCTGCTTCCATAACTTTGATAAACGCTGTAAGACGGATAAACGAAGCGCTCCATGCCGGGACAGGGAGCCTGGTTTAAGGGGGAGGCTTCCTCCCTCCCTCGCTTTTATCGCCCCCCAGGAGCAATTAGTGCTCATTAACTAGTGGCGAAAACCAATAAACCCTCTTAATTCAGGAACAGTTGCGCTCGTAAAGTACGCTGGGAATTTACGCACCGGAGTTAACAGGTTTGAACTCACAACAATGTGCGTTCCCTCTCCAAAGCGCTTCCACTAAATGTTTGCAACCAAGACCCATTGATGATGAATCGGACAGGTTTTGGGTTGAGTTGGGTTGTAACCGAAACAGTGAAACTACAACAAGATTCAGCAGATGCTTTGAAGATAAAGGGATACTTTACCCAAAATTAAGTCCTACCGAAATATCAGGGAGCGGAAACATTTACTCCAAGGTAGTACATAGATATCAACTGAATCTTGGAGATTGCAATCCAATAAACCTATAATATTGGCCCAATTGCAATATAACACCCCGTTCTTTACAAACCTAGTTATCCAAACAGCACTGGGTCTCTTGGTCAAAATGTTATTTCGGGTGCTGTGGAAATCCAAACAGCAAAGTTAGATTATTTAAAATGCTCTGTAAATCCAGGCAATTTGACTCAGTAAAACTAAAGGGCCTCTGTTTGTCTGAATACAACTAACTCCCCATTTGTCAGAAAGCAACCTGGCTAGATTGTTCAGCACTAACCTCTCTGATAAAACACTTAATGGCTCATTGTTCATGCAATACACTAACTCTTAATGTGATGTTTGGTCTTAGCTTAAACATGGCAATTTGTTAACTAGGTTTATGGTGCAGAATGTTAAGTTTTAATATGTGTAAATGACTTCAGACTTTACGCAACATGTAAAATAAAATCACATGAACATAAAAATGTTTGTGTCTTTATATGCAAACTCCTCCAGATTCAAGCCCCAAAGCATACCAGTGACTTTGAACTAGACATGCACAGTACAACCAACTTCGGAGTGTCTAGATTTTCAATCATCCAGGTAATGGTTGTCCCAAAGATGCTTTTCCAAAAGGCAACTGGACTTTCTTGGGTCCCCACCCCCCACACAAAAAAACGTTGAACTTCTTCAGAACTCAAGCAAAACACCTTTAAGAAACAAATATCAAGAAAGTTCAATTGATTTTCAAAAAAGCACCCTTGGGACAGCCAACCATGGGGAGAAACCGGGAAAAGGAGTGCCCTCTCTTACTTCCTTTAACTCCTAGAAGAAAGGCAGAATATAAATAGCAAATCAGTTAATTCTGTAAAATGAAAATTTTTTTCACAAGAGATGTAAATCTCTTGGGAAAAAAATTTACATTTCTCATTGTACTTGTTGTACAGTAACTAATGTACAGCTATTTCAATGAGATAATTTGCAGCTTTGGGGGGGGGGGAAATGGGAGGGGGAAAGGGTCTTAACACTCCTGAGAGAAAAATGAAACTATGTGCCTGTCTCTGAACGATCAAAATTCCGTGGTTTGAGGCACACTTTTAAGTGCTGCATATAAACTAGCGTGCTAGAACGGGCCAATTCTTTTTTTGTAAAAAAACAAACCACAAGTTCCATGATCCCTTGAGTGCGGCAGGATTAAACCATTACAGCGGGGGTCTTCAAACTTGACAGCTTTAAGCCTTGTGGACTTCAACTCCCAGAATTCCTCCTGCAGTCATGTTAGCTCGGGAATTCTGGGAGTTGAAGTCCACAAATCTTAAACTTGGCAAGTTTGAAGACCCTTGAACTGCTGGCTCTTCTCTTAGTTTCGGGCCTTCATGCCATTGCCAGTGAAAAACGGAAGCAAGAGCTGGGCTCCACTGTTCCCAGCCGGAGACCAATTTCATTTCCGTCCGTAGGGTGATCGGTATGTACGAAAAACCTCCGGATTGTGAGTGTGGATCAGCCGTGAGGAAATGATTGAGTCCACCCCCTCTGGAACTGCGCATGCGTTGGCGGCTTTTGGCGCCTTCTTTTGTCTTTCAGAGGAAGTTGTTGCTGAGAGGACTTGGAGCCAGGCTGTATCGGGGGCTTCTTTTTTGGGGGGCCTCGAGAAATCTTCCTTCGTCCGTTGATTTTTTTTTCTTTTTTTGCTCTCAACTACATTTCCACAGGGCTGCTCTTCTGAGGTTCTTCTTAGCTCAGAAGAAACTCGCTGTCCCATGAGGAGAGGCACTGAGGTGAAACGTGTGTGAGTGGAAGAAAGGTCGGGTTTTCTTCCAGGGCTTGACATGGAGAGGAAAGCCTTGGCTCCTTCTCTGTATCTGGGATGGTGCGGTCTGAGGGAAAGGGACTCTGACGGTGCAATCCCGTAGGATAATTTATTTGGTCGTTGTGAGGTCTGAAGTAGGATTTCTGTGCCACCCCGCCCCCAGTCAGTTTTTTTTTACTCCTGCCGACTGTCTGGACAAGTCCCTGCAGTTTTCTTGGCAAGATTGTTCAAAAGTGATAGGCTGTTGCCTGCTGTCTAGGACTGAACCCAGCTGGCTTCATGCTCAAGGCAGGGCTGAAACCTGTACACTTCTGGTTTCTAGCTTGATGCCTTAACCACTAGATCAAACTAGATCTAAAATGATTATAATTATATTTTCCATTTTCCCTATATTGGCTAGTTAAGGTGGTGGACATACCTAATACTTCTGCCTGTTACTCAGAGTACATTAAATTAACATTTGAATTTAATATTCCCAACTAAGCGTGTAGAGATAGAAAATATTAGGACAAATACAGACTTAAACAAAAATATATCTGTGGCTATATACTATGCCAGCTGGTCATATAGTAAAATTAGTGCTCAGTGTGTTGTGTTAGCACAGCTGATTGGGATATTTCACCAAACTGGGGCCCAGTTGGTCCTGCAAAACTTAGTCATGGCAAGCTCCATTGAATACTTTTTTACTTGTAGATATTATGTAAATAGAAGGATTTACTTCCAGGTAGGTATATTAGGATGGCAGTTTAACAGTGAGAGGATTGATGGCCTAAATAGATATTCAAGTCTAATTTCCTGCTTTGCACATTAAAGCAGCAGTCAAAGGCTGTTGAGTAGGCTTGCAAATTTGTCCAATTGGATTCAGCCCTCTGTTTTGTACAGGCTTATGTTCTTAGAACCTAGTTAGCAGATGTGGAGGTGGGAGAGGGATAGACTTGCTTTCTTTTAGCTTCATTCTTCATGATAGTTTTCAGTGGCTATGTAGCTAGTGCAGATCCTTCCATAACAATGTAATTAGACATTAAACTTGATAATTTTAATGTCCTTTTTTTCTGGTTTTCTTTTAGCTACACCACTTCCAATATCAGGTTTGACATAGTGGCTAAGGTACTAGCCTAGAAACCAGAAGATTGAGTTCTAGTCCTGCCTTAGGCACGTAAGCCACCTGGGGGACTTTGGGCCAGTCACACACTCAGTCCAACACACTTCACAGGCTTGTTCCTGTGGGAAAAACAGGAAGAGGAAGTATTGGGTGTCTACTGCCTTGAGATAACTATAAAGTAATAATGCTGAGATAGACATCTAACAAATTTCCAGTTAAAAGTCACAGCCAAGTTATTTATCATAAATTGTTATTTTTAGAGTTTTGTCTTAATCTGCAATTTATAGCAGGTCCTAAGTTTATGAATCCTTTTGAATTTTCAATGTTTCTGCATAAATATAAACCTAAAGCATGAGAAAATTCCAGACCTACATATTTGTATGTGTAAAAATGTAAACCTTTGCTTTTAATAACTTAAGATCCCTCTTTGGGCAGCAATAACCAATTAAAAATTTCCAGTAACTGTTGATCAAGTCTGAAAACAAGTTTGCCAACTGCAAACTCAAATCACGTACGTATACCGTTGTCAGAGTAAATATCAGACGATCTCAAGATTCCCGCTGCATTTCTGCTTCCCGAGCCAGCTGCTCTTCTTTGTCCCCTCAGATAGCCCTATTTCCCCCTGCCCCTGATTCCCCACTGCAACCACTTGGACGGAATGGGTCTCAGAGGGGTCGCTAAAGAAGCTGGTTCCACCTATCAGCTGCAATGGGCAGTTCCGGGCCCCTCTGCTTAGGCTGCCAACTAAGGCAACTCGCAGTTTACTCAATTGCTCAACTGGTTTCAAAGGGAGGTTGGGGGGACATTTTATTAAAAGCTTTTCTGAGCGACAAGTCATGTAAGCAGAGTTGATAAACTGGAATTGAATTTATATTGGAATGAGGTGAAGGGAGAGAATGGAATGGAAAGTAGGTTGGTTATCCAGATGCAGGTTACATGTAGGAAAGATAAGTATTTTTATCAATTAACAATTGTATTAAAAACATGTTTGTTGAGACCTTTTGTGAGAGCCTGGTTATAATATATCCAGGTTCAGGAATCTTGCTCAATTTTGGGTTAATTTTTTTGTTTTAAAATAGCATTTTTTTAATCTGGAAGAGTGAACTGATGTTAAACTTGTTACTCTTAATTCTTTTACAAAAAGTTTGTACCATTTGACCTGACAGAATCCAGAGGGGATAGGGGCATTGCTAGTAGATGGTAGCATATATTCCATTAGAGGAAAAGCTTTTCAAACTTTTTAAATATACTGTTGGGGCCTTTCTTGGAGATGGGTATGCTGCAGGAACTGGTTTCCACGTTAGTATCATTGTGTTGATTTTTTGTTGCTTGTGAGAATCTACTTCAGATGTATTGACTGCATACAAATATGGACCTATCATTCAGTTTCTGAAATATTACAGTATTGTCCAGTGTAGGGTATAGCTTATTCTTGTAATATTATTTTTGGATTTGTTGTGGCAGTACTTATGGATAGAAGTTACATACTTAAAACATGTTACAATTCTGAATAGGAATAATGAGTTATAAACTGATCAGTTTGAAACAACATACCAATTTAAATTAAAAGTTTGGCCTAATTTTCCTCAAAGATCAACTACTATAGTTATTACACAACAAACACTGCCAGCAGTTTTCATTGATTATATTTTGTCTTGACTCTCTTGCCAAACAATTAAGGGAATTAGTCAGAAGTTACAAAATCCTATTCTCTGTCTTTAGTCTTTTAATTCTATTTAAGAGTTGCCTAGATCTATGTTTGAGCCAGTCCTTATAATTTGTCAAAATCTGGAATTTTCATATAAGCTATAAATTATACAGCTTTATTTTATAAACTTATTGGTTCATTCATGATGTTAGTGCTGTGACTAAATGTTTGCATTTCTTGTGGGGAGGGTATATGATGTCTAAGTAGTCTAGAAGAAAAAAGAATAGAATTTCTGTCAAATATGATGAATTCATATAATTTTGAGAACACTTTATTTTGCAGACTTTCTTAACTGTATTAGCAGTGCAATGGAAAAGAAAAATGTTGATATATCCCCAAAGAAACCATCTTTGTTTGAAATATTCAAAACACAATACAGTGAATCAGGTACTATTTCAATTCAAGCTGCTTTGAGGGCAGGGAGGTGAATCCTTTTTTCTTTGCATGAAACCAGTACCATACAGCACTGCAGCCAGGCCAGCTTTGCCTCAGCAGTAGTGGGAGGAAGAAAACAGCAGCAAAAGTCAATGGGGAGACAGCAGATGATCAAAAGGACATAAATGGTGGTCAGATAGGCAGGTGGGACTTACAGCACTTGTGGTTGTAAGTATGGATAGAGTGCCAAGAGCCCAGATTTTAACCAAATTTTGGTACAGGTTGTAAGTCAGTACTATTGTGCTTAATTCAGTACCATTGTGCTTTGAACAGTTGCTGAACAAACTGTAAGCCAAGTACAGCCTATATCAGTGTTGGCGAACCTTTTTGGCACTGAGTGCTGAAATGGGAGCATGCGCGTGTGTGGGAGCGCCAGAAACTGGAAGGGCAGCTGAGCTTCCAGTTTCCAGACTGGAAGCTCAGCTGCTCACATGCCTTAGCTTTCACACATGTGTGTGCGAAGACCAGCTAGCTGGTGTACATGCGCGTGCTGGAAACCAGAAGCTCAGTTTCCCAGCGTGCACATCCACACCGAGGAACCGATCTTAACAGTTTCCGGCGCTCCTGCGCATGCAAAGACCAGCTGCCCGGCACGCATGCACATGGCAGAACCCAGAAGAGCAATGGGCGATGGCTGGCATGCCCGGAGAGATGGCTCTGTGTGCCACTTCCAGAACACATGCCATAGGTCCGCCATCACTGGCTATATTAAACTTTTTCCTTGAAATATGAGACTTGCCTTTGTAAATAGTACATTGCAAGTTCATTTTCTATAGATGATACAACGTATCTTATAGTTGATATTCCTACCTACTTGCTCCGGAGACAAGATTGAAATTATTTTGATATTCCTTGGTTAGAGGGGGATAGCTGCTTTCCCAATTTTAGACTGACAAGTCAGAAAAAGAGTTTAAAGAAAATTTAGGCAGATTGTTATATAATTAAGATGAAAATGTGCATGCTTAATTGTAGCTACTGCCAGGTTCTTGTGTTTTTTCACCTTTTTCTGTTATTGTCTGTTATAAATAATATAATTAATGTGTGATGAAAAATAATTATGTTAATATAAACTATTAACAAGATTTATTGAGAAGGAAAGGATAGGGTTACAACAGCCTCAGTAATTGAGCTGTTTCCCAATTGTAACTAACATATATACCTTAGCCTCAAGACTTTGTTTCTCTTTCTAAAAACCTAGTGATTTGGCATGGAGGTGAATCTTTTTGCTGATAACAGAGAAGCTTGCAGGTGGTTGTTTATAAAAGAGTGACCTGAGAAAGAGTCTTTAGCTTGTAAGCAAATCTTGGTCACATGCCTAATAGGCATGCATGTTCTCCAAACAAGACAGAGCCAGATATTATTATTATTAAATTTATTTGCCACCGATCTCATGATGCAAGGCGATACGTGAAGACCTTCAGAAAGAATTTCAGAGTAGTTTTGAACTCTGCTTTTAAAGTAAGTGGGAGGAGATATTCTCCATAGGATGCCTTGCCTATTAAAAAAAAACATTTTATAGTAGTGGTAGTAATATTTGATAGTAGTTCATATTTATTTAAAAATCTAGTATTACACAATATTTTTAGAAAGCCAACCTACATCAGTAATTGTATAAAAAATCTTACAAATGAAGATGAATATACCTGTCCCAGGATGATGTTGCAGGATCCAACCTGGGCCAGTCACCAGGACCTTTGTCTTCCGAGTTTTTGGACTCATGCTGGAGCCCATCATCAGGGTATTTCTCTCTGAGGATGGGCTCCAGCATGAGTCTGAAAGCTCAGAAGACAAAACCTCTGGTCCTGGTGACTGACCCAGATTAGATCCTGCAAAATAATCTTCTAAAGTGATTATTTTCTGATGAAAGTAATATATAGTAATTTACATTATTTGTAAACAAATTATTAATGTGTAATAATCATTAAATCATAACTTGAAATATACATTAAATAATGTATTGACTGCTTTTCTTAGACCTAGGACCAATAAGTCTCAATTGGTTTGAAGAACTCAGTTCAGAAGCTCCACCTTATGATGTGAAAAAAACAGAAGACTCCTTACACAAAGCTATGGATCAAAATATTTTCAAAACCCCAAAAGGGAAGTTGTCTATAAATAACTCATCGGTATCAACTCCCATGATTTTTAAAGACCAGAATAAAAATGTAAAAACATTTACTTCTCCTATAGAAAAATCAGCTCAGCCCAGTGAAGAAACAGGTAAGATAAGAAATAATATGTAACCAAAATTGTAAACATTTTTGTATGTGTACCGTTTATGAAATGGATGTAGTATGGAAACGAAATGTTATAATGCAGATACCTCTTCTGTGGAAATTGTATTTTTCTGGCTACATAAAAGTCCACAACTAGAAAAGTAACATTTTGGTGGTATTAGCTGTCAGCTCAAATATTGTGGCCTGTATAAAACAGGAATTTTGGGTTGATGATTGAGGTATAAAATAACAGCTTTTGCTCCATTTCCATAAAAACATGAAAAAATAAAATAGAAGACAATTTCGACCACTTCTGGGTTTATAGTATATAGAACAGGCCCTTTTGAGGGGCTGGGGGTCATCCCTTCCGATGCCCCAGATAACCCTACTGTCAATCCTGCCATTGGGGGACGTCTGCCAGGCGTTGGGAGGAAGTAACCACAGACACCTGAGTCCCAGAGACCGTTCATTCGGGTCTTTCTCTAGAATTCCTCTCCATACCCCCAAGGTTTTTCATTCGTTAACCTGTTTCTCAGAACAGAGAGAGAAGAGTCCTCATGGAAACAGCTAGTCAGTACCTGCTGGAGATCCAGGCTGTTCAGCCGGTGCCTGAGGATCAACAGGGGATGGGATTTTATTCCATCTTGTTTGTAATACCAAAGGCCTCAGCGGGATGGAGGGCAATTCTGGCAATTCATTTCTTAGTCACTAAATGTTCTATATCCCTAATTAGTACTCTTAATTTCTGAAGCATTTTCAACATATTGTAATGTTTTGTTAAAATCATATTTAGCATCTGTATCTTTAGAATATTCTTTGTGCTTCATTTGTTTTATTAATTATTACTGTTCACTCAGGGTGCAATGGCTCAGTTAAAGATGCTGAGCTTGTCAGTTAGAAAGCTGATAGCCCAGGTTAACCCAAGCGCCACACAACAGGGTAAGCTTCCGTTCCTGCCCAACTCCTGCCCATCTAGCAGTTCAAAAGCATGCAAATGCGAGTACATTAATAGGTACCACTTCAGTGAGAAGGTAACAGTGTTCCGTGCACCCAAGGCATACAGCCATGTTGGCCACATAACCACAGAAAATGTCTTAGGACTAAGCTGGCTACCTCAGCCAAGAAACAGATGAGCATCATGCCCTAGATCAGACACGACTGGACAGGAAAATCTTTACCTTTATCCTTTATATTCACTCACTTTATTTAAAAGATAGATCTGCACAATCTCTAAGTTACGTTCCATAGATTTAATGTCTTGTTCTGGATTACTAGATCCTGTATCCATACTAAACTGATTTAACTATTAAAAGGGGGAAAGTGACCATAAGCAGAGGGGCAATGGAATTGTGGAGCTAGAAATGGTTAAAAAATGATTAAATAATAAATGTACTTCCTGCAGCCTTCAAGATTTAATAAGACATGTAGAGGAAAAAATCGAACTATCTAGTAGTGAAATAGGTTTTTTGCTTACATTTCTTTGATACAGGTAAAACTTTCAGTGAAATGCCTAGACCGAGGACACAAGTGAATGAATCAAATGAAGGAATGAATCTTTCTAGTTCCTGCGTTATTGCAAGGTGCATCTCATTTATTTATCTGCAGGTATAGATCTTGTCTATAACAACACAAAAAAGAATTCCATTGTTACAGCTAAATTTGCCTTTTGAATCAAGATAACATTACAATGCTTGGCCATTTTGTTGATGATTTCTTGGAATCATCTATTGCCTTTTTGGGTTGACAAACTGACTGGCCAAAATCATTCAGCTGGCTTTGCATCTGAGGAAAGACTAGAATTCACAGTCTCTTGTTTTCTAGCCTGACGTCTCTAACCAACCAAACTAGTAAATTGGCTCATTACTACACCAGATTAATTCAACATGGCAACAAGTGCCTCAGACTTTAGCTAATTATTTGGTATATTGAAATGAATGTAGTGACATTGATGTGGATAAATTTTCTGAAAGCATAAGAAATAGCCAAGCAAATTAGGGCACAATGTGTAAAAAACAATATTGCTATATCTAGTTAACATCTGTTTCTTTCAGTATATCTCTCTGTACCTTTTTGGTGTTACAAAATATCCTTGCTCTCTCTGACACTTTCATACAGTACTTTTGTTCTCCATTTCTAAGAATCTTACTAACTCCAACAAAATTTTCTGCTTTTTCCTCTTCACCCCACAAAAAGGGCAGAAACATATTCTTATATTCCACTATTTAGTTTCACCCAAAATAATTTCAATACTTTTATTTTTAATAGTTTTCATTCTGCTGGAGGATTTTGTTTAGTGTTTTTCACTTATTAAAAATGTTTGCAGCAAAATCATTCTGCATTTTTTCTGCTTATTTTAATTTTATCTCATCTTCTTTAAATATATATTTTCTTAGTCACTAAATGTTCCATATCCCTAATTACAGACATGATATTCTTCCGATTAAAATCGAATTCTGATTTTTGGGGAATCCCCCTTTCCCCCCACCCCTTCTTCTTCCCCTCCCCTCGGAGGCCCCGAGTCAGGAGTTGCTACTGCTGGCGCAGCTCTGCGCAGCTCCAGTCCTGCCTTGCCTCGGGAAGGGAAAGGCAAAAAGGAAGCGCCGCGGCGGCGCTTTGCAACGGCAGCAGCGGCTCCTGGTTTTGCCTTTCCCTTCCCGAGGCAACGCGGGACTGGAGCCGCGCCAGCCGTAGCAACTCCTGACAGCCCTAGCTGGATACCTGAGCGGAGCCCGGGTGGTGCGAGCGGAGGCTGCTGAGCGGCAGGAAAAGGGAGCTGGGCAGCCACAGACCAGCCTCTGTGCAACATGCCACCACCCGGCCCTGGCGAGGGAAAGCAGCGGGCGCTCCCCGGGTGGCGGCCCCACCACCAGGAAAACGGCTGCCCAGCTCCGGAGCTGATCCACACCTGACCGGCTGGAAAGGAAGGGTGTGTAGCATTGGTGTTGTGTGTGCGATTTCTTGGCGCGCAGCTGGGGGTATCTTTTGGCCGGCCCCGATTTTTTTTTCAGAGGGGAATATCATGCCTGCAATTAGTAGTCTAATTTCTGAAGATTTTTCAACATATCGTAATGTTTTGTTAAAATCATATTTAGCATCTGTATCTTTAGAATATTCTTTGTGCTTCATATGTTTTATTAATTATTACTATTCACTCGGGGTGCAATGGCTCAGTTAAAGATGCTGAGCTTGTCAGTTAGAAAGCTGATAGCCCAAGTTAACCCAAGCGCCACACAACAGGGTGAGCTTCCATTCCTGCCCAACTCCTGCCCATCTTGATATAACATATTTCCTAATTTTTTTAGCAATTACTTCCTATATGCACCTACTTTGCCACTTTCACTTCATCATTCTACCAAGCATCTTTTTTCATATTTTCCCTTAGCATTACTCCATACATTTCTGTAGCACTTGTAGCAGAATTTTTTTCACTCTTTTCCAAGCAGAAAAGCAACATGCTTTTTTGTTATGTCTGCTTTCCATTCATTCTGTTGGAAGATTAATTTATCTTCCATCACTAGTACAAATATTCATAGTGTCATACTTTTTTCCCCCTGCAATCATTCAGTCTTCTCTATTTTTTTTTTACATTTTCCCCTTCCTTCTAAGACTGCATAAGATCTTTCTTGACAATTCCAAGTTGTGGTATATTCCATATTCAGAACCTCTCATCAATCTTGTATCCTTTATTAACTGTATTGATCTTTCATTATATAAAAACAATTAAGCTTTTCAATTAAATGTGTGTTTGTGTGTGTGCACACATAGATACATATGCCTAAACCATAAATTTGAAACAACATTTTCCAAGCAGATATTCAAAGATATAAAAATTATTATTTTCATTAATTTTTGGATCTCTAAATGGTCCAGCCACTTCTTTAATCTTCCATATTCCTATCTGCCCTATTCTATCTGTATTTCATGTTTCACAATTGTTCCCTTGCTCATTTTTAATCAGTGTATTGAACAGTAATAGCTATCACTGAATTTCTACCCCAACAAAAGTCTAGATGACATGGATTCATACCTTGTGACATACATTTTAGCTTTTTCATTTATAGTTAAATTTACATCTTCATTTCCCCAACATGTATTTATCTTAACTCTACAAGATCAACTCACCTTAATTTAGGTCACCCTATTTCAACTTATGAACCCCTTGTACATTTTTCTTCATATGTTACGTCTGTCAGCAGAAAGACCCATGTATTCTAGACCATAGATTTGAACAATTGAGGCTTTCACCTACCAGTTTGGTAGAATGGGAAAGAATTACACTAGGTAACTAATTATAACAGCCATGTCAGATTCACCATTATCAAGAACAGTATTAATCAGTTTGGACATGTTCTGAGCAAAATAAGCACAATCAAAATCTAATATTACCTCACTGTTGCTCTAGTGCAGGTGCTTCAGAGACTTCTTTGCAAGCCAATATATTATTGCCCACATCTCATCAACTAAGAAGTATATTTGATGCATAACATACCCCTGTGATACTTATAACATGTAATTTACCCTAAAGATAAATTCTGATAGGTAAATATATTTCTGCAGAGAGATAAGAAAATAATTATATTCAAACTATGATATCAGATATCATTATATAATAGTTATGTTGTCTTTTGGAGAAATTAAAATGACTAATCAAAGGATTGTACTTAACCTCATTAGTGCTATAGTATCAGAAGCTCTGAGATTATCCATATTGACTTTAAAAAGATACATCTTGTTTAAATGAGTTGGATGTGTGAACATTGTTCATTATATTTTATGTAGTTATAGAAATTAAAATTGTGTTTAAGGATTCTTGATTTAAATAACTATTTTTTCTTTATATTTCAGTTCGGTTGTACAAGAAAAACAAAATAATAAATATGGTAAATATGAATGTCTTTATCTATTGCACTGAAAGTTGTATTAGTTTATAAATATATGCTCATTCTAAGTATTCTAAGAATACCTTCTTTCATATTTTCAGTACTAAGTGAAAGTTTATTACAAACACCCAAGATTTTTGAGGTAATTTTATTCTAAAATATTTTAATTATGAGAATACCATATGTGTTTGTGTGTGTCTGTGTTTGTGTTTAAACAGTTGTTCATTATATTTTAGGTTCAGGCACAGAAATGCATTTCTGAAAGCTTGGGAGTAGAAGCAGATCCTGATATGTCTTGGACAAGTTCTTTAGCAACACCTCCTACACTTTCTCCAACTGTCATAATAGATAATGAAGGTAACATGGTTATGACCAATATGTGAGGATAAAGAATAGTAAATACAGAGTAACTACAAGAGAAAGACATTTTGCAGTTGTAATTAATATAATATATATATTGTTATTAAAATTATGGTTCTTTTGAAATCAGCTGATAATTATTAGACATATACTTGTTTCATTTTCAATGTGGTTAAAGAGGTAGAAATAGAATCAGTGTGACATACTGATGGATGGGCAATAAGTGGGAAAACACAATTTGACTACCTCATCAGCCAGTGCTTATTTGGAGCTAGCTTAGAGCTAGCTGCTATCTCTCAGTTCAGCCTACTTCACAAAGCTGTTGCGGAAAGAAATAGGAGGAACTACAGTGAGTTGAGTTCCTGAATGAAAGGCTGAGTATAAATAAATATGAAATCAAATGTATTCTTAAAAGTTTGGTTAAGTTGAATAATTACTGGTCTAAATATGTTGGATCCATATAATTAATTCATTGCAATCATTGCAAATGGTTGCATTGTTCAAGCTTAATATAAGTACCAATAGTTTTATTAGAATATTTAATTGTTCAACTTATTTCATTAAATATGTTCTGTATTTTGAAATAAAATTCTCACAAAGCTTCACTAAATAGAAGTTTGACATAAAACATTTCCATCAATGAGTCATAAAATAACTGCAAATAATATATATCATTTGAATTGTAGACAGAAGAAATTATTCAGTTTCTGGAACAAAGATCCATAATGAAATAACTGATACTGTAAGTAAAGAATGTGCATTTTTGGTATTACAATTTTCAACTGATATGTAAGTTTATAAATTAATTTTCATTGCTTTGGTTTTTAGATCATGTATGGTCTTTTTTCCAAACATGGGAAAAGTCTCAAGAGCAATATTATTAATAGGCAATCTTCATCAGGAATTGAAATTGCATGTGCAGAAATGGACATCAAAATTCACAGTGAGCATTTGTCCTTTATTAACAGTTTATAACTCTTAGTTTGCCTCTTTTCCTTCAATATTTTTATTTGTTAAATATTTGACACCATTGCAAATATTAGAATAATTGTTTAGGATACAGTATTTATTTCTTTATTTTTGTTTAGTAATTAAATGAACCATAATTGATAATATTTTGGATAGTGTTGGCCTTACCAGGTAGACCAGACAGGCAACATGACTAGATGAACTAATTCTGCTTGGTTGCAAAGTTACATTAACAGTCTCTTGAAAATCTGAAAGTACTTCTGAACCTCTTGCCCCATTCACATTCTTGCTGCAGAATAATTTATTTTCTTGTTCACTTGGCTGTGTCTTGTTGCCCTGTTTTCCAAGATTATTTCCACAAACCATTACAGATAATTAGTTTCAAATGGACATTGGATTTTCATGTACAAATGACTACATTAATATTTCCTAAGCCTTAACCTAGATTTTATAATTGAATTCTCATATAATTTTCGTTACCAAATTTCTTTTGCGGGATTTTACTTCTGATGCTGTTGTTTTGCAATTATTTACAGATCTTGAAAATTTTTTAAATGAATCTTTTGATAAGAATCCATTTCCTGTTGAGCTACATGGATACCAAAAACCATCAAATGTACCAATGGATGAAGATAATCATGGCGGAACAAATGATTTTTCTCTGAACATTGCCAGCAGCAGAGTTTTTCTTAAAAAAATTAACACAGTTGAGAATAAAAAAGCTCTTTTTTATGAAAAGAATCATGGTGAACTTGAAGGAGGACATGAAATGATTAAGGCTTCTAATGGAAGAAAATGTGAAAGAAAGTTAAAATCTTCTAAATGTAACTGGAATACAAATGTCCCAACAATACAGAATGCAGTGAACGGAAAGGAGAATATGCCATCATCTTTGCTTTGTCCATGGTCTCAGTTGGACTTGTCTGGTCTTGAAATAACGCAGCTTGAAAAAAGGTTCATGAAAAGCATTAGTTCATCTTCTACCTTACAGGTCAAGAAAACTTCTCCGTGTAGTCCATCATCTATTGAAAAAAAATGCAGTAGTCCTAAAATATTAAAATCATATATGTTAAACACACCATGTCTAATACAAGATAGTAAGATGAATTCTCCAGAAAAGTTATCCGTTTCCAAAAACTCACATTTATTGACTAATTTTTCAGAGAATAATTATTTCTTAAAGAGCAGAACTTTAACAGAATCCTCAGAAATCCAAAGTATTCATTCTGATTTGTCAAGGAAGGATAAAAGTTCTCCAGGCCATCTAGATAATATTTCAAATCAAACTTCTAGTGATGGCAGACAAAACACAAAATCAAGCTTGAAAAATATTAGCTCACTTTCCAGTTTGAAAAGGCGGCCCAAAAAATTCATTTATGCTCTAAACAATTCTCTAGTTCAGCGGGAAGAAGGAACCACCCAGAGAGATGGATCTCTTACTTGTTTTGTGCCAGTATGTACAAATTTAGAAACCGGTATCTCTGAACTTTCTGAAATCCTAATCAAGAATGAAGGTACAATATTTATATTCCTTTGTGTATTAACTTCTACCACTTAAGTCTTAAAATTCCATTTATGTTTCAGTTCATTGTTGTGACTTTAGTTTACTGCATTGAAAAGGTCTACTAAAATATACTGTATATATGTTAATTAAATGTTGCTGAAGTCATTTTCAGATATAATAAGAAAGTATGGTTAATTATAAAAACAAAGAAAAATATTGGAATTTCAGATACTGACTATAAGGAAGCCTGTTTTGTTCTGTTTGAGACTTATCAGGTATACCTAGCCCACAGAGCTTTGTATGGGGTCTTAGTAAATGACAATTGACAAATTTCAGATAGAATGAAACTGGTCATATACTGCCTCCTGCTGGTCAGTATAAGTAAAAATAACATATCTTAAAAATAAAGGAATTCCCCTCCTTTCCCCCATCTCTGGATAGAGAAAGTTTTCTCTAAGAGCTAATGAAGACAAAGGTGGACTGAATAAACCATTCCAAAAGTAGATTGTAATTTCAAATATTTCTAGAAAAAAGGACTTGATTTTGCTAAAAATATATTACTGAATCCCAATTATTATGTGTTGAAAAGATAAACATTTTATTTTTAAAAAATCAACTCTATTGATGTGTTCTATTGGGGTGGTTTTACAGAGAAATCATAATAAAATTATGCATTTTGTTCATATAGGTATGCCTAAAAAGATTTCTCAGAGAAAGCTGTTTCTTTGGTATAGACAAACCTATTCTGTTTAACTATAAATATAAAAGCGTACAAATGCTTTAATATCTAATGGTTTTTCAGATATAGAATAAAAATCTACAATTCAGATATAAATAAAAGTTGTGGCTTCTCAGTTGATATCCTGAAAAAATACTTTAGTACAATATTATACTACAGAAGTTTAGAATATATTTATATTGATATTTTAACTCACATGCCTGTTGTAATTCAACTTCTTACAGGACAAATTGAAACTGCTGATAATCATTCCACAAAAGAAAGAAAGCAAATAGATTCTGAAAAATGCTATACATCTCCTAACATGTTATATGAAACTACAGGTAGTAAAGAGTCAAATATTGAATATAACACTACTGATAGTTCAGCAATACTTCTAAAAAATAATATGAAGAAAGAAGCTGTAATGTTTTCCAGAGATATTGCTGTTAATTATCAAACACAGATAACTGAAAAAGGATTCCATGAAATCTGTCATAGCAATAATTATGTGGATAGAAAGACTGGTTTTGCAAATGATAGTTCATCACAAGAAGCATTTATTAAAGAATGTACATTGCCGATGCAAGTATCAGAAACAGAAAATACACAAGAAACCTTGGAATTAACTGCACAATTTTTGGACAGTGGTATTCATTCAACGAAAGCATCAAAATCTAAAACTATGGTATTGGAGAAAGAAATGGATACAAAACTGTCTCCATTACTAAGTTTAAAAGGTGTACCTGGTGATAAGCAGAGAGAGTTAGGATGTCTTTGTCATAGGAAAATCCAGAAATTCAAAGGTTTTAAGACTGCATCTGATAAACAGATAGTGCTATCTGCTGATAAAATCAGAAAAGGTAAATTACTATTCAAGGATATAGAAGATCAACTTCTTGAAGACTTTCAGAATGAAGAAAAAGGTGCTATTTCAATTCAAAATAAACAAGAAAATACTGAGCATTTTTCAGTTGGACAAAATGAGCTAAATTTACATGTTTCTGATTCTGTGGTAAACTCTACTCACTCAGATGATACGAAAATTGGTTTTCCTGAATGTGGCAATAAATCTATTCAAAATGTACTTAAAAATCAGCACCCTAAAGAAAAACACAATTTAACAGCAAGCCAAATAGCTGAAATTACTGAACTTTCTAATATATTGGAAGAAACAGACAGTCAATTTGAATTTACCCAGTTTAGAAAACCCAAGACTATGATGTACAATAACACTAACAAGACTAGATGTTTTGATAAAAAAAAATTAAATTCTAAGAATTGGAAAGATATGGGATTTGTGGATGATCCAGGTGATAATCATTCTTCTTTTAAGCATATAGATACTGGGGAACATAATACTGACAGACAAAGCAACGAGAAGGTTATATTGCTGAAATCAAACAGAAAAGAAAAATGTTTTGTTCCAATTATTTCAGATCCTTTACAGTCTGATCTGGAAAATCATAATTCAGGTAAAAACAAAGATGAGATTACAAGAAGAGGTACAGAATTAGTCAGAAATATGAATGGAATGGGTGAAATATTGAACTCCTATAAAATAAAAACGGATGGTTCAAACAAATGCAATAGTTGGCATATGCCTATGAAAGAAATAGATATTGATTGGTCTCAGAAAGCCAAAAAAGGAAATGCTAAATGTATAATACAAGATACCACAAAAGATACAACAATTGCTTTCGTAAAAGCAGATGTGGGAAATAAGTTAAAAGATGTGGACTGCCAAAAAGATAGTGTTGTCCAGATTACTAGCACTACAGAAGTAAACTTGAAAATTATTCAAAAATATTCTGTACGTGTATCAGAAAATGAATTGTCATCCACTAAAAATCAAAATGCTTTACCTATACATCATTTTGTAAATTGTGGGAAAACCTGCTGTAACAATAATTGCCCAGAAACTTTGTCTGATCTAACATGTTTAGTTGAAGTTGCTAAAACTGAAAAAAATAATATTTGGAATGATGCAGGTGCAAAAGAAAGCTTTATTTCAGAACAAGAGGAAAAAGTAAGTAATCCAGAAAAACAATATATTCTACAGAGCATTCACACTGTTACTGATGGGAGCATATTTTCAGAAAAAAGTAAGAGGCTTAATTTGTTGACAGGGTCTGATATACAGGAAGAGATAAATAGTATGTCATACTGCAAAAGGAAGACAAATGTTAGACATGACGAAATTATCCCCTCTGTGAAAGAGAGTACAGAATTCAATCAGACTGAAATATTTTTGGGGTGCAACCATAAGAATGTCTCTGAAAACGGGGAAAAGCAAACTAGTGGTTTTCATACAGCTAGTGGTAAGCAAATTACATTTACTGACAGATCTTTACTTAAAGCAAGGCATCTTCTTTCAGAAGAACAACTCTTTTTTGGAAATATGAACAATATTGGTAATCATATAAAACCTAGTGTTGAAGATTCAGTTGAAAAGAATTTTAAATTTGGAGGAGGAGCTGAGAAATGTAGAGAAATTGGATATTCTAAAAATAATTTTGAAGACTCTTTGGGTGTGCTGTCAAACAAGGTTAAACAGGGTTTCAGGAATGGACTGATCTTTAAAGGACTGACCTTGAATATAAATGCATCTGAATGTTTTAATGGAGGGGAAAATATCAGTATTTTGAAAGAAACATGTAAAAATCAAGATTGGATGACATCAAAATGTGATTTACATTTACTGGATACTAGCACCTTACAGAAATATCCAACTAATGAAGAGAGAACCTCAATTTCAAAACAATTGAAAGTTACACCAGCTGCATTCAGTTTCAAAACAGCAAGTGGTAAAACTGTTAAAGTTTCTCCACAAGCATTAAAAAATGCCCAACTATTTCTTCATAAAAATTACAGTAATTTGGATTCTCACTCTGAAACAAATAAATGTAATATGTTAGGAAGTTCTTTGGATGCTTTTGACAGTAAAAACTGCATTACTTCTGGTTACTTGAATGTAGAGAAGATGCCGATGGGATATTTGGATGTATCTCAGTTTCCTATGACCAAAAAATTATGTAGAACTGCCCAAACTTTACCATGTGCTAGACCCATGTTGGTAGACACACACTCTGAATCAAATTGTGAAACTACAGATGAAAGTTTTGAAATGGACAAATGTTTTAAAACCTGGGTTTCCATCAAAGGGAACTGCATATCAGATTTTTCTACTGATAAATGTATGCTTTTTAGCACAGCAAGTGGTAAGCCTGTTCAGTTATCTAAAGAATCGCTGAATAAAGCAAGACAACTTTTTTCTGAAATTGAACCTAATTTATCAGGTCACCAGAATTTTGTTTCAGATGACAATTTCAGCTGTAATGGGATACATTCAGTGAAGAACATGAATGCATCTGAGTCAGATGTTAACGCAGAAACTAATGTCAACATATCTGGAAAAACCTGTAAAAATGAAAATTGGATGACACCAAATTGTAGCTTGCATTTTTTAGATATTAGCACCTTAGAGAAATCCTCAACTAATGGAGAAAAAGACACCTCTTCAAAACAGTTGAAAGCTAGCCCAGTTACATTCAATTTTAGAACAGCAAGTGGTAAAACTGTTAATGTTTCTCAGGAAGCATTAAAAAATGCCCAACACTTTCTTCATAAAAACCTCAGTAACTTAGAATCTCATTCTGAAGTAAATAGTGATGATGCCTTTGGAAGCTCTTCTGTTGCTTTTGGTAGCAGGGACTGTATTGGTTCCAGCTATTTGAGTGTAGAGAAGATTTCAACAGAATATTCTGACCTGTCCCGATTTCCTATAACCAAAAAGTTCTGTGAAAACACCCAAGCATTATCATGTGTTGTACCCAAATCAATGGAAACTCTGCCTGAATTAAACTGTAAAACTTCAGATGACTTTATTGAAATGCAGATCTGTTCTGATACCAGAATTTCCAACAAAAAGGATTGCAAATCAGACTTTTCTACTGACAACTGTGGATTTTTTAGCACAGCAAGTGGTAAGCCTGTTCAGTTGTCTAAAGAATCACGAAAGAAAGCAAGCCTACTTTTTTCTGAAATTGAATCTGATTTATCTGGTTATCAGAATTTTGATCCAGATTGCAATTATGATAACACAATGAATTCTGTCAGAAAAAAAGAACTTCCCAGAGAAAATAAATTACATATATCCCAAAGGGGAAAAAATCCAAATATGGAAGAATATTCAGGCATTCCATCTGATTTTAATACAGCATGTGGGAAACCGGTCCAGATTTCTCAGAAGGCTCTCCAAAATTCTATGGGACTTTTAAAAGAATTTGATGATAGCAATTTCTTTGTTGATGGAAGTTTAAATCAAACTCATAATTCTTCAATAAAAACTCCCATTACAAAAATTAAACAGGAGCATGAAGCTAATTCATCATCTAAACCGAAGGAGAAATGTAAAACCAGAGAGAATCTGAATGAGAAAGAAACTTCTAAATCTTTGCTAAATATTGAAATACCTATGTACATCATTTCTACTGAGAAATCCAAGCAACTAGCAAAATTCAAAAGAAGCTTTTCATGTTCAAAAGAAGTAACTCAACCTTTGAAGATAACACGACCATGCCAAAGCAGAATCAATACTAAACATGCAACAGAAGGGAATCCAGATTGTTTTTGTCCTGCTTCTTCCCAAACTCCAGATAATTACTCAGATGTAGAAGCTTCAGAAAGTGCAAAAGCTTTCATAGAAGATGACAATTTCACAAATTCAGAAGTACAAAGAAATATTCAAAAATCTATCTTGACAGCTAATAATTCTCCATTGCGTACAAGAAGTGGGAAAAGACACCTGAAAAAAGAAAACACATTTGGTAAGTACTTCTTTGCTTTCTTCAACCTTAAAATTCATTTAAGTACTGAAGACTGCACACTGACAATAGTTCAGATTGATGTTCTACACAATTATTGACTTCAGTGAAGAAAAATCTTATTTCAAAAAATACAAAGTCTCAAATTTATATTGCCAAAGGGTTGACAGTGTAGCATTAACATGAGTTTTAGTGAAGATTGATGGAAGAGTAGAGTAATAGCTGCTCTTATAAATATTCTACAGCTTTTATCCTATTAGCAGGGCTGACATTGAGAGGAACAATATGCTGTAAAAGTAGGTAGTTATACCTTCTCTCCTCCGGCTGTCCCCTAAAAATAATTCAACCATTTTTGTTTAGTCATTTTACCATTTTTCTTGAATAATGAGAAATATTCATGTGAAGAATTGTGAATGTATAATGTAAAGTTCTCACATTCCTCCATGATTCTGTTTCTGGTAATTACATCTATGCCATTTTTAGCAATTGTATGGATTATTTTTTTACTTCTTGCTTCCTAGTGTTTTGACTTTCTAGTCTGGAATTTCTGATAGCAAATGCCAAGATTGTAGGCCAGGCTTGGAAACTGAAAAACATTTTTTTAAAAACACAGTGGCAAATCACTGCTGTATGTCTGGGGAAAAACATGGAAGGTTGAATCTGTGTAGTCATCAGGATCTGAATTAATTAGAACTTGGGTTTATTTGTAAATATTTTATTTATAAATATTTTTGAAAAGTAATATCTGTCTAGTATAAAGATATATCAATCCAAAATATGAATAAAATAAGCCTCTTGCTTTCAAAAGAAAGCACTGCTATCCACATAAAACATGATTTAATAAATCAGTTAAATAGATGTTCCATAGAAATTTATATTTATTGAATATGCATTTTTGAAATGTTTAGTGACATCTTTTTCAGGACAACCTCCCCTTAAAAGAAAGCTGCTGCCTGAATTTGATCAATCCGAAAAATCCAGAAGATCATCTTTCAAATCTTCAAGAAGTTCTCCATATGGTAATTTTTGTTTTTCAGTCTATGTAAGCCATCTCAAAGATACATACATTTTATCTTCTTTGGCACTCCATATCTTTTCTTGCTTGTTTTATAGCGCCTGCATGTTTTTCTTGTTTTGGAGATTGATGCGTGAGGGACTACAATGTAAAAAGTGAAGGGATTGATCCAGGGTTGTTGTTACCTACTCATTCCAAGTGATGACTAAAGCCTTAATTGAACTTTTCATCTTAACCTTAAACCCCAAACATGCTCTGAAAACTAACAGTCCATCAGGCATATGGGCAGACTATTCAGAGGACCCAGCTCCATATGGGAGAGGGAACAGTACCAGAAAACTGCAGACCAACTTGAGAGTAATCTTACTATAGCAGGTGACATGTTAATATCCTTCAGATAACGTAATGCCCTAAGATTTTTTAAAACATATTCAATGTGTGACCTCTGTGGAATGAATCAGGCCAAGGATTATGGTTGTACTGATGGCTGTGAAATCCCAAACTACCTCATAATTTGAGCAATAGCAAATTGAAGTCTCCCAATTACATAAGTCTGGGAAAACATCATCAGTTTGACCACAGGCCTGGTTAGGAAAACTGCTAGGGAGAAAAGAAGTTAGTACAATTGCAGCAGTCAAAACTATTTCCCAAAGCCCAACTTCAGAAGCAGGATGCTATCTCTGGTTAACAGAGGAAAACTAGAAGGTGTTAAAGTTTCCCGCATAACTTACCACCCACCCACCCCAAAAAAACCCTTGGAGTTGTTTGTTCTGTAATCTGCAGTAATAAATGCAATATAGTTATCAGAACATTTGATCAGCAACACTTAAAAATGCATTCTTTTTAAAAAAATAAATTTTATTGATTTTACAATTAAAACAAACCAACAACACATGTGTAAATGAAAGAGAAAAAGAAGAAAGAAGAAAATAGAAAGAGAAAAATAGAAAACAATTAAAAACATTCTCATCTTCAACAGTTTGTAAGACCTCTTTTTTATCCTTATTTTATGCCATATACACACATCTAATCCTTACATATATCTGTATATCACTACTATGCATTCTTTTGAACCACTTATTTCTTATTCCATTAGAAATTTCAATGTTGGATTGTGGTCTCCCAGAGAAAAATAATATGCAATCTGAGGGGCTGCTGCTTGAAGAGCAGGTGTAAGACATGGCCAAGAAGACTTTGTCTAGTTCTGGCTGGTATAGTTTGTGACCTTTTCTGGCACAGAATATACTGATATAGAAATTTATGATTTTGTCACTTATCAGCTTGATTACTGTAATTTACTTTGTGTGAGACAGCCTTTGAAATCCATTCAGGAACTTCAGCTGATTCAAAATTGAGTGATCTTTGTGGTAGTAATAGTATTTCTATATTACATTATTACACCATCACAGAGCTTTGGCAGATGAACATTTTTCATGTATAGACAAGAGAGGAGGTAATTTATTTCTTTTTTTGTGATCAAATATATTCGTTGCATTTAAGAACAAGTTATATTTCAGAACTCTGAGAAAAGCCATGTTCCCATAGAAGTAAATACAATCTTTTATGTAGATATATGAGCAGTAATTCAGATTAATTTTAAAATTGTGACAGAGGGCATAATAAAAAAAAAACCACAACCATGTTTCAAGTTGTGCTTGTTTTTTTACTCATCAAAAAGTGACAGTTTTTTTCAATTATGTCAGGCTTACAGTAACATATCTTAGGGACCTCAAGGATCTTGCTGCTACTTGTAAACTAATACCCCATAATTGTTTTCCATCTATCCTCACTTATCTAAAAGCTTCTCTCAATAAACAGAAGCTGATAGAAAGCAATTCTGCATCCAAATACTTTCCAGTTATTTGCAGTAGGGATAGTGGTGATTGTTATACAACTGTTTGACAAATGTTATTCAAATTAATACGAAACTGAACTAGTTCTCCTAAAAATATTAATTTGAATTTTTTTTAAAAAAGTCAGCTAAAACTGATAGTTTTATCATAAACATAGAAATCCATATTTTTTTAAATATCACTTGATTCATAGAACTTATTTTTATTTAGGTGTAATAAATGACAGAAAAAAAATATCTAACAAGATCTCTTTAAAACCAGCCATCTGTGGCTCATTTAGGTAAGAGTAGATTGTCATTTCATTTTAGGTTTAATCTTTTCTTAACATAAGTTATTTATACTTTGTCAAAAACTTTGCCCGATAGTTTAAAGAAGCAGTTGTGGGTTTTGGAAAAAATCTTAACTGACAAGATTGAATTTTCTAGATCATAGTAGCAAAAACAGTGTACTATAGTATTAAGAAAATGTGATTCAAGGAGGCACAGTTTTATTTGATTTATTGAATTTTATTCTAATAGTATATTATGTAATTTGTAAATCATCAAAAGGATATAATGAAGTCACATAAAATATAAATAAGGTAGCAAATATATTTGATTTTCATTTAATTTATTAATCAAATTTATAATAGCCAACCATTTCAACTAAGGAAATTGGGCAATGCACAGCAGTAGATACTATTTTTAAAAAATGCATTAGATAATCTTCGTAACATTTTGAAAACTAATACATTATTATTCAGTATTAATATAAATAAATTACCAGTAAATTAAGTATGTATGTAATACATGGCAACTTAACTGTGTGAATTTCTTAGTCAAAGAGAAGGAACATAAAAAAGAATTCTTGTTAGTCTTCCATTCAGATTCTTATTAAAATGTATTTATTTCTTCAGTTTTGCAAATGAACGACAAGAAATACTGAATCCAAATTTTAGTATTCCACAAGTTATGAAAGGATCTAAATCTGGTGGTTTTTCAGAGCGGTCTTCAGTTAGGTCATTGGCTCAGTTTGGAATGATCTTAAGTGAGGAAAACAAAGCACACAATCATTATTCAGGGAAAAAACCTACCAAGATCTTTGTGCCTCCTTTTAAAATAAAATCAAGAACTTCAGAAGGTGAAATAAGCAATGTCAAAGACCATCCCTCATTCAGTTGCAAAAGTATCAACAGAATGCAAGAATACAACACAAAAGAAATTAAAACCTTCGTTGAATCAGGAAAAGATAATTGTGCACGAATATCAGCTTTGGATTCAGGATGTAGTAAAATAGTTCAAGGTATATTGGATACCTCAATCTTGTTTTTATTTTGGCATGTATGTAATGTTTATTACGATCATAACAATTTCTATAAACGTTCTTTTATCAGCATACAGTTCAATATATCTCATTCCTTATTATTTTGGCATGTAATGTTTATGATCATAATTTTTATAAAAATTCTGATCAATATACAGTTCAACATATTCTGTGTTGCAGACCTTTGAAAATTAGATACATGTTTTATCCCCACTCAATACCTTTAACATCAAGTACTTTAATTTTTTTGACCTGTACAATTTTCCTACTTATTAATTATTGGCAGAATTATTGTCTAAAACTCTTATTATAATTAAAGATACCATTTAAAAAGCAAATCTAGAAAGAATGCTGACTATAATCTAATTGGATATCTTCCATATACAAAATAACAAATAGACTTCTAGTTATGGAAATCCACAAAAGTTATAGATAGCATATTCGCAAATGTTATTATTTGTTATGTCTTGATAATCTTAGCATTTCTTCTCCTAATTTTATACAATGCCATCTCTAGACTGGGGAAATTCAGTTATATACAATTTTATGTACTCTTTGAAATTTTATACTAGTCAAGGATATCTTTCCTATTATTAACTTGGATAAGTAAAAATTACAGAAGTAGCTTATTCACTAATAACACTAGTTTTGTTGGCACATTAATGCTGAAATAAAGGCTGAAATATGTCTTTTATAATTGTTCATAGTCCATATGTGATTAGAATTCAGTGTTGCTATCTTAGGCAAGTTTGAACTTTCTGATTTAAAATAGTCATGATTTCATTAATACCTTGGCAGACATAACAAAAATGACAACATATCTTCAGTATGCCAGAAATCTACAACAAATTAGAATTACAAAGAAACAAGATCAAATAATTCATCCACAACCAGGCAGCCTGTTCCTTGTAAAAAGGTCTTCTGGTCTTTGCAGAATTCCCTTAAAAGCTGCAGTCAAAGAGAAATTGCCTGAATTTTATTCCAATGAACAGGTAAGCATAGTATCTTTTAAGAGACTTATTATTAAAAATTATCTTATCTGTGCAAATGCAACCTTTTTGGAATCTTAAGAAATTGAGTAAACTAAAGTTTTCCATTTCATGTTGTCTGGAAACTCTGGTAACTTGTTTTTAAAAACACAAGCTTTTTCATGGTTTAAAGGTGGTATACTGTAATAAGTTATTATGTGCTGAAGCTGAAAATCAAAACTTTTTCATTTTTTTCCAGTCCAATTGATAGGGGACTTTATAGTTTGATTGATTGTTTGCATAAAAAGCAAGAACATAATTGCTTACAATGCTTATTATAGTCATTGATCAATTAACTGCCATAGATGATAGCTACAGATTGATTTCTGATGACTCTGGGTATATTTCTCATTCTTTTTAAGCAAAGATACTAATTTGAGGGATGGTGGGAGATAAAAATTAAAATAGGACAGATTTAGTTACTATAAAAACACACTGTAATATAGACTTCTTTGGTTTTTTATTGTTTCTTCATAAGTGCTCCTCACAGAAGCTAAATTAGTGTACAATATGCCTTGCACTTTAATTGTAATTACAATTGTAATTAAGTAGCAATATGTAACAAAACTGCACACAGTTTATTTGCCTTATTTCAATTCTTTATAGGGCTAGAAATATTTTAGAACGATATATCAAGTTCCGACAACATAATTGGTTATTGTTCTATTAATTCATTTTTTAATACATTACAGTATCTTCAGCACCATCTTTAACATAGGATGGTATATATTTCCATTATTTTCTCCCTTAATTGTGATTAACAACTTTCTATTCCTTATTATTATGTTTTGAAGCATAAGACTTACGGTATATACTGTATGTATGTAACCAATTTCCCTGTCTCCATCATTTTTTCTCCTCTTTTTCCCTCTTCATTTTCTTTGAAGAGGAAAATAAATATTAACATTCCTAATATATCCAGTGGCATATTGATCTGGTTTTAATATAATATTAACAACTATATAATGTTACATACCCAAGCTTCAGATGTATGTTTGTTATTCTTTCTTTTTTTATCTGCAGTCCTGAGGAGATCACTTTTTGCTTTTAATTTTGATTAATGTGGATTAATTATTGTTAGTGACAATATGGTTGTTTTTTTTTTCTGAACTTGGGTAATTTCAAGTAATATTGCCTCTCTCTTTTTTATCTACCATCCTGAGGATATTATTTTTTGCTTCTAATTTTGATTAATCTGGATTAATTACTGTTAATGACAATATTTGGATATCATATATTTTGTTCTGAAACTGGAGATTTCAAGTGATATTAACTTGTTTTGTCCTGATTCAGATTTAACTTAAATTCAGTTATGCTGAACTTGAATAAAAGTTTCTAAATTCTGTATTTCCAGTCTTGGTAGAGAAACACGAGGGAAAATGAATGAACCAAGGTTAACTGCAGTTTGTTCCTATATTGAACAATATCCTATATTGTTCTATTGAAAATAAATGAATACTTTAGTACTATTTACCCATCAACATAATGCCTAAATTTGAGGAGGAATTTTTTGTCATTTGCTATTCTTTCATGAGATGAGAATGACTACTATTAAGGTTCTGAGATGCATCTAAGTCTTCTAAAAGATCCTACATAAAAGTCAAAGCTACTTAATTCCAGGGATCTGACTGTTTTGAATTTTTGCTTTCTGATTACTTTGTATTTTACCTTTTTAATAATGACTTTAAAGTAACCAAAGAACTTATAAAGTTTTGTCTCTAGAGATCAATATCATGGTACTACAGATACTAAATACTTGGAACTTATAGTTGGAATTTCTTCTTTTGAGAAACATGCTGAGAAGTATCATTCATAATTTGTTAGTACATATATGTTGAGCTTATATGCATTTAATAATACTAAAATGTTCTGTCTGCCTTTTATCCTTGCAGTTGTATGCTTTTGGTATTTCCAAGCAATGCATAAAAATTAATAGCACAAATGCAGAAGATTTTCAATTTCTCATCCAGGATTTTTTCAGTAAAAAATATTTTCTAGAAGACAATGGAATACAGTTGGCTGATGGAGGATATATTATTCCTAATGATGAGGGAAAGGCCGGAAAAGAAGAATTCTTTTGGTATGATATTCAAGATATTTATCAATGACAGGGGTGTCAAACTCGTGTCGTCACGGACATATTGTAACTTTTTTCCCCTTCACTAAACCAGGTTTGGGCATGGCCAACACATGGCACATCCGGCCCGAGGGCCATGAGTTTGACAGTTCTAATCTATGAGTATGTAATACATTATTAAAAGTTAGAATTACTGATGTTTTTAATGGCAGAAATGTGTATATTTCTCAGTACCAGCGCAATGCAGAAACTACAGTATTTGTTTAAAATTAAAAAGTTGTTTTTTGTTTATGTCTCTGAAAAACTATAAGATTAAGACATTGTTTATATTTAATAATACATCCAGAAACAACAGCCATTCATTTAACATTTTTACAGAAAGTCCTGGTTGAAAGCAATTTCAGTTATGTAAAAGAGGTACCTTCAGGAACCTCATATACTTAAAAGAGACTATTTCAAAATATACTCACACTTGCATGAAAAGCCTGTTTAGAAATGATTCTAGGATTTCTAGATGGCATTCTATGGTTCTCATGACACACACGACACTTCTGATTATCTTAAGGATTGACCAGGTCACTAATGGTGAAAGTAATCAGCTAGGAACACTGGTCCCAAGCTATTTAGGGCCTTACAGGTCATAAGCAAAATCTGGACCCCACTAGAACTATTGAACTACTGCAATATAAATATTTTGGCTCAGTATAAAGTAGGTTCTTATGCCTGCTTGCTTACTTATTATTAGATTTATATTCTGCCTTTGTTTTATACAGCTCAAGCCTGGATGCATAATGTTCTCTCCTATTTTCCCCACAACAACCACCCTGTGAGGTGTGTTGGGCTTTGCTAAGAGAGTGACTGATCCAAAACCACCCAGCTAGCTTTCATGTCTAAGGGAAGACTATAACTCATGATTTCATTTTGGGGCAGGGGGAGGGGGGGGGAGGGAAGGATGGGAAACAAATATCCTTAATATCCAAATAAATGCTCCTTTTTGTTTACTAATTTGAATAGATTATTAATATTACTATAATCAATTACAAGTATTGCTGCAGGCCTTCTTACTAAAATAATTTACAAAACTTATTTTTTCTTTGAAATGTGTGATTCTAGGTTCATTTACAAGAAAATAATTTGCACACTTCTTTGATCATGCTTTATCACATTTTTCCCTAGCATATATGCGCACGCGCGCACACACACGTCTATTAAAACCATTAATCTTTTTGAAAAATATTTCCAGCACAGGTTTCATTATTCACAGAATTTGCAATTTACATCCAAACCTGACATCTGCTTTCTTCCATGCCCCCGACTCCACTTGACTTAGAGTTCTCTCAAGTACCTCTCATTTACGTTCATAGTCTTCTACATCCAAACGCCAGTATTCTCTCTTACTATAATCACGTCCAATTTTTAAGTTATTTTTCATTGTGTTTTGACTAAAATATAGAATTTTATAAGATAAATATGTATAATTGTCTGTAGTGATTTAGAGCTTAAATGTGAAAAGTAGTAATGCAGGGAGTAACACAAAGAAATTCCACAGGACATTTTTTAGCTTCTATACTAGTAGGAGTCTAGGCTGTGTTTTTATTTATCACTCTTTTCAAAACATGCATTTAAAAAAGATGAATTATGATTGTTATTGTTGTCTTTTTTGTGTTGAAACTCAGGATTTATCTTCTAATAGTTTGATACATTTTTTGATATTTTGGTGCAGGGCTTTATGTGACACGCCTGGTGTAGATCCCAATCTAACTTCCAAAGCCTGGGTGTATAATCATTATAAGTGGATTGTATGGAAACTGGCAGCTATGGAGGTGGCATTTCCACAATTTTTTGCCAGTAAATGTTTGACACCAGAAGGAGTATTACTTCAGCTAAAGTACAGGTAGAATTAAGATTAAGATTTGGGAAAATGACTCTTCTAAATTTTACCTGTGTCTGTATAGTCTTAATTATGCTCTACTTTCAAATGAGACTATTGGTGTTTGCTCATTAAAATTAAGTGCTATTTCTTAGCAAGGGACATGGTGGCTCAGTGGCTAAGATGCTGAGCTTATCGATCAGAAAGGTTGGTGGTTCAAATCTCTAGCACCGCGTAATGGAGGGAGCTCCTGTTACTTGTCCCAGCCTTTGCCAACCTAGCAATTTTAAAACATGTAAAAATGCAAGTAGAAAAATAGGGACCACTTTGGTTGGAAGGTAACAGCATTCCATGCGCCTTCGGCGTTTAGTCATGCCAGCCACATGACCACAGAGATGTCTTTGGACAGCTCTGGTTCTTCAGCTTTGTAACGGAGATGAGCATCACCCCCTAGAGCTGGAAACGACTAGCACATATGTGTTTACCTTTTACTTAGCAAGATAATTGCTTCTCAAAAACATCAAAATCAGTTTGAAATATTTGTTCAATTTTTTTAAAGGTACGATATAGAAGTGGATAAAAGTCAACGATCAGCCATCAAAAGAATAACAGAAAGAGATGATGTTGCTGGAAAAACAATCATACTGTGCATCTCTAAAATTATATCATTTAGCACAAACATGCCTCAAACTGCTGACAGTAAAAGCATCACTGAGGACAATAAAAAAGAAGTGGCAATCATTGAAGTTACAGATGGTTGGTATGGAATTAGGGCAGTCTTGGATCCTCCTCTTCAGTCACTATTATCTAGGCAGAAGCTTACAGTTGGCCAGAAAATTGTTGTACACGGAGCAGAACTTGTGGGATCTCAGGATGCAAGCACTCCTTTAGAAGCACCAGAATCTCTGATGTTAAAGGTACATTTATAACCTGTGCTATGGTTGTATTTCAAGATGACCTTTACATATTGAATGGGCAGCGACAAAACATTTCTGCATAGTTGTCTCTTTGTTTTGTATTCTCCTTTCAGAGTTATAGGTCTCCAGGTCAGGTAGCTCCCACCCTCTCTCTTAAAGTACACCATATGTAACTGTCTATAATGTGAGTTGCTTACAAATCCTTTTATTTACTTATCTATTTATAGGGCCATTGAACTCAAAAATGGGAACTGTGCAGAATGAAAATAATCAAGTGAGGGACTATGTAGTGTTAAAAAACAACCCAACATATAAAATATAAAATTCCAGCCAAACATGATAAATCAACGACAGAGAACTCATTTGACTAGACTCAACTGCTTAGGGGAGAAACAGATATTACAGTAAAATAGCGACAGCAATTAGACTTATAGACCACTTCATAGTGCTTTACAGCCCTCCCTAAATGGTTCACAGAGTCAGCATATTGCCCCCAACAATCTGGGTCTTCATTTTACCAATCTCGGAAGGATATCATGGTTGATATATTAAAGACTCCTGAGACATCAAGGAGAACCAGGATGAATGCACTACCCCATCCTAAATTTGACAAGATCATTGATCAGCACAACAAAAGCCATCTCTGTATTTAACCCATTTCTAAATCCCCAAAGAGTCCAGATAATCTACTTCCTCCATGGTTCTCTGAAACTGGAAGCTGAACACCACCTTAGCAACCTTCTCTGAAAGTTGGAGACTGATGAAAGCTATCCAGATTGATTGGGCCCAAGAATGGTCTCTTAAAAAAAATACTATTCAGAATGGTCTCTTGAATAACAGGTGCACCTCCATCTTTCAGAACTTGCAGAATCACCTTGCTCTTAAAGAGATATTTTTATCACCACTTGGTATCCACTTAGATGCACCCTCCCTGGAAGGATTAGCCAATCAAGACGCCTTGATTTAACTGTGTAAGAAAATACTGGGAGAAAACTAAACTGTTTCTGAAACCAAATAGAGTCCAATAGCTACCTGGACCAGGCTGATCCAATAAGGCCACTTCCTTGTAAAGCTGAGGACAATTCCAGGGTCATTTGGTAGGGATCTGTCCATTTCAAGGGACAGATGTGATCATCCCATGCCCAGATCACATCGCCACCTCCCAGAGACCAAAAGTAGTATCTTCTACAAAATCAGTGTTACTGGTCAGAAAGGCAGCTATAGAAATCAAGTAAATACCATAATGTACACATGAGTGGTATAGACTACTTTTATTGCACTTACAATTGACAGATATAATTTATTCCCTTTCTCTGAAATAAACATTTGCTCTATAACTAGATGTGCTACATACTTAAAAATTTACATGGCTGTCAGGCTACATTACAATGTGTTCTGAAGTAAGTAGTTGTTTTATTATAGATTACAGCTAACAGTACTCGACGTGCTCGATGGTATGCCAAATTAGGATATTATCGTGATCCTCGGCCATTCTCTTTGCCTTTATCCTCATTGTTTAGTGATGGTGGGACTGTTGGTTGCATTGATGTCATTATTCAAAGGATTTATCCTATACAGGTAATTCAGTTTATTAATTAGCCTTCAATATATACATAATTACTAGTATTTGAGAAGCAAATCTTAATTCAAATGTGTGGTCTAATTTTCAACCAATATTAATTTCAGTGGATGGAAAAACAACCAACTGGGTGCTGTGTGTTTCGTAACAATCGAGCAGAACAAAGAGAAGCTGCAAAATTTGCTGAAAATCGACAGAAAACGTTAGAAATATTGTTGGCAAAAATACAAGCAAAATTTGAAAAGAGTGATGGTAAAATATACATCTATATTTTTAATTTTTTAGAATGTTATTTTGCATGTAATAAAAGAAAAATGTCTATAGAGAAATATGAAAACTGCTGTGGGAATGGGTAGAAAGTTACTCTTTTATAAAAGAAATTGAATTGTATTATAAAATGCTAATGACTCTAATTGCAAGATTCAGCAGCAAGGCCACAAACTGTAACGGAAGAACTATTGTGTGTCAGCTTGACCGGAATGTGCAAGAAAGTGTCGCCTTGCTCTGAACAAACCGTAAAAGACAAGATAAGATAAATCCTGGTGTAACCGGACAAAAGGAAGTCATGTTTGTCACGTATGCAGGATGTGTTATTTGTTTGTCAAGTACGCAGACAAAGGGAACTGGGAGGGATCTTATTGATTGAGACTGTATAAAAGTATTGTTTGAAACCCCGAAGGTATGCTTCATGATCTCAATCCACTTTGGGAAGAGACATGAAGGCCTGTCTGTGCAAACACATTTTTAATAAACTTTGTTTGTACATCAGAGTTATCTGTCGAATTAGTGAGCATAAAATAAGATTTGAAACGTGTTTAAATCTCACACTGCTATACAATCTATCTGTTCTGTTCAACCTTTATGTGTCAGAACTCTTTAGAAAACTGATATCTCTTTCCTTCTCAATTATATTTGATTTCAGCCCTATAAACAGAATTGAGTTACTGTGAAATGTTGAAAAATTTGGATTCTTAAGCATAGAAATATATCACACATATAGTACGTGCCTGAATATTATAAAGTAATATTACTTATTTAATAATGTTTAAATAGTATTAATAGTTAAAGAAGTATCAGGTTTTTAAAAAGTAATTCTTCCAGTTACATAAACAGAATGAATATTAAAGTATCTCTTTTAGAAATGGTTTCCTCTGAGTACTTCTAACTCCAAAATAATAATTCTGTCCTAACTATAAACCAGATTTACAATTCATTGCATTAAGTAATTTATGCCTAGTTTAGAATATTGACAGATCACACTCTATATACCTGATCGTTTAAATAAAAATTGCCCCAATACATTCAATAAATGATCTGCAGACTACCTCTCTATGATAAAATATGAAACAATATCAGAAGGAATCATTTTCTATTTAAGGCTATTAAAGCACACCATCTTTGTTCCTGCTGTATGCAGTGTTCAAACCAAGCTTCCATAGAGAAGGTTTACTGCTGTGCTTGATTTGGTTTACTATTGTGTTTATGAACACAGTAATCTTCCACCATAATGGTGTTATTTCAAATAAATTAAAAACTTATGCCACTGAAGTTGTAAATTGATTTTGATGCAGAAATTTTTATCAGCCTTCTGATGAGTTGAAGTGCTAAATAACGCAGGTTTATGGGATACAAATTGGGTGGTCAAGAGTTTGTTTTTGCAGGGAGAGAGTGAGCCACAGGTGAAATGACCACTTGAGTGTGGACTGGGCTATCTGACTTCTTGTTTGAGCAGTAGCCATCTGCCAAAGAAGATAGCTTGTTGTTTGGACTGAACTGATATTAAGTGTAACCGGCAATGGTTAGGGATGGCTAATGGAAGGTCTAAAAGATAGTGGAGAGAATGTTCTTGGTTGTGTTGCTATATTCAAAATTGGAATGCTTACTGCCAATTCTTGATATTTAAATAGTATTTTTAAAAATAGGGCAATCCTGTTGGGTTCTTGTTTGGATGTCTTTTTAAATGATGTTATAAACACAAGACATTAAATATAGAAAAAACAAAAATGTTATTTGGGATGGTAATTTTAAATTAATTGCTGGCACATTCTTTGTAACCTAACACAATTTGTTTCTATTTCCTTTCAGAAGCTTAACAATCACATTGTGTTCAGTTCTATTTGATTTCTGTTAACTGGGAATTCATAGCAGTAGGTATTTGACACATGTTAATTTTATGTCTCATTAATTTTTAAAACAGATAAAGGCAAAAAAATACTGCGATCCCATGCTCTAACAAGGCAACAGATACGTGGTCTACAAGATGGTGCAGAGCTTTACGAAGCAATTATTAATTCTGCTGATCCATCTTACATGGAGGTAAGTTTTTTTAAACAATGCTAGAAATAGTCATTCTATGAATTTCTGCCTTTTGCCAGAGGGCTTCAGTTAAAAAAAAACACAATAAGTAGAGGGGATAAAACAAAGGAGGCACAGGTGGGGGAAAGCAGGAAGTCAGAATGACCTCTCCCCCCCCCCCCCAAAAAAAAAAAGAAAGAAAAAGAAATGGTGATATTGAGAGAAATTTCACCCAATATTTTAAAGAAGCTACATTTCATCCATTCTTATAAATATTGGGAAATTTAATGAGGACAAGTGTATATATAACTAAGTTTATTTGCTACACCAAAATGTTTGGGGGGGAGGGTAGATTCATTGTTTGAAGTAGCCATTTAAGTTCAACCATGAATGTATGAGCTTGATTGTATCAGTTCAGTGCCCATGACAAATTTAAGTCTGTGTTCTTGTAGCTGTGATTGGATAGAATATTAGTATTTGATTTAAAAGTAAGATCCATTAAATTCAGTACAAAATATTGGTATTACCTTTAAACTTTCATAGGCTTTTGATTACATATCACAGTGACTCGGGCTTGGTTCTTCTCTATAACTACTCCAGGACTTAGAGTTTTACTGAGTTCAGGTATTTTATCTCTTGGCTAGGTTTTTAAAATGTCTCCAAATTATGATTTTTTAAAAAACAGGCTACTATATTTTGATGATTTGTGTTTTAATATCTGTGGCTATCATTCTGTTTGTATGGTTTCATAGTAATCTAACAAGAGACTTCAATAGCAGGAAATATAATTAGTTTAATAAGTAAGTGATACAGTAGTAACAATAGTTTTTGGAAGTCATTCTATTTGTATAAATCAGTCATTCTTCAAGAATAGACCTCACTGTTTTACATCCAGTGGGCCATATCTGACTCTTTGCCTGTCCCTGTCTAGTCCTGTTCAAAAATATAGGGCTGGTGGACCAAGCAGATTTTAAAATGGGCCATGTGTCAGATTCTATAACATTTTCTACAAAAAAAGTTCAAAATTTCTGTATATAAACATTATAAAATAAAAAAATTAAGAATTTATGACATGATCACTTTATTTTTTGATGTGTATATTTAAAAACACCAATTGGTTACAAAAAGAAAGTGAAAAAATAGAAAGGCAAGTTAATTGGAAAAGAAGTCTAAAAAGAGTCTTTTCCACATTAAGAGGGCTATTTGAAAACCTTTTTAATTATGAGAATAAAAACTGCTTTTTGGACATTTTAGTGTTGCCCATGCAACAATGACAGTGACAGTAATAATGATTATTACTCCCAAGGATACTTTAATTTGGATTCTTTCACTGAATAGGAAATTGAAACTGACGGGGGAATAGCTATTTTTGATTCGGGTTCTACTTATAGCTAAATAGATATGTATATGATTTAACTGGAAAAAAATCCATTTGATAGCCAAACATGTTCATATATTTAATATTCCATGTTATAATTGAAAGGGGGCTTATTTTATGTTTCCCTTTTGTTAAGATCTCTAGCTGCAGTTTTACCACTGTTTATTGCAGGGTTTTTTCAATGAAGAGCAGTTAAAAGCCTTGAATAGTCATAGACAGATGGTCAATGATAAAAGGAAAGCTCAGATAGAGGCAGAATTCAGGAAAGCTGTGGAATCTGCTGAACAAGAGAAAAACAGCTCCTGCAGAAGGGATGTATCCAACATAATCAAGCTACGAATTGTAAATTATGGGACAAAAGAAAACTCAAAAGGTAAATATGATCTTAATCTGCTGTGAAAGGCATACTCACCGTAAATACATGTAATAATATAGTACCTAAGCAATGCTTTATTCAATTCAATTTAGTTTATTACAATCATAGACCAGAAACCAGAACAAATAAAAACTCAGTAAATGTACAATTCTAGTATAAAACAATAAATAACAACTAAAATCTATGATAAAATCCAGTCTGTCCGTTATACATGGTCTAACAAGATGGTTAATTATAATCTCTGCAATGTGTCCAACCCCCCGCCCAAGTGGGAGACTACACCATTTCTGACAAATGGCAGTCCAATCTCTTGAAAGTCTCTAGTAATGGCGCTCCCACAATTTCCGAGGGCAAGCTTTCCATTGGTTGATTGTTCTCACTGTCAGAAAGTTTCTCCCTATTTCCAGGTTAAATCTCTCCTTGTTCAGTTTCCATCCATTATTCCTTGTCTGGCCTTCAGGTGCTTTAGAAAATAGTTTGACCCCTTCCTCCCTGTGGCAGCCCCTCAAATATTGGAAGACCACTATCATGTCTCCCCTGGTCCTTCTCTTTACTAGACTAGCCAAGCCCAGTTCCTGCAACCGTTCATTGTATGTTTTAGCCTCCAGTCCCCTAATCATCTTGGTTGCTCTTCTCTGTACTTTTTCTAGAGTCTCAACATCTTTTATGTAATGTGGTGAACAAAACTGGATGCAGTACTCTAAGTGTGGTCTTACTAAGGCTTTATAGAGTGGTATTAGTACTTCCCTTGATCTTGATTGTATCCCTCTGTTAATGCAACTTAGGATTGCATTAGCTTTTTTGGTTGCTGCTGCACACTGCTGGCTCATATTTAGCTGGTTGTCCACAAAGACTCCAAGATCCCTCTCACAGTTACTGCTATTGAGCCTGGTTTCACCCAATCTATATGTGTACTTTTGGTTTTTCCTGCCTAAGTGTAGGACTTTACTTTTCTCTACATTGAATTTCATTTTGTTAGATATGGCCCAGTGTTCTAGTCTGTCAAGATCCATCTGGATCTTGAGCCTATCTTCTTGGGTGTTAGCTATTCCTGCCAGCTTAGTATCATCTGCAAATGTGGTAAGTTTCCCTTCATTTCACTCATCTAAGTCATTAATGAAGATATTGAAGAGTACTGGGCCTAAGACAGAACCTTGTGGCACCCCACTGCTTAGTTCCCTCCATGTAGACTTAGATCCATTAAGGACTACTTGTTGAGTACGGTTTGTCAGCCGGTTCCGAGTTCATCTGGTGGTGGTGCTATCTATTCCACATTTTTCTAGCTTACCAAGAAGTAGGTTGTGGTCTACTTTGTCGAATGCCTTGCTGAATTGATCGTATGTCACCCCTTGACGCATTATTTAACTGTAGCAGTATGCAAATAGTAACATTTCTAAAAGTAAATTTAATTAAGATCTGTAGCACAGATATGAATGGATATTAAGTGTAGTTTTTGTTTATTAAGAATAAAATATAGAGAGGCCTCGACTTGGTGACCTCAATTGGGACCAGAACTTCCATTACTACACAAGACACACTTGATTTTATAACGTTTTTCCCACAGTTATTTAATAAATCACACAATCATTTAGCAAATCTGGCTTTTCCCAATGACTGCTTGTCGGAAGCCAGCTAAAAAGGTCACAAATTGAGATTGTGTGACTCTGGGATACTGCAGCTGTCATAAATATGCCAGTTGTCAGGCACTCAAATTTTGATCCCGTGATCTGAAGACACTGATAGTTGGGCAAGGACTGCTCATAAATCACTTTTTTTCAGTGCCAATATAACTTTGAATGGTTGCTAAACAAATGGTTTTAAGTTAAGGACTATGAGTCTGGTCAATAACCAGCAAAAGTATTTTTTTAAAGATGCATCATATTGTTGTCAAAATACAATCTGTATTTTTAATTCTAATCTTAGAAGTTATACTGAACATCTGGCGTCCACCCTCACATGTTTGTAGCCTCTTAAAGGAAGGAGGACGATATAGAATTTTTCAGTTATCTGCATCTCACTCCAAAGGCAAGTTGAAAACCAACAATATACAGTTAACAGCTACCAAGAAAACCCAGTATCTACAACTGCCAGTAAGTGTTCGTTAAGACCTAAAGTGAGCTACTTAAGTTACAGATTTTACACAATTTTCACTATGTTATTATCCATAATGCTATTAGGTTTCTCAAGAAAGTCTATTACAAGTTTACAGACCAAGGGAATGTCTGGTATATGGTAAATTAATGGACCCCTCCTTCCAACCAGCTTGCTCTGAAGTGGATTTGGTGGGATATGTAGTTTGCTTGACAAAAAGAGCAGGTATGTTACATGTTGTAATCACACTTATTCCTTATATATACGTAATTATATATAAGTTCCAAATTGGTATCTTTAAAGCCATTTTTTCTCCCAAACTGAAATGTAGAAGTTAAAATTTCTTAGTTGAAGTTTCACACAAGCAATGAAATAACCCACCCCATCACCTGGGTAAAATGGATACATTCTGCCTTAGTTTATGTAATATGCTGAAAAATCACTGGGCTTTTTAAAGTTTTAAATTAATTGCAATATATATTTATTTCAAATTTAAATTGTCTAGGTCTAGTTACGAACAGAAATCATAGAGGCATTATATAAACCAATCAATTAAAATGTAATGTGATCATGGACCTGCATCAATATAAACCAAGGATTTCCATTTACAAAACCTAATATTCTAATGGTGTGTGAGGAAACTGATTTTTAACATTTTCCCTTCTACTGTCACTATACCAAGCTCCATCTAACAAGTGTGATATGCCATGGACCTGTGTTTACTTTCTTTAAATTGGGTTTCATAACAGCTGAAAATTTAAGCCACAGTAGTGTTATGCATAAAAAAGAATGGGGTTACTTTCTAGATATCTGGTGTTTGTTATTATATTGCTTTTCACAATTGTTTAAATTGTATTCGCTTTTCTTTAGCAGGAATTGTGCTACTGACCTTTCAATTTTGTAGAAATTAAAAAATACTAATTTGACGGATTTGGGGAGTAACAAAGCAGAAACAATTTGCTTCTTCAGTCCATTCTTAAATGAACTGGGTTATCCTTAATGAACAGCTGAGTTAGAGGGCAAGTCAATAGGATTACTGGGTAGTGATGGCAGAATGCAGTATAGGGGAAAGGGAAGACATCACAGGACTTGTTGATCACTCTTTTTCCCCTTGCATTCCTACTGCAAATAGATTATAATTTTATATCGGTGGTAGCTGGGAATAGAGGAATTTTTCATTTTGAACTTCAACATGGCCAATATGTAAAATTTAATATTAAACCAAAGTTGTATGTTTCATTTTTACATAGGTTTTTCTACATTGGTATATTTGTCAGATGAACATCATAATATAATAGCAATCCAGATTTGTACAGATCTCAAGCAGCTTGCTATTGAAGATATAATCATTCCATCTGTATTGATCTCTGCAACCAATCTTCAGTGGCGACCCGAGTTCAAATCCGATATTCCCACCCTATTTGCTGGAGAGCTTTCTGCATTTTCTTCAAACCCAAAAGATAACCATCTCCAAGAAATATTCAAAGAATTTAAAAATACCATTGAGGTAAAGTTACTTATTTCTAAAGAGCAGTTAAGTACATGCAGTGCACAGATTACTTTTTTGTGATGCAGATTAAAACAATAGCATTCCACAACTGAGTCAGTGTCTACATCAGTTTTTTTCTACAACCTTCCACATTCCCCTTGGTGAAAATGAATCGAAATGCTGCAGTCCTGCAGATAGTCCTCGTTTAACAGCCATTTGTTCAGCAACTGTTTCAACTTATGACAGTGCTGAACAAGTGGTAGTTATGACTGATCATTGTATTTGTTGGTTGTAGTGTACTTGTGGTCACATCTAGGTGCTTGATGCCCACAATATCAGTGTTGCAGTGTCCCAGTCAACTGAACACCAATTGCAACCACTTTGTCAGTTTTTCACAAGTAAAAAGTATGGGAAAGCCAAAAGGAGTTCGGAAATGGTGACCATGTGAGGTCCTCACTTAAAAGACCATATTGATGTGATTAATAGCAACTCTAAATGCTGGAAATTGTGTCACTAAGCAATGAGGTTACATTCTGTGATGCTTTAAAGCTGCAGCATTTAGCAACTGAAATTCCAGTCCCAGCTGCCATTAAGTGAGGACTACCTGTATATATTTCATTATTTAAAAAAATCAAAATATGTTCTTTTGGCAACTCCTGACATTCAAAAATAAGGTATTAGTTGCATACTTCAAATAATTTCAGAAAGCATGTATTGATACTACACCTAAAATATGTGTTATTTCAGTTTTTGTTTGGTTTTTAAGTTGCTGTTCACTCCCCAGAGTTGTATGTCAAGTTGGATAGCCATATAGAATTAAATAATTTAATAGTTACAATGCAAAAATATTGTTTTTGTCTTGTAGAACGATGGCTGCTTTAGCAAAGATGCACAATACAAAGTCATTAACTTGCTAAAATCAGATCCCTTGCAGTTATGTAATTTATCTAACGTATGTGGCTTGGATCTTCCCTGGAAATCTGATGCAGGAAATAAACAAGCAGTAAGTTTATCAAAAGAACAATTTTATAAATGCTGTTCAAAAGTAAGTTATTCTACGTTCATTGGATTTCCTATCAAGAATTTCAATTAAAATACTTTAGGGCATTTTGTAATCCTATATAGTCACTGCTGAGAATTCTAAGGCCAGGATTGCTGTCTTCTACTGATCCTTTCCTAAGATTGCTTTGAAGGAAGTTATTTTAAAAGCATACATATCTAAAGAGAAAGGCATTATTTAGTTCAAATGTTCTTAGTGAGTAAAAGCAGCAACAATTACATTTTTGTTTTGTTTTTTAGATTACAGTTCCCAACAGTGAACTAAGACATCAAAGTCCTTTGACCATTGGAAAGTCAGACATAAGACCATCCCTTTTTCTTGGATCTGCAAAAGTGACACCAGGTTTTCAAGAAACTCCAAAGAACTGTAAGAAACGAAAGGCAATGGATCTTCTCAGTCAAGTCCCTTCCCCTCCGTCCGTGAAGCCAATCTGTGCATTTATTTCACCATCTCTAAAAAAAGCATTTCAGCCCCCTCGAAGCACTTGTGCCCAGAGCAAAATAATTAAAAAAACTGAAAGTAAGAATAACAAACATCTGCTGCTAAAGTTAAATGGGACTGATTTTGCTCCTGAAAGCAATTTTGTTGCTGATGAGGAACTTGCAATGATAAATACCCAAGCCCTTTTAAATAATTTTTCAGAAGAGCAAGGAATTATATCTATGGGTGACATCACACGTGTGATATCCAGCACATGATGATGCAGGTTTTTTTCAGGCTGATTACTCTGTCCAGCCTAGTAATAATAAAAATGCATCAGGGTAATACCAAAGAAAATTAATTCCTACAAAGGAAAACAGAACTAACAGTTCATTATTGTGTAGGAAATGTTACAGAGGCAAATAGAGGTTAATATAGTTTGTATTTAATGTGTGAATTGTCTTTTAAAACTCTGAACATTGTAAATGTTTGTTTAATTTGTTTATTACACGTTTTAACTCAAAACAAGCATTTTAAGACACTTCAGTAAGAATAACTTGCAAATTCCTGATATGTAAGCCACAGGTACATTTCTATATCAGAAGATATGAGTTTCGAATTTTTATTTCAAATTTAAAGTTTTCCAAATATTCAATGCATCTTATTCAAAGTTAACTTTTGAACAAGGCTTAATAGAAGAATACAGAAAAGGGTTGCACAAAAGGATTTTTCTTATTTTCCTTTCCTAAAGATGTTCTATAAGTGGCTATTCTAAAATGTTATATGTATCAGAAGTTGTTAAAGGGACTAGTGCCCAAAATTTTATGAACAGGCCTGTGTTGTTTTATCAAATTTGAATATTAAAATAGCATCAGCATCAAATTATCTTTTCCCTAAAGAGGAAGGAAAAAAATGATCCCTCATCCTTTAATATTTACAAATGAGAATATCACCTGATCTCTAACTTATTTCAAAAATATTTTCAGGGATCCTTCCACTAACACTGGGGAAATAAATATAAATTCTTGTTGCCAGAAACTGAGTTCTGCAAAAAGATACTATAGTATTATTACAGTGATCTCTAAATCATAATGACAAATATGTCCCTGAACACTAATCTATCTTTATACACCAGTAGAAAACTATTACAGTAAGCAGTTTTCAAGTATGACTAAAATGATCATTATCTGTATATATTTTTGTTTATATAAAGTAGCCAAAATTTCATAATAAAAGTATATAATCCATGATAAAAGAGTTAATGCATTGCAAACAATATGTTGAATTCCTGGCAAATTTAATTATATCTTAATTGTTTGATATGCTTCACAAATTTCATTGGGCTTGGGGTGCTTAAAATGGAGCCTATTGCTAGATTAGTCTCCCTAAAATACAATGAACATTTTTTTAAAAAAATAGAAAGTTCTAATTTTTAAAGAACATATAGAAACCAGATAGAGAAAATAATCCCGTTTCTCCTATTAAAGTAAAAAGGGTTTTAAACTTTTCAGAAGAAAAATCTTATTTCAGTCAATACCAACTGTAATAATTTTAATATTTTGGTTTTAGCCAGTGTCTAGTTTTTAACATTTATGGTTTCTTGACTCATCTAAGTTTATTACTTAATAGGAAAGTTGACGTGCACCTTGCTTGTTTCATAAAGCCCAAATTCTACAAAATTATCATTTTTGTAGAGTAAAAATAAAAAATTGCTTTTGCTTTGTCCTGTTTTATGATAGCAAATTACTACTAGGTCGTATAAAACCCATCAGAACTAGGAATTCAAAAATAGGGATCTGAAATGAAGCACCTCACTTCTTTGAACAACACACTGAACGGGATTATTTTTAAAGAGAAAATTAAAATTTGAAAAGAAAAGAACTACATACTGTGGATAACATTTTAAAAACATAGAATCTGAAACACAGAAACTATAGGGCTTAAGAAACAAGATCATTCTGAGGATTTCACAAATCTATACTGGTTTGGGGAGTAGCTTCAGGTTTACTTATCCTACAGCTCAAAAGCTTCACCCACACCCATTCATAACATTTTGGTTGGTTCTGGTTCTCCTGAAGGCTCAGGCTTTTGATACACTGGATAGTGGTAAAGGCATAAATAGAAAAGGTTTGCCATTGGATTAGAGTCCTATTTTTAGCCTGAGTGAAAAAAATCAAACACATTTATCGCTGCTGCTACTACAGAATTGCTTTTCTTAATGTATGAAAATATCTCATATCTCATAATTAGCGTTTTAATGCCAACAGTCAACATGGTATTTGGCTAACATATGTAAACCTAAATAGGTGCCACCCTGTAATTTTTTGGGTGAATACAAAGCCTAGTATGAAAATGGTTGCAGAAAAGAATAAACTAAAAATATGAAAAAGCAACAATAAGATTATGATTGTTTAAATCATTTCTTCTATAATTTTCTTTAAAATCTGCAAGAATTATGGAACATCAAGTTTAAATGGGTTAAAACCTACTTTCGTTCAGTAGAAAAATAGAAAATTGCTAATAATCTAAAACAAAATACAAATTGATAAAAATCTATAAAATCCCACTAAAATCTCCCACTAGGTCTCCCATTAAAATCCTTCAATTTCATGACCTATTCATTCTGTTGTTCGAAAAAGCTGAATTTGGACGAGAATAACGTCCAGAATTGCAGTATCTGGCTGGTTCTTCAGAATGAAGCACTGTATGGAAGGTAACATTATGCTCATATTCATCTTTCATCCATCGTATTTTCTCAAATGGGACACCATGATGATTACGTCTATAAAATAAATGTAAAAATGACAAAGAAAGCATGAGAATATTAATTGCCCCTGATCCATACATTAATTTTCCTTGTATGTGGTTTTGAAAAAAAAAATCAGAACCTGGTATAGATTCAGAAGGCAAATTTCCTATATGTACAGTCAGGAATTAGTCCATTAAATGCATATATGGGTATGGTTGAAATATGATTATATACTCAATAGATCAATAGACTCCCTCCCTCTAATATTGAACTCTACATCCAACACCTATGCGATCAAACTGGGGAAGGGTCCTTTTCACCAAAGTAATCCCCAGAATCACAGAAGAAAAAGGCTCCAAGTTAAAGACTGAACTGTATTTTTAGTAACTATGGGATACTGACTAGAGCACAGATGTCAAACTCGCCGCGTCATGTTGCCATCTTGTGACATTTCACAATGTTTTTCCCCTTTGCAGAGCTGGGGTGGGTGTGGCCTGTGCGTGATGCATCCGGCCCACGGGCCACTAGTTTGACACCCTTGGACTAGAGGGAAGGAAAAGGGCCAGTTGTCACAGCAAGCCTCTAGGCAACATAATACTGTGTTTCTCCAACAATACGCCCCCCAATAGGAAGACCCAACATGTTTTCTAGGCATAAAATGTAATTAAGCCCCTCCCCCCAAATTTAGGCCTAGTTTAAAGCATGCGAAATTGGGGGGAAGGCAGGGGGGAACTTGCCATTAGGAGTGCCCCGCAGGCAGCTATGCCTCACCATCAGCCACTCCTACCAGCCAATCATTGTGGAGCATGGAAGGCTCCCTTACCTCCACCAAGCACCTTTGCTGCAGACCCAGGTCAGTAGGTGGGCGGCATCGCTGTGGAAGCGTTTCAGCCACTTCTCGGGTGGGGTAGCTGCCTCCATAACTTCCACGCTTCCTACCGCTGCTGCCGCTGTTATTGGAGACAGTGCTGGCGAGAGGGACAGCTGTAGCTTGGCCTGGGCGCTTGGAATGCAGGAACGGGCTGTGCACTGGGACTTTTGCAAACTTGCAGAGCCCGTGGCTGGAGCACCAAGGGTAGCAGCAGCAGAGATGCTCGCTCGGCTCTTCTCATGCCCACCCAGCTGCTCGGGATTAAACCAAAACACAGCGCGCGGCGCTCCCAGGTACCTCAAAATGTTTCTTTCCTGTTGTTACGGGGACGGGGGAACAGCAGGAGCGACTTAGACACTGTTGTTGGAGACAGCGCTGGCAAGAGAGGCGCCAGCACCGGTGGGAACTGGAAGCTACAGAGGCCTGAGAAGTGGCTGAAACGCTGCCGGCAGACATCCCCGCCCGCCCACTGACCCGGGTCTTCAGCGCTTGGTGGGGGTAAGGGAGCCCTCCGCGCTCCACCATATTGGCTGTTAGGAGTGGCTGGTGGCAAGGCATAGCTTCTGGCGGGGCACCCTAGGCAAGGGTGCACGGGGGGGGAGAAAGAAATCAATCCATCCCCGAAAAGATGACCTAGCCGTTTTTTCAGGGCTCAAAAAAAAAAAAAAAAGACCCGGCCTTATATGAGAAACACAGTATGTTCAGTATAAGTACATCCAAAATTGATCTACTGAAGAAAGGAAAAAAGTTATCAAACTATGTGAATGAACTTTAACATGAGTTTTCAGAATATTTTTGTTATTCTAGTAAAAAAAACATCAATGATGATTGGCTATAGGAAAGAATCCCAAATAGAAACATGTTACAGGAAAAAAAACATTTTTGTTCATTTTATAGGATAAGAAGATAAATAATGGGTTTAAATTATACAAAGGCAATTTCAGATTAATTTTACGCAAACATTCTGGGTAGTAAGAATTGTTCAGCAATGGAACCAATTGCCAAGAGAAGTGATGTGATTTGCTTCACCAGATAGGAACCATCAGATTGTAATGTTTTAATTTAGATTCCTGCCCTGAGCAGAGGGTTGAACTCAGTGGCCTAAATAGTCCCTTCCAAATCTATGAATATAATGTTCCCGATGTTGCTTTGTGTGAGATAACTTTTGACCCAGAAGAAATAAAATTCATGCTTTCTCAATTGAAGCTTTTGCTCCTAACTTTCTCACTTTTAGAATAACATAGAAATTAACATTAACAAGATCATACTTCTTCAGAAATCATGCCAAATAATTAATTTAAAAATAACATTTAGTTTTTCCCAGTTTTCTTATTTTTCAAATCCCATGTTTTTAATTATTGCTGCACACAGCAAGTGTTTGCTAGTTGCAGATTGCTCTATTTACAATATATTTTCAAACACTGAAAATTATGTTTCAATTGGGATATAAACTCCATTTCTGACTCATGAGATATACTACCTACATGGCAATGTCTTCATTGTAGTTTTAAGGTCACTACAAGAAACTACACTACTACAATACATAAACAGGATGATTATGATCTCCAACTAGACTAGTAGAAGCCAACTTTCCTACATACTGTTTCTCAGGACAAGCCTCTTGTCAAAATCAGGATTCAAATCAATCAATGATTACAACAATGGTTGACTGGTTTTTCTAAATTTGGTTGTAAAATGTACCTAGCTAATTCCCGAACATGGAACTTCCAACGTGTATCTGGCTCCCGAAATATAACTTTATATCTGTTTTCAAGCGCCTGATTAAAGAAAAACAAATAATTATGTTACAATTTTAAAAAATCATGTTTTAATTATTAAGCAGTGTTTTTCCATATTTTTCTCTACCATGAGGGAGAAAAAAACATCAAAGGTTTGAGATGCACAACACATTTAACCTGATCACTGAATAAACCCAATACACTGATTAATAAACTGCATGCCACACATTAAGTCACCAAAAATTAGTTAAAAATAACACGGTATGTGAATGTAGCCCATAGAGCAACATCGGACGTGGTTAAGTAGGCTGCACTTGCTTCTCAAGCATGTTAATCTTCACTATCCAAATTTTAACTATCAAAAAAAGAGTGGTGGTACCCTTCCCACATTTTATGAACGCCTAAAATGACAATTTATTTGGCATGAATCCAGAGCATACAGAAAGGCCCCCTATTTCTTTTTCCTGAATGATTAATTCAAGTTGAATTTCTTCAACCAGCACTTCTTGAAAGGACTATCCATCAAATAATCACTTAGAGAGTACTAAATTCTAAATGAAATGGGCATTCTCACAAAAGTTCTTAGTTATAAAAGGCACTGTCTCATGTGTGGTAGCTGTTCAAAGCATAGAAACTAGATCTTGGCGGCTTATACATCAAGCTTTATTTCCAGGCTAGTAAAGATGGCAGATTTACTAATCTCGTCATACCTACTGCTATTGGCTTTGATGGATTGACATTAGGCATGCCAGCCTGCTGTTACCTAAGCACATCATTCAGGATTGCAGACCCAGGGCAAACTGTGCTGCAGGACAAGGCACACTACAGCTGATTGACTTCCAATGTTGCTGGGAACTTAGGCTGTAAATACAGAGATCGCTATGAATGCCAGAGTGAGAATTCTGGTGTATATTTTGGATATACTTCAATGGATATGGATATTCTGTGCATTCTTTTGAGTGAGACTGAAATGAGTTAAGCTTCAGGATACATTAAGTTTTAACTGTTTATTTTCCCATGTCAATATTACTGTTCATGCAAGAGTTAAGCAATAGCATTTTTTGCAGCAACGTAACGTTGCAGACAGAGGTCCAGCAAAAAGCAACCTGAATGCAAGACTGACTTTTAAAAGATCCTTTTTTGCTTTAACTTGCTTAATAGTGGAGTGGTAAGCTATATACAAAATAACTACAAGGAATAATTCTTTCCATGGCCGCCTAAGAGCCTTACTTTCAATGTTTTGAAAAGAACAATAAAATAATCTGCCCAATTCTTTTGTAGGTTGGATTTTCCTTTTTGAGTAGCATCCCATCTAACCTTGTATTCCTGAGATGAAAAACAAGGAAAGTTTCCATTGTTTTCAATGACTAGAATACTTGAAATATTTTATTAAAATACAACAAATTATATTCTGCCAAACAAAGGATTGTTTTGTTGGAAGTATAAGCGAAATATGTTTTGTAACCCACACACATCTATTATTTATTCTATTTCTCAGAATTATTCAAGCAATGTTTATTCAAACATCCTAATGTTTCCTTCCTGTAAATTTCAGTATGATTTTTCTAATTACTTACCATTAATTATATGACTTTTCATCATCAATGTATTTTAAGACAGCAAACAAAAAATCCAACATTGCTATTGAGTTATCTCAAGGACTTTAAAATATCGCTTCTTAAGAAGCAAAACTGGTTAGACATGCAGTAATCTGTAAGTGCTCTCAAAACAGACGGTTGTGAGCTAAGAATATTGAAACAGTTACCTGTTGATACTGTACGTGTTGTCAAAACTATATTTTAAAAAATGAGTGGAAATTTGAATTAGCAGATTTTTGAGAATTTCATTCATAAGCAATTTTTATTACTAAGAGGGGCACAGATTCTATTTAATTGGTGTGCCAGGCAGCATCTATTTTTTAACAGTCACCAATATCACTAAACGGACAAAAAGAAGTACTTCTTTACACAAAATAATTAAGAATTCATCACCACAAAACACAGTGATGGCTATTAATTTGAAAAGGAAATTTATAAATCCATTGAGGTCAGGTACCAATTGCAAAGGAATACTGGAAGGCATCTGGTTGGCCATTGAGTGAAATGCAAGACTAAAAGGAGCTTAGACTATCTATGCTTGCTAAATGTCCTTAAGCATCTTCAACTGGTATTTCACTCAAATTATTTGAATGCTAAGTTAGCACCAATGGTAATGCAACAGAAGGAAAGCATAGTATTTCTTACAATCTGCTTTAAACTGAAAGATGGTCTGTAGCACCATCAAAAGGACATACTTTTGCCTTTACAAAGTCCTTGGTATCTCTGTTAAAAGAGATTAGAATGCCAGAACGATCTGTATTTTAAAAGAACAGCTACCAATCAGAAAGTATCTGATGAGCTAATGATTTGCTCAATATAAGGTAATCTCATATTTGAATTTAAAAAGTGATTGCATTGATTGCAAGGTTTATACTGACCTAGAAACAAATATTCCACAAGATGGAACTATGCTTTCAATGTCTCCATAAAGCGACATTCCTTTAAAACTGTGCATGATTCCTTAGAACATTCTCAATTTTAAGAAAACTAGCTAAATGTAACCTAAAAAGGAGAGGGTTGATTTATATTGGATAGTGTAAAGATCTATTACCTGCCAGATGCCCATAAATCCCATCCAATGTATTATAGTTGCAATATTGCCAAGTTGGAGAATGCAGTTCAAAGATTTGGACAAAGAGTTGTACAAGAATTCAAGGAGAGGAAAATGGTGTTTGAAAACATTACAGACATTACAGATTCTTGAAAATTTCCTCCCTAATTTGATAACTATAAAGTTACAGGTTTCTTTTGAGCCCGCACTTATTAAGAACTACAAAGAAGTCACAGTATTACATACCATTATCGCATATGGCTTCATTTCCCAAGCATGGATGTTGGTATTATCAATTATAATTGGGGATTTCCCTTTCTTCATAGCTTTACGTGCTGTAATACAATAAGGTTTTAGTAAGTGAAATTAGTTATCATTTATCTAGATAATTATATTAAATCCTTCAGATAATAAAAGAACTTTAGTTTTCCAAGGCCTGTGGCACAGTTGCAAATCACTAAGGAGCTAGGAGCTAATCGCTAGGAGAACCTGTTTGGGGGATTGACTGCAACAGAAATATTGGTTATTTATATTACAAATAAGTATGAGATATAATTAGTAAAGGACTTTCAAGAAGCAGGGTTTTATTCCTTTCATATTTTTTTAGCATTATATTTTCAGCTTATTTTCCATATGCTCTCTCTCTCTCTGTGTGTGTGTGTGTGTGTGTGTGTGTGTGTGTGTGTGTGTGTAGATAGAACTGTGTAAAATAGTCCTGTACACTTTTCAGTTTACGACATTTTTTGGGATAGACCATTGATTTTATGATATTTTATGCTAACTGCTGTGCAAATACTGGTGTTTTTTAAGTGAAAAGCATAAGCTTTTTGCAATTTGGTGCTGTTTGGATGGGGATTGTGAATTTTCTTACATGCTTACAATGCATGCTTACAATGACTATGAAAACAGATTAACTGATCCATACCCAGTGGCATACATGTTGCAATCACTGAGGCCGATGCTAGTGTTTTGTTAAACATTTTTATTGTTTGTGACCCTGAAAAGGACCGTTTAGGTAACCAAACATGGTTACTAATATGAAATTGGTCAGCCCTTATTGCTTATCACCAGGCAGCATCACTTCGGCATAGACTGTATAAGCCTTTGCACGTGATCTTTGATGACAATGTGGTGCCAGGCTGCAATAATGTATTCAATCAGCTCCTGCTTGGTCTTCGGATGCTTCTTGCTAATTTAGTAACCAATCTTACCCCACAAGTTCTAAGCTAGAAAATCATTGTCACAGCATTTAAAATCAGCAAGTAAATTGATTGCTGATAAAAGAAACCAACTACTTCCTGTTTTGGCAAGCTTCGTTTTTAGGGTACAACACAGAGATAGGCAGTCTTTCTTGTAGCTGGAGTAGCCATGTATTAGACAATTTTTGATCAGGTAAGAGTTTATGATGACAAAATAATATGTTACATCTTTTTGCATGTTTTTTTCACTTCAACACATGGAATCTAGATTTCAATGCAATCTAGATCAGTGGTACTGCAAAAATAGGTCTAAGAAGCTGCTTGACTCCATACAGGTCACAGTTGTTTCCCAGGATGTAGCAGGAAATGTTTGTATTGTTAACTGTAAAGTACCCGAATTAACTGCATTATACTGAAAAGAAAATAGTGCAAAGATAATGTATACTGGTAGTCAAAATAGAAATGGAATGAACTAAAAAAATTAAGTTCAAAACAGATCTTTAGACCCAGATAACACTTCAAACCCTGGTATATTTTTTGCCTCTCTTCTAGGCTCATGTTTCCAGATGGCCATGTCTGTCCTATAATTTATCAAAATGTTTGGGAAAGGGGAGAGGTCCATGTTACTTTTCATCTACTTCTATCCATTTTTCAATATCCTCCTAGAAGCCAATTGGAAGTTATCATAGAATTGGCAGTGGGAATGATTTCTCAGAGCAATGCCAAACATCATAATGCAATATAGTCTTTAGCTTCCATATCAGAAAGTCTTTAAACAGTAAGCATATCAACTTTAACTTCAGAATTAGGCTTATTCTGTTCTTAATTCTAGTATGTGATTATTCTACTCAATGTTTAGATAGCCACTTTGATAGAGCAGATAAAGAAGAATGTTAAGGAGAACCAGCCATACATGCCTCTTTCCTGGTTCCACTTATGTGCGTCTCCCAAACAATCAGGATTAAACTCATAGGTGCCATCTTCTGTGATGAAATACTCGTCAGTACTAAAAATGACTGCATTAGGAAATTCATGTTTCAGTTGCCTGACAAGCAAACAAAAAAGAACAAAGTGCTGACTTGTTATCATCACTGGATCCAACACGGTGTCACAAGAGAAAAATGTGTACCACTTATAAATTTCTGAATCACTGTTTTTATTTGTCCTGTGCACAATAAGAGTAAAAATAACTTCTTAACTTGGATGATTATGATCTAAAATACGCAGCATTTTAAAAGTAGTCCTTATCACCAGCCCACTGGTTGGTGATCACTGGACTAGAAGACCTCCAAATCCTTTCTAAGTCTGTTAAATAAATGTTACTGTGATGGGTTCTTGTCAAGCAAGACATCTAGCTGAATTTATGGGACTAATCAAGATTAAATTTGTATTTCAATTCAAATTTAGATTCAATCAGATTATTGAGTTGAACTTTTTTGGGGGGGAGATAATTGTCCCTGACTATCTCCCTTTAAAATTGCAAATAGTAATCTCCTACCCATGGACTAACTTAGCTTTTTTGATATCATCCAAGGTCAGTGCTTTATCTGCTGTGTCATAGATGAAGACATACCAGTCTTGCAAGACCCTTTAAATAGGAGAAAATTTCAACTGGCACTGTATCCTTCAAATAGAGTGAAACATGCCTCAGAAATCCAGCAGAATCAGCATCCTGACCTGGGTGCACTAAACCATTGTTTAAGAATCATTTATTAACTATACCGCAGTTATCTGGGTTTGCAGATACAACACAAGTGTCCATTGCAAACAACACAAGATAGTGAGGGGAGGGGGGGAAAGGGCGGAGGGGGGGGAACTTGCCCCACTCACCCCATGCACCTCACCTGGCCACCGGGCTGCTTCTTTCCATTTCTTTCTTCTTCTGCTTTTGTCTGCAAGCAAGGAAAGCAGCAAAAGTCTTTCTTTCTCTCCCCCAAACTCCGCCAGAAATGAGTCTTTGGGACCCTGCAAGGCATCCTGCTCCAAGAGGCTGCGCCGGCACAACAAGTCTCACAAAGACTCATTTCTGTCGGAGTTTGGGGGAAAGAAAGACAGACTTCTGCTGCTTCAGCAACTTTCCTTGCATGAAGCCAAAAGTCTCTCTCTCTCTCCCTGAGAATGGAGCTGGAGACGGTATCCTGCAATCCCAAATAAAGAATGATCGATTGTAGGAAAATGGGGTGGGGAATTTTCCTGAAGACTTTTTTGGGGATTTTCCCAGGATCTCTACGGCTTCTGTTTTTTCTGCTCCAGGATGACCAAAGGGCCAGTCTTGTGATTACTGCAGCTCTGGAATATGGCACCAAGTTTCCCACAAATGTCAGCAAGCCACCGTCAGTCAAAATTCATATTAGTGGTCCGCGGGATTTAAAATTATGAGTTTGGTGGTCCCTGAGGTCCAAAAGGTTGGCGACCCCTGGTCTAGTCCAATCTTTTGATCAAGTAGGAGACAGGATACCATTCCAGGCAAATGGCTGTCCAATCTCTTTTTAAAAACCTCCAGTTAGGGAGCACGCACAACTTCTTGGGGCAAGCTGTTTCACTGATTCATTATCCTCAGTGTCAGGGAATTTCTCCTCAGTTCTATGTTGGTACTCTCCTTGATATGTTTCCATCCATTACTTCTTGTCCCTACCCTCATGTACTTTGGAGAATACGTTGAACCCCTCTTCTGTGTGAATCCTGGAACACTGCTATCATATCACCCCAAGTCCTTCTTTTCTTTAAACTAGATGTACCCAATTCATGCAATTATTCTTTGTATGTTTTAGCCCCCGTTTGCTGTTCTTTGCACTCAAGTCTCAATATCTTTTTTCTGTCATGGTGACCAAAACTGGACACAGTATTCCAAGTGTGGTCTTACCAAAGCAGTATAAAATAGTACTAACACTTCACATTATCTTTATACTATCCCTCTGTTGATGGAGTCTAGGGCTGTGTTGGTTTTTTTGGCAGCTGCAGCACATTGCTGGTTCTTAAGTAGTTGTCCACTAGAACTCTGAGATTACTGCTATTGAGCCAGGTACCACCTATTCTATACCTGTGTCAGGTCCCATATATATCAATAGTACTTAGACTTATACACCGCTTGACAGTGCTTTACAGCCCTCTCTAAGTGGTTTACAGAGTCAGCATATTGCCCCCAACAATCTGGGTCCTCATTTACCCACCTCAGAAGGATGGAAGGCTGAGTCAATCTTGAGCCTGGTGGGATTTGAACTGCCAAATTGCAGGCAGCTGATAAGTCAGCAGAAGTGGCCTCGCAGTACAGCATTCTAACTACTGCGCCACCTAGGCTCTATATTTCTATAGGGACAGTAGTATTCTCCTGCGAGGGGCTCTTTATCAAGTTTCTGTTTCTATTTCCTGCATTGCTTAGCTTTAACTTTTGGGGCTTTGGGAGGGGGAGGGAATGTGCTTCAAGCCAGGTGCTTTATCTCGTCTCTAGAGAAAAGCAGCAACATTGCCTTATCATCTTCTCAGCCTGGGTTTCTCATAATATCTTTACATTTGGTGATTTACTGTTTTTAAGCAGGAAACTTAATTCCTGCCTAGATCTCTTACTATTACCTTTCAATAAAAGTTTCCGTTTGAAACTTTTTTCTTGAGAGGATTGGCGAGGCAGGACATTACAACCTGGCTATTTGGTTGTTGTTGGCTAAGTATAAAAATTCCTTTCTTAAGTTCGTAGTACAGGTTTTATAAAGATTGCATAGCTTTCTTTTCAGGATGCATTAAGGTTTGGCTTTTCTTCAATGTCCTTTTCCATTAGGGATTTGAGGTAGAGGCCCCCAATACTTATCCCTACATTCAATTATCCACATGCCTTGATTCTGTGTAATACTCTTCCAAAATGCATTCCATTTTGGCATAGAATAGAAAATGAAAATTAAATTTAGGGCCTGTTCTGTCTTTATAATTGCTAAACAGAACCACAGACCTTTTTCATTCAAATCCTGAAGATTAGTACACCTGAACTGCAGCAGCGAAGTATACAGTCAAAGGGAAAATAGCAGCACTTTCAATTTGTCAAATTTTATGGAGTTACTTTTATGCTATGCATTTCCAGGCATTTTTTTCTCCATACTTTTTTTTCCCTTTTATTTATTTAAAATCATCACATATATATGGATTGCATTATACTATCAATGAAATTTTTAATTTCATTGTACACATGTTGTGCATTGACAATAAATGTTTGAATTGATTTAGGTTGATTTGTGAATATTTGCATAATATTGAAAGATCAGTTTGGTATGTGCTGATGGTTTTGTTTATAACATTATTTTGTAATTAAATTTATAGATTTTGTTCGGTAAGTAAAGCAAAATAATTTTTGAGGACTGCTTTTACTTAAATAGAGCCAGTATTAAGATAAACCTCAAATTACAATTCTGTTACTCATCTTTTAAATCTGCTGCTTGTTATGCTTCTTCAATTTAGTAAACAAGAATTAAAACCAAGTGTCAATTATGAAACTTTTGCAGAATTGAACGTTAGACCAGATGTGAAGGACTTCAACTTTCCAGAATTAAAAAATAAACAAACACTTATCTGAAATTGACAGGCATTATTAGTGCATGACAAAATGTACACTTCCTTGTATACAAACAGTGACCTTTTGGTATGCATTCAGTGTAAAATATTTATGACAGTTATAAAGTAGCGGCTAGGTGCAGAGAAACAATAGCCGGGACAGGATTCAGCTGCCAATCTAAAATTTAAATAACATGCAGAAAAGATATTAACGAATTTCACTGGGCTCAGCACTAAAGTATTGTATAAAATGGAAAGAATAAACATTCCATTTTCACAGTGCATTCTCACAATCACCTCTCCAAACCACAGCAGGTAAAACAGATGTAATTTCTAACAAAGACACAGGTGAGTGGGAATTGCCCCTTTCGATAGTTGCATAGTCTGGGGAAAAGTCACACACCGCCTTAGAGCAACCCAGACACAGCAGTGCAACTTTGCCAAATAAGTTCTAGAATTTGAAGAATGGCTGGCACACAAATTTCAGCTAAAAAAAGGCGGGCCTTCTCATCGACCCTCCTAGCTACGGCTGCTTCCTGTTTACTAGCGCCTCGTCCCATTTACGCTTTCTGTTGGTGTTTATCACCGTAGCGTAGACCTAAAGTGGAGTTAGAGCACAAGGGACACGGGTGTCGCAGGGCGAAGTATCCTCCTTTCCATCACCCACTCTTCCTATTCTTCTCGGCTTTCCCTGACTGGCTCCGAGTTCTCTCCTGGCCACCATTCATGGCCCTCCCCACCCCCAGCATTGTTACTTCTTTAAGTTTAAGATAATACAGTCCACCAGAGGGGGGGGGGGACGCCTAAAAACGGAACAACAGCTTCTTCCTTGTCTTACCCAGCCAGGCGACTTAATCGCCTGCCTCGTTATCAACCGGAGCCAGGCGGCTTCGGCTGCGCTTCCTGCACAGCCGCCGCTGTCTTCAACCCCAGGGATCAAATAGCTCTTGGAGACCCTCGAGAGTTGCTTTCCGCGTCGCCCGGCGCCCCCCGCCCCAAGCGGACCCAGAACCCGGCGCGACCTCTCGAAGGGCTGCAGCTGGGACAGGCTTACCTGGCCAGAGTACTTTTGCCTGAGCCGGGCAGGCCGCGGAGCAAATAGAGGCTTTTGCTGAAGCGGCGAGCTGGGGGCGGGCGGCGGGGCTGCTGGAGGCTGAGGCCCCCGAAGGCGCGGACCAGGCTATCTTCCATAGCGGCGAGACGGCGGCCGCAGCTGCAGCTTCCTCATCTCAGGCGACTGTGGAGCCTTTCGGAGTCACCTGGTGGGGTTTACATTGCCCTTCGGCCGCGTGACTTGAGATGGGCAGCGCCGCCCCGCTCCGCCCTCGTTTCTCCGGAGCCGAGGAAAGGCCGCGCCAAAGGAGCCGGCCGAAAGCGAAAAGGATGCGTTGGAAGGCCCTCTCCGAGGACGGCTCCTTGGAGGGAAGGCCGGCGCGTGGCCCTTTTGCCGGGAGACTAGAGTCGCTCCCGGCTAACTAACGTGTCAAATCCCACGCTGAGGAGGGCCCTGCTTCGGCCGACCTCAATCTGTCAGGAAAAAGTCCAGTCCGATGGGGGGTCCCGCGAAGTCAGCTCAGTCACGATCTGGGGGATCACGCACTTGAATGGGCTTGGCGCTTCCCCCCCTCCCAAGCAATAACCAGGCAGCAGTTGGCTTACGATGGGTTGGGCAAAGCGTCTGGATAGGATTGCAGCCTCCGAGAGGAGGACGTTGGAGCCGCCAGCTCTGGCAGCAGAAATCCGGGCAACCATTAGGTGGCGAAGAGAGTTTTTTTTCTGGGGAGTGAAGACCCGTTCCGGAGACTGGCTGAACTGTTAAGGAGCCCCCGAAGAGCATAGCCGTGGACTGGCTGAACGATTTTGCCTCAATTGCGTGCAGTTGTCACATTCTCTGCCATCGGACGGCTGCTGGTATCATAAGCTAATTTAATTTAGCGATGCCAGTTTTGAATGTGTTATTGGCAATTATTACAAAACGTCACCCGGATTGTTTCTCTATACATGTCAATTTGCACAGCTAATCTATGTGCAGTTTGTGTCGTTTAATCCTAGAGTTTATTTTTCCCCATGCCGATCAATTCGTCTTTTACCTCCAAAATGTTACACACAGTATGTAAATACAACATTTTAAAATATCCACTGGTTATTTTGCAATTGATGAGCTTAGTTATCTCTATCAAATATTTGGAATTGGATTAGTTTGAGTGAGTGGATGGAAAAACAAATAAAGGTTTTCTTATTACTCAAGGCTAGTGAACATTTAAAACATTTTGTTATATTTGTTATACAAATGTAGTTGGTGCTGTAACAAAATAATATTCATTTATTCAGAATTGGTAATTTCTTCTAGTTTAGAGATGAAAAATTATTTAAAATATTACTATCCAACTTCCAAATGATAAATGTAAGAGTTTTAGTTAGTAGTTATATATTCTCATATTGGCTCTTGGTAGAATATTTTAGAAGTAGGGTTTATTATAGTTTCTTCACATTTATTAAGAGAATTAATTGATTATAAACAATTACAATGTATAAACAGAATATAAGTTATTTTTAAACAGACACGTCAACAATTTTCTGCATTTATTTTTAGAATGTTTTAGTTTGCCAATTTTTTTGTTTTTTTCTATACTATATTGGTTATTTTATTTTTCTTTTCCAGTTGTTAAATATTACTGGTTGTCCAGTATTTAACTATTACAACTTCTACTATTTCTTCCTCTTCTCCCCCTTCTCCACCACTCTCTTCTCTTTGTTCCCTTAACAGTTCTATTTATTGTTCTTATAATGAAGTCAGTCAGTTATCTCTTTATGTACTTGCATTGTATCAGAACAATAAATACATTATACATTACGTACTATTTAACCTGAAAACAAACTACAACTAACTGCCGATCAAGTTGCAGTCATATTTGTGTACATAGGTCTTATGTTTTATTATAGGAGTTGGAATTTACCACTTGTCATACTCATATGCTACATTAATGGAAATATAGTTAGAAATAACAGAAATAAATAATTCAGCTCTGTCCTACCTTTGTCATGGTGTCCAGTTCCATATACCACATTTTAATAAGGCCACAGAGAAACCAAAAGAGATTGAAAGAAAAGCAATAAGGATAATCTTGGGATTAGAAAAAAAGGTATATGAAGACATGTCTGTTTAGTTTCGTGAAATGCCTATTAAAGGGCATAGGATAGCTGCCTTCTAGCAGCAAAGGAGTGTCATACAGAGCAGGGGTCGCCAACCTTTTGGACCTCAGGGACCACCAAATTCATAATTTAGATCCCAGGAACCACTAATTGGTTATGTGGGCATGGCCTAATTTGTGGGTGTGGCTTGGTCATGTGACTGCCTGGGCATGGCTTGTATGTACATATTATAAATATTTATATAAATATTGAATTTTCTATTAAAAAAAGCAACTTTTACCCAAAATCAGGCAAAGCAGGAAGATTGAGTTGCTCACAGAATCATTGAGTGATCTATCTATCTGCCATCGGATAGCTCAGTCTCTCAAATTTGCTTGCCGTGAGTCTGCACTGAATTTGCTTGCAAGCAAATCTTCAGTCCTAAGGGAGGTTCAGCTGTGCTTAGCTAGAACGCAAGAAATCCAACCATTTCCTGCTTCCTAGCTAATCTAAATCTCCCGGCAAAGCAGAACAGATGATGGTCGGAAAAAGGAAAAATAGCAACTTAGTAGACAAGTTTGCCAGGTAAGGAGTGAGTGGGCGGGGTGGGTTCCCACGGGCCATGTGGGCTGAGCAGCCTTGTGTTTCTGTGCAGCCTGGATTAATTGCTTTGGGGGGGTGCTCTGGGGGTGAGATTTCTCTGTGGCCCACCAAAATTTTCTCATGGCCCACCGGTTGGCAACCGCTGATACAGAGGACAATGATAGCTTGTTTTCTTGTTCCAGGACATAAAATAATGGTCTTACTATAACAGCGAATGGATTCCAGTTAAAGGTTAGCAGAAATTTTCTAATGATATGAAGCATTACACAGTAATTCATAGAGAGGAATCCTCACACTGGATATGTTCAGGAACAGGCTGGATAGACCTTAGGCCAGGTATGACTTTCATCTGGAGGATGGCATGACCTTTCCAAATCTATGATGGTATAACCCTTAATTTGGGGGGGAGGGGTATCATACATACATGACTTAAATAATTGAAGCCACATTATTTCACTTTGTCCTTTTAACAATGACAATCACTCTTCACAATTTTATTTGAAAATGAAATTCAAAAGCAGCAGGTGACTTAGATAGGGATTCAAAAAGTTTGATGCTTTGTACTTTTGCTGATTCCTGTTGTTTACTTTTATTCTAGATGGTTGTTAATTTGAGTCCACCCAAAGAAAAGCCAAAAAGCAAGCACATTCTGTAATATAATAATAATGAAAAAATAGTGAAAGATCAAACCTAGGTATTAAAGTCTTACAACTATCTTAGCTACCCAAACTATAATTCATATATTAACAATTGCAATTAAATAAAATAAAATTGACATCACATTTTATTAAGGTTTATAATTTTATGTTTTAGTTGCAAACAAAAATTTAGCTATTTTTAACTAATTAATGCATATCTCCACATTATAATAGTACTTTTGTTAAATAACCTTTCCCTCTGCATAATTATCTTTCTTGCATCTGCTTTGCACAGAAGAACTTAACTTATAGCCAAATGTTATGCTCTGATCATAAAATATTTAAATAGTGTTAAGACATTTTAAAGTTATGCAAGAACTTAATTTAAAATTCAACACAAAGAAAGCGGGTTTCAGAGAGAAACAAAAATGTGGTTGTTTCACTGTCACAAGCTGAGGTTTAGGGAGTATTGCATGACAATTTAGGGTTTAATTAAAAGATTGGTTCTGAAATAGAAAATAAAATAGATATCATCATGGCAATATTCCAAGAAGTTCCAAACATACAGCATAACAAAAAACAAAAGAAGGATCTTACGGTCCTAACAATGGAGGATAGTGGATAGGGATGCAACCAGATACAGATGATCCTCGACTCAATGGAGTTCAGAATTAGTAAGTTGTGTCAATTGTTAAAAAGGCCAGCACATGACCAATCCGATTTTATGACATTTTTTTGTGGTGTCAACAATTAGTGTTTTTTGTCAGAAACTGCAAGTAAACACCCGTTTCTGGCAAAAACTTCATAGACTGGTCACATGGCCATGGGATGCCATAAATGTGAGCCAAATGCCAAAAATGCAACCATGTGACCGGGGATGACTGGTTGTTAGTACCGTTTGATGGGGGGAGGTATATCATAAATTTGAATGATCATGAAGTGACCAGTCATTAAGTGAGGACTACCTGTATGAGTAAAGAGATAAAAAGGGTGGTCATGGAGGAATTTGAAGGTAAGGAAAGACATCTGTGTAAGATCCTGAAGGACACTAACTACTATTGCAGTTGTCTAAGTAGGACATATTGGAATCAAAAAGATAACCAATTATCTCAGCAAAATTTTGGATAAATATGAGCAGTTAAACCAAGAATCAGAAGAAAGAAATTTGAAGGAGATAGTAGAAACAGTTCTTTTTATTCAGGAGACAGTTAAGTATTACTTCACTTTTGTTATGCTGTACAGGTACAGGACTTCAGTCCTCACATTGCATATGGTCCTTGGAAGCTTTGTGGTATGACTGCTTAAACCTCTCTAGTTTTGGACAATTTAAAATTTTGTTTTAGGCAGTTTTAAAAAAACTGCATTTTTAAAATGGGATGGAAGAGGGAAAATAAATACATCAGGAATAATATTAACTGAATATAATTAATCTAAATTACAATAAAATGTAAACTAATCTAATTTAGATTCAATCCCAGATTCACCTACTCTTTTTCATACTACCTACTTTTCACATTCAGCCTCTGTTATGCCACTGATAAGTTAAAAGTGCCCTTGGTGTGGAAAAGATTGCACACTGGTGTTGTAAAGGAAGTTGTGGCAGTTTGGTTGGAAATAGCCTACAGAGAACAAACAGGATGGAGGAATCAAAAACTAAAGTAATACAATGGTCCTCTTTAACAGAGTGGTAGGATGCTAGAGGATTTTCACACTCAACTATGGGTAATCAGTATAAATAATACACATCTTCAGCAATTATGGTTTAAAAAATATATGAGCCTGCTATTGCCTCAGTAATAATATTGATCTTCTCTTTGTAAGCTACTTTTTAATCTTGGTAATATTCTAAAACAAACCATTCCATTCATTTTGTCTTTATCCCATCATTTCTTCTACAATGCAAAGTTCACCTCAACAATCGAGACTAGCAAAACCAGAAGCAGCCATGTTCACTTGATGGGGGTCTGGTTTATGAATTTCATATTCAGAACAGGTCAAAGCTTTGAGCTAACAGAATCAAATCAAAGAAAGAAATTACCTTTCTGCAAAAAAGGTTGATTGTTTTTAAATAAAAATCTCAGAGTAGCTAGCATTATTGCTTGGATATATAGCTTGAAACAATTTTTCAGAGCAATGATGGTTCTTCCAAAGGCATTTCTGAAGATTTTCTTTCTTGACCATCCTTATTTGAATCCTGGAGAGCAGCTGCAGCAACTACAGATAAAGAGACAGTATAAAACAGCGTAAGGATTTTACATGCCTTTGTTTCTGCACTGGTCAGAATCTTTCATCAGAACGAGCAGGACAGGGTTCCCAGTTCCCAGCATGAATCTATGGTTGCTTGCTTATCTGACTCTACACATGGGTGCAGTATCGCCACTTTAACCTTAGTACAATGTTGTATTATGACCAATTGCTGGTTGCTGGTTATAAATCAGACTAAAAAGTCACTCACCGAGCAAGGAATTCTCTTTCAATTGGTTACTTTCCTGTTTCTTCTGCAATAAAATATAAAGGGAAATGGTACATGTATCTTATATTTCTTTTCTACAGGAAAAAAAAAATCTGTTCTTTAACACCTGACAGCAATGCTTGTTCGAACTTCACATCCATTTTGATATGAGCTGTGTTGGCGCACTGATTAGAATGCAGTATTGCAGGCTAACTTTGCTCACTTTGCCAGGAGTTTGATTCCTTCGATCCTGTCCAGCTGAAGGTTGACTCAACTTTCCATCATTCTGAAGTTAGTAAACTGAGGACACAGATTGTTAGGGGCAATATGCTAACTCTGTAAACCACTTAAAGAAGCCTGTAAAGCACTATGAAGTGGTATATAAGTCTAAGTGCTATTGCTATTGTCTAATAACTGCTGTGTATCATTGCATAAATTACTAGGTATAATTTACAGATGACTAAGAGCCATCAATTATTTTGTATAATATACAGGGGAGTAATGGACATACCTCCACAGATGTCTTCCACTGTAGATAGATCTCCTTTGATATTGCCCAGTCAAGAGGAACTACATAATCATCTGGTAATAAACTACCTACAAAACAAGATCACACAAAGTGTTTTTAATCTACTCATAGGTTTGAAGTTTACATAAAATAGATGTGACAATCATTTGATTGTAGGTAGTACTAACCTAAGAGCACATTAGTTATTTAATTATGATGCTACAATTAATGGCATATGTTGAATATACAAGATAACTGAGCTATTAAAGCTTGATTCACACTTGCACATATCACTTTTTTACTTAAGGCTTATTAACTTAAAATTGGATCTCATGCTGAATGAAATGAAAACTAGAAAGTTTTTGAGATATTATATTGGGAGCAATGAAAATGAAATACGCAGTGATTTATTTTTTAATTGGTCATTAGTTTATATACTAGATGTATTGGAACAACTGCATGAAGGAAGGTATGTAATCCATGATAAAAAAACATTTGTTACAATATACCATATTTTTTGCTCCACAAAATGCACAGGACCATAAGACACCCCTAGGTTTAGAGGAGGAAAACAAGAAAAAAAAATGTGGCAGAGCCTGAGAGGACCAGAGATAGGTGTCCTCTCATGTGCCAGCTCTGCACTGATTCCTGCACTGCGGAAAAGAGACAGAAGAGGCAGGCAATAATAAAGACAGATGAGATGGGGTTCAGCACCCTAAAAGGACCCCACCACTGCAGCCTGGCTGCTATTCACCAAAGGACCAGCACCGGTCCACTGTTGGGGATCCCTGAGGTAATATAATTCATGGTCTGTGACGCAATACTCACTCCATAAGACGCACAGACCTTTTCACCCACTTTTTTGTGGGGAGGGAAGTGCGTGTTATGGAGTGAAAAATACAATAATTGCAGCAGTCAAATATGAAATACAGATAGTCCTCAACTCACAAGAGTTCATTTAGTGACTGTTCAAAGTTACAATGGCACTGAAAAATGTGACGTTATGACCATTTTTCATAGTTATGACCTTTGCAGCATTCCCCATGATCATGTGATCAAAATTCAGATGCTTGTCAACTGGTTCATATTTATGACAGTTGCAGTTTCTCGAGGTCTCGAGACCACCTTTTGCAATCTTCTGTTGAACAAAGTCAATGGGGAAGCCAGATTCACTTAACAACTCAAAACAGTCTGAATCCAGTCTTTGAACTATGGTTTGTCCTTTACCATAACATAATTACATACTAAATTTACTGCAACAGATACAGTGCAGTAAGGAGAAAGTGTAATTAAAGAAAAAAATCAGAAAAATTATGAACCATAATATCTAAATGGATATGGGAAAGACAACTTGGATGAGTAAGGTAGATATAAATTTAACAAGCAGTTATTGATAGATTCAAGCAAGGAGAGAGTGAAAAAAGATGCATTCTTCATGGGGTTTTCCTTCATGGGAATAGTAGCCGGCCAACTGTGTGTGAGATTTTTTTTATGTTTAGATTTTTTTGGAAGCCACCAGAACCATTTGGAATTTGGCAGCATATTCCATTCTAAAACAAACAGTTGGAGTTCTTCTGGCAGTTTCCTTTGGACAGAGACAATTAGTTTTTAAGGCTCTATGAGCCCTTTCATGTAAAGTAATGGATTGGAAAGAGCAATCAACTGCAATTCACCTCAATAGCAAGAATAGTGTTGCATTAATGGTGATCATGGTTTTGGCTCAGTTGCTTTTATAGACCGGTTTCTTCTATTGCCATTCCACTTTGGATGAAATGATGAATACATTTGGGAACTGTTTTTTTAAGATAAAATGGGGATTATTGTCAGAGGGAATGGATGGCAGCTAGACTAGAACTCAGCTGTGACTTTGAATGTTGCTCACTGGATTAAGAAAGTTGAGTTAGGCAACTGCAAGATGGCATCTCGGGGGTAGCACTAGGTAGGTGTTTTCACTCTCAGCCAAGGAGCAGTTGATCCAGCTGTAGTAAATTGAATTTTAAAGTAGAAGCCAAAGATTCATTCAACACAATGGCTTAATTTTCACAGTGTATATGTTGTAGCAACATGATATGAGATGGGCCATATGTTTACGTTATTATAAAAAGATTAATAAGCTAGAGGTGTTATGTGGTATTCTTTGTAAAGCTACATGGAAAAAATCTAGAGTCTCATTTAAAAGTTCTAGCATTGCTAACTGACAAAATTAATTTGTTGTCATTGTAGTGACAATTTGAATAATACTGTGACTAGAATAAGGAATATCAACAAAATTGTGAAAATGTTGACGTTGTTCCTATAAGCAAAACACTTCTAACATAGTTTGAATAGTTCTGCCATATCTATAAAACATTTTCAAAGAGAAAAGGCATCAAGGGCTGGAATATTTTTAAAATATCAAGCTTCTCACTTGAACTAAATGTTTGAAAAAAAAGAACTATGGCATTGCTTCAGCAAATGTGGAACTGATGTGCCCATTTAGTGGACATGATAAGAAACATGCAAAATAATTACACAGAAAATAAATTAAATTGAAAATTGGCAAGCCTGAAATCTAAAATTAATCACATGATTTTTATGAGGTTATTCTTCATGAGGATATATACTAATCATTAACATCATAATGGAATTTTCAGTTTTTTGAACCTGGCATTTTTACCCCCAAAGTAAGCAATAAAATTAACTTCTGTATAAAAAGGCAATGAATACTAAATTGCATGCTAAAGTTTAAATTGCTAAATAATTTTTTAAAATTCAACTATATGAAATTCTACACTTTTCTCAACTTTATTTTAGCTAATAATTACCTAATGGAACTCCTGGAGAACCGAAAAGTTCTACGAGTTGAAGTACAAATCTTAGTGATAAAGGAAGCTCCCAATTACTGGATTTTGTATATGGGGAATCTTGAACATCTTTGATCGGAGAATGTACTTTTTGTTCACGTTCATTAATCACTTCCATATTTTCAAAAGGTTCAGCCATAGTGTTTGTAAGGCATTCAGTAATTAGTTTAATTGAATGCAAAATATCTGGCTGAGTAGTTGAAGTATCTGGAGGTATCTTTTTCTTTTCTTTAATTTCTATTGTTTCATCACATTCAAACAATTCTTGTTCAATTGGTGAGGGAGCTTTACAGGAAACAAAAGCATGTTCATGAATTGGAGTATCAGATTCTTTTGTTGGAATAGTCACAGATTCTTCTGCAAGTTGTTTGGAACCATTTTGTAAGGGAACTTCCACATCAAAATCAGAAAATTCAACTACTGCATTGTAATTGGATGCTTGAAGTTCACAGCATTGTTTGTTCTTTTCTATAATTTCTTCATTTGAAATGTCTTCTTTCTCTGTATCTATATTGTTTAGCACTTTCTGATTATTTTTAGGAGGAATATGCCATGGTAAATCAAAGTTTGGGGCCAATTTGAAGATCCTTTTATGTTTCTCTTTTTTATTTGATAAAGCTAATATACACCCATTAGTTGTGAAACTGGCTTTCTTTCCACTTTCTCTGACAAATTCACTAGCATTATCACGTATCTTATTTTCCATCAGCAATGACAAAGGGCTATTTGTTGTATCACTATTTTCAGGCAGGAGTCTTACACTGTTTTCTTTCACCAATTCTTTACTAGAATTATAATCAGTTATTTCTGTTGTTGCATCTGAAAGCATCTTCTTAAGCATTTTGACCTTTTTTGATCTTTGCTCAAACATGATTTTAGATAGATCCTCAGGCCAAGTCAAACACGATTCTTTTTTTTCTGTCTTGATCTGAAATTGTTCATCAATCAAATCAAAGGAAAAGAAAGCCCAGGAATTCATTTCATTACTTTCTGAAGTTCCATGTGGATGTGGAAGAGTTGTTTCCTCTTCATTGCTTAACATTTGGTTTCTTTGGACCAAGTTTTCAGCAGATGTATTTTTGTTTTCTTTATCAGTCAATACAATAATTTTTTTTGCATCATTTTGATCTGATTGTTGAAATGAATTTTGATAATAATCTAAAGTGTTACTGTCACTTTCTGCAAGCGATATGCTTTTGATCCCATTCGATAAATGACAGTTGGATAATTGGCCAGCTATATTTTCATTTAGAGTAATTGATAGTGACACATCTTCAGTAATATCTGCTTTTAGTGACTTCTTTAAAGACGCTGAATTTACCACAACAGAATCAAGGAATTCCTTTTTTTGCAATTCAGAAAGCTGTACATGATTATACTTCATTGAGCCATTCTCACTATCAATTTTAGCTTCATCTGAATAGCCAATCACTAATTCTGATTGTCCATTGTCTTCTGAATTTTCTTGCTCACTTTGTGATAAATCCCCATCATTTGGAATTAAGTGTCCATCTGATCTTATGTCCACTGATGTAATATCAGCATTTTTTATTTTTCTGTTCTTCCTTCGTTTCTTTTTTTGTTTTATCTTGTGTAATCTGTGTTTCCTCTTTACAACCAGTTCCCTAAATAGAATAAAGAACTAAATATGAACGAATTATTCAGAATGCTCTTAGCGGCAGACATGCACATAATGACTAACACATGGAGCATCTCAAGACAGTTATGGAGTGATCCAACTTTCATCACATCAACAGCTTCATAACATTTTTCTAAATATTCAAAATTTCCACAGAAAATATTTTGTACTTAAATCTTAGATAATAAGAGCAGAAAGTACTGATAATCAAACTTAAAAACAGACCAGGGTATTGTGTTGGAATGATATGTTCACCAGCATGAAACATTACACATACACATAAACACACGTACACATACACACACACACACGCACGCACGTTTACATGAGAAGGCATTTTACATGAGAAGGCATTTGTAACCAGAAAATAGTAGTACAAAAGATGTATTCAAGTTGTAATATAGAATTCATGACTTTTTTCTAGTTAGTTACGGAAGACATAAGAAAAAATCCTCTCTGATTATGGTTTCATTATGTGTAAGATGGTATTTTTAAAATAGGCATCAAAGTCCAAACTGCTTCAATCTGCTTTCAACTGAAATATGAAACTCATCCATATATTTAAGTTCTACTAAAATCCATAGAATATCATTTACATCAATGTATATTTCTGTCTGGAGAAAAAAAAAGTTAATTTACATTGTTTATTTCATTTCATAATTTTACTCGTGTGCCATTTTGAAATGACATTTTACCCTGAAAAGATACATAATAACTAGGAGGATGTTGCTTTAAAACTGAAAGAGTAATGAATAATTTTCATCCTCTAGCACAATTTTTTTATTAATATTATTTGACCTCACCTCATCTCATTCTCAAATTGTTTATGGATAATTCCTAAATGAAGGACAAAACACATAAAATATGTTAGCTAACATCAACTTGCTAATTTATGCATCCATTCATAAAGAATTCCGTAACTGAACTACTTATGCATGGACACTATGGAACAGAAATGTTGACAGAATGGCATTAGGTCTCATCTAGCATGGTTCTTCTTTTCTTCAGTCAATTAAATTTAAATCCTGTATTTATTCCCGATTTCCCTTCTCTACTTGATTTTTTGTGTCAGAATTTTTATTGCAAATTTGTCACAGTAAGAAATTCTTGTGCACTGTTAAAAGCTACAGTATATACTAAACTATGAGACACACAGTATTTATGGCTGTGTCTGTCTCTGTGTAGTCTCTCTGGGGAAAAGCAAAATCAAGATTCCAATCAACTGTTCACTCCTTCATATGAATAGAACCCAGAAGTCTATTTGCAGTCTTATGAAAATATATACCAAGGAGATAGATCCAAACTTACAACAGAAGAGGGTAAAATTTATGTATTACTAAAATTGTCTATCATGACTTTAAACTAGACGAAACAGTGTATCATAGCGCAACAATTTTTGAACCAAGAGACTTCAAATGGACTAATTTACAGAATGTGTTCAAAATCTGGGACCCAAGACTGCTGGGGGAATGAAATTTTAAAAAGTTGTAGCTGCTTAGTGCTACTGGTTGCTGTTGCACTGCTGGGCTGCCGCTGTGGTTACATGATCTCTTGTTTTCAACATTCTGTCTTGTAATCGCCCACTCCCCCACCAAACTACAGCCACTTACCTGCTTGTTGGGTAGGGTAGGATAGGGAAGGAAAGATCTCTGATGCTTCCTGCCAGATTCCGTCAACGAAACTCAATGGGGAAGCCATCAGGAAGTCACTCCTGATCCCACTACATTTTGCCCACCCTTGGTCATTCCGTTTCTCTTTAGGCAAGCAAGTATCTCTGAAATGATGACCCAGTGGGGCATGGGTTGAAAATAAATTTAGAACTGCTTTACCTTATCTAGCATTTGTGTGTAGGGAGTAATTCAAAACTAGCATTTTCTATTTATGATCTTCCTAGTAGCAGGAAGTTCTTAGCACTTTATTCTGCCACATATGTTAATTGCATTTTCTCTCTGTTCAAAATCCAAAACCTTGTATCACACATAGTGGGTATTGGCAATATTAAGACCTAATATTTATATTGTAATTTATAGAGAAATTAACCTCCTCTTAATGACTACCATGGGATTTAGTTCTGAATGAACATGTATAGGACTGCATTATTAATCACTGTTAATAAAAATCATACTTACCTGATAGAGAACATATTAATCACTGTTATATAAATTATTATCTACAATCACTTGTTTATTTACTACCATATGTACATACGTATACACAACAATCCAATTTGTTCAAACTGACATAAAGGTGAAAACTTGCCTTGCTTTCACTTTTGTGGCAACAAGATGATGATTAATACAAAAGTAGAAAAAATGGTGCTCGTTGTCTGCTATAAGGAATAAGTACAGAATTGGAGACAAATAACGTCTACTGCTGAAAGGAAAAGCCACCTCCATATCATATGAGGCTTTTGTGGTAGACCAGATCAGAAAACACAGTAATACTAGAGTTGCATTTTATGGAGATAGACTATATAGCAATAGAATCCTGCAAGTTTGATAAGAGTTTCTCCTCCCCTTGCTCCCCAGTCAGTCAGGAAAGAGCCAAGTTTCTTCTTAATGTTATCTCCTTTCTAGCCTTAAGGAATGCCTTTGTCCTTTTTGTTTAGGTAATCATTCCCGAATCTTTGCCTCAATATTATCTCCTAGGTTTCTGCATATCATGATCAGCTACATAATTATGCTGAGATGAACAAGGACAATATTCTCATATTACTAATGACAAAATATGTACTATTAACTTGCAAAATACTGATGCACTGATTAATAGTTATAAGCACACACTGTTAAATGCAAAGTTTAATATATTAAAGTTACTGAACTTAATTTTTACAAGAATCTCTTCTACTTAAAGGAAATGGCAATGGAGCAAACAATTAAGCAGTACATTATGCAAAATATCTTTTAATTATTTCTATTTAGTAGTAATTACATGCATATTTTTCAATACATTAAAGATTAGGACACACAAAAATTAATAAATATCCAGAATTCAATCTGGACTTTGAATCTCATCTGCATGATTCTTCAATCCTCTATGTGCTTATGTTTTAAAAGAAAAAGAAACACATGAAACAGAAAGTCATGTTTGTATGTTTGTAGAAACTTATGATAAATAATAAAAAAGTAGAAAAAGTAGAGTTGTAGAGAAAAATAATTGATCAAAACTGCACTTCAGTAGATAACATTGCCATGGAGTTAAAGAAATTTGGGGTTTTCGAATGACTGTTGAAAAAAAAAATCACTTAACTACTGACTAGTAAAGATTCCATCCACATTATGAGGTAACTTTCATCAACCTGGGTGCCCTAGAGATGCGTTGATTTCATTTCCCTTCCCAGCCAACATGGTCCTTGATGAACATTTGGAAGTGTGAGCTCATAGGTGAAGTTATCGTAAGAGTTCTGTAGGTGTAGAATGATCTACTTACCCTACATTTGAATTCACTGTCAAAGAGCAAAGTATAATGGAACCATTATTCCATCATGTGGACATCCTGGTGAAGGCTGAAGGTTTCATACAAAATCATACAATATAAGTAAAAGTTTTTTGTAATGTTGAGTCAGTAGATTCATAAACATGTCAGCCTAGTAGGCACGAGAGATGAAGTGAATATTTCCATTAATAATTTGATTATCTAGAAATATTATGGAGGAGTACGTTTAAATTATATTTCAGGCTTCTGCTTTAATAAATGTCTTTACTTTTTCAGATTTCATCACTGAGCATAGGTATTGGGCCCTGCATAAGTTCTTTTTTAAAAAAAAATCTAGTCATGAAAGCCAAATTATTTTTACCAATAGTTCTTAATAACTTGTAGGAACTTTTTCTACAGGTCATGCTACTCTTTAACTTCCAAAGGTTTCATGCAGAAATGGAGCTTGGTGAAATACTCAATTCAATTGAGACTGGATTTCTGAAGCAGTAGTACAAAACCATGCAAAAAGAAAAGAGGTATTCAATTTATTACATGGCATTAGCAAAAAACTTTTTGTGAATTCAGCCACAAAAATATCATGAAGTGGATATTGCATATATCATATCCTAAACAAATGTAATATGGTATAACTAATGTCCATTTCACTTTTTCAACATATTTGAATGTATTAATTCTTTTGTAAGAAAATTTAAGTACCCATATCAAAAGGCACAACATTTAACATACCATAGTAATGTGGATTTAGGATTTGATAAAAAAAGTTCTTGAGAACTGATTTGTAAGAATACAAATCACATGCTGCATGCTGATATTCAAAGTCACAGATTTTAACTGCAGAATTTTGCTACCATTTTTTCAACTTACAACTTGCACAGATAGAATTCTGTACAGATCAGAAAGTGGAAACATAAGAACCTCAGCTGAATGTCAATGTTTGATTGATAAGCTTCATAATAACATAACTGTTATCAATAAATATGCAGAATTTGAAATGCTACTAAAAGTAGAAAAAAGAATTGTTCAAATGTAATTCCGATATTAAAAGTTACCCTATTGTTATTTATTAAAAATCCATTCTATTGAGAAAAAGAAACTGCTCAGCAGTTTGCGGTATAAGTAAAAAGTTGCACTAAAAATCAGTAATTATCACAAGTTTCAATAAAATAAAGATTAGTACAAATATAAAATGTGAAAGTATTTTACATTTTAATATTAAACATTTACATTTTTATAAATAATTCCAAGGTATTTAATCTGCATTAAATCTATTTTAGTCACAAAAGAAATTAACAGAATATTTAAAACAGATCAACAAGGAATTAAGTCTTTTCAATAGATTTAACTCTACTAATTGTATATAAATGGCAAGTTATTACTGATAAAGAAAATTGACCTTAAATGTATCCTCGCTTAAAAGTATTAAAAGTATTCCAAGAGACTGAACAGTCTCCCCACCTCTCTCTTCTTTGTAAATATGGTCTTTGTGAAGTTTTATGAAAAGGAAGCACTGAATTCATGACAATGGGTATCGAGATTTGATATTCATATCTTTCCAGCATTTGTACAATCTTCTCACGACTGACCCCATGTTTATTCCTCCTATAAAAGAAAATAATTTAAACAAATAAAAATCTGATCATCTTGGAATACCACCTAGAATGCCTTCAGTTTATGTTCTTCAAAAAAAATTGCAAGACTAATACATATTTAAGTGGAAAAATAGCAATTGATCAGTGATTTTGAGCGTAAAAGACGTTCAAGAAAAGTAGCAGCATTTTATCTGTCTTAAATATATAGTTTAATTGTGGATGTTTCTCATTTAAAACAAATGTATTAAAATCTCACAATTTCTGCATATTTGTAAGTATCCTAAAAACAAATAGGCAGGTACCAACAAGGATTTTTTTTTAAGTAGACAAAATGAAGAGATCAAGAGAGGCATAAACTTAGTATTTTTTGTTGGAGGCTGCTGCTACATAGTTTCTTGAACAGTTTGGCATATTTACTTATTTATTTTTACACTGATATATTTCTTCATTTCCTTTAACTGCTGCCAAGTATCCTGGCACAAGGTACAACTGATATATTGGATTTATAGTACTTGAATGGACCTCTGGGGCAGGTCACAGATAGGACTTATATGTAGCCTGCAAATCCTAGGAAATTTGTGGATCAGGACAACTGAATAACAAGAGATTGTGAATGAAACTCTATGAGCGTAAAAGGGAACTGTAGTTATATGACTGTACACCAAGAAGTTGGTATTGACTCTTAGAAATCATATAGACAAATTTTCTCTACCGTGATCCTAACTTCCAAAAATGCATCCATTGCTACCATTGTCACTGTAACTGAACTCATCCATCTTACTAATTACAAGCATCAGCATAATTAAAAATAAACTATCCAAGGGAAAGCACACCATGTGGTTCTATTTCACAAAGCCTAGAAATTAGCCTTGGAGCAGGGACAAAGATAATTTCAAGTTTATACAAAAAATTTCAAAAGTTTCAAGTTGCATACGTAAGGACAATAATGGAAATGAGAAGTATTAAAGAGAAGTTTCATACATTTTTTTTTTTCAAATGAGTGAAGCATAATTTAAGTCTTACTTTTCTAGTTCTTCAGGATTAAACTTCCACCATGTGTCTGGTTCATGAAATTCCACATGGTAGCCTTTTTCTAGAGCCTAAGCAAACAAGAAATACAGTTATAAAAGGAACATCAGATAATACTTTTTCTGATCTTGTCTGCAATCCTGTATGTATATACCAAATTGGAAATAAGTCCTATTATATATAATAGGATTTATTTTAAGAGGGCATGTATAAGATTGTACTTCAATTTCAGCACATTTAACATAATTTTTATTCCAGTAAAACTTTTGTTTTATGAAATTTATATAGTTCATAAGACATAGTTAATACATGATGAAATGTATGACAAAATGATTAATACATTTACAGAAATTAGATTTATATATTAAGACAGAAAAGTGGCTGCTTTATTTACCGCTTTCACATAAGGCTTCATTTCCCAAGCTTGTGTATTTGTGTTGTCTATAATAATTGGGGATCTTCCTAGATCCATTGCTTCTTTTGCTGCAATACATAACAATTCAATTAGATAAATGGCAGCTAAAATAGTTAATCTTTTGAAAACCTCCTGAGAGAATAAAAGTTGAAGAGACCTATCATCTCCCTATTCTTGTTTGAATATGTCCGGTTGATTATGCACTGGCACAGAATGGGAGACTAGACTAGTCACTGACTTGATTTAACTCTTCTTAAATTCTGAAGACTACAATTAATTAATTAATTAATATAAGATCGAACATCCATTGAGAGCATTTTGGCATACTGTATAACGGTGTGGTATGTTGGATGCTCTGTAGTGGATAAAAAGATGCTCCAGAGAGTTATAAACACAGCACAAAAAATCATTGGTTGCTCTCTTTCTTCTTTTGAAGAGATTGCAGAGACCAGACTCCTCTCTAGAGCACTAAAAATCTCCACAGACCGTTCTCATCCTGGACATTATATTTCGAACTGTTACCATCAGGGAGGCGTTATAGGCGTCTTAAAATGAGGACTAATAGATTGAGAAACAGTTTCTTTTCCAAGGCAGTAATTGTCTTGAATCAAACAGTGCATTTGTGATTTAGTCCTATTATTATTATAATTATTTTAATTTTTAAATACTCTGTAGTGTGATTGTGATGTGGTGTTTGGGGCACTGTGCTGGAGTAGCTTTCAAATTTCATTGTATTCATGGAATGCAATGACAATAAAGGTATTCTATTCTATTCTATTCTATTCTATTCTATTCTATTCTATTCTATTCTATTCTATTCTATTCTATTGTTTTGATAGCTGTTATATCTTCTGTATAGTTATCGTCTACATTGCCTCACCCTTCCCATTAATATCCAAAGATGTCCCAAATCTGCATTTATATATGAATGGTCAAGTGATTATTCATATAGAAAATTATAGATCATGTTGAAAAGTATAATCTGCAGGGAAAAAGTAGTAAGCTTAACTTGGTTTGCCTTTACCCGTAACATTTTAGATTTGTCTGTACTTATAGAAAAAATAGGCCCAAGACAGGTTCCATTTACCAATACTTCCCATAAAAGAGAAAAATAGTAAGGAACCATGCTAAAAATTCAAATTTCTTACTGTTTATGGGGATAGTATTGCATATACCAATGAATCTGTAACAAACTCTTGGAGATTTATAATACCAATTTAAGTGCATATTTCATTGTAAATGTTTCTACATTAACATATTTTCACACCTCGATTTTGATTCCACTCATGAGCAGTACCAAGCTGAGAAACATTATAGCTCCAACAACCATTGATCTGATGGAAGTAATCATCAGTACTGAATACAATGCCATTATAACTCTGACCACGGAGAATACTGTCAAAGGAATAAAAAGGAAGTGTATTATCACACAGTCAAATGATGGTTTGGAAAAACAGAAAATCTTATACTGAAATTTTATGCTAAAAAAACCAGAAAATCTTATACTAAACCATTTCCAATACATTTTTGACATACATCTTAGGACTACGACAGTTCCCAAATCTAATTTTTTACTACCTATTTCCCCCTGAAGAATAATCCATTCATAAATGATATTTCTAGAAAGAATTTAATTCAATTCCATAACAGATAACTTAATTACTTGATTATATATTTATGCTGTCTTATCTATCTTCCAATTTCATGTGGAAAGAAACTATCCCAAAGAATACTAATAATTATTTTCTGTTTTTAAACCAAAAGGTATCATTTATATTGATTTTAAGAAAAATCAGCAAAATTACTTTAAAATCTACTAATCATCATTATTCAGAAGGATCCTTTTATCCATCCATCAATATTTTTAAAAAATTTAGGCTCCACAAAGATAAGCAATAAATAGCCAAAGTACATTAATAGTTTAAATTCAGGTAAATACATATCTCATGCAGACTAAGCTAAAAATTATTAATACAAACATTTCTAAGAAGTCCTCAAAAATGGTCTTTCTAAAACACTTTTAGAAACTATCCCACTTGTTCTAGCTCAGTTACCTATATTTCAACAAAACGCTTTGACCTACTTCCCAAAACATACCATTAAAAGAATGTATGCTAATTACATTAAAACATATTTATACTATCTTAATTCAAATTATTTCCTAAATTTTACAGAATATTCTAATTAATGAAATAATAATTAAAATATAGTCTAATAATAAGAAAACATGATCTACATGTAAGATTCAGAAAGGCCTTTTGTGGAATCCAGTCACTGTTTGTCCAAAGGCCCATTTTCTTAGCTAGAAGTTAAAAGTTATATAAGCCTAATACTAACACCAGTTATCTGAAAACCCTGTATAATTTCAACAGCTTTAAATTTTGCTTTGTTGAAGGGCAACTACAGAGTCTTATCTTTTAGATTTTTTTCACATCTATTTGTTCATGCTCCCATATACTTTTTCCATTTTAAACAAAAAAAAAGAAATACAGAAGAACTAGTTGATCTGAAATTGTCCAGTTCACAATCTTCAAATAGTTAAAACAAGGTGTTTTTGTTTCTAAAATGTTAATACTTGGGTTGATATTTGAGCTTAAACAATAAGTTAAAGAGTACATTTTGATGAATAATTTAAGATCATTAGCCAACTACTGAAAAAGTCCTGATTTCGATCTGGAGATAGAGGGAATAAGAAATAGAGGGGGAAAAGATTAAAAGGAAGCAGCAGTAGAAAAGAGGAAGTCTATGAAATAAATTACTTCTATTTCATTCTTAAAATAAAGTCATGATTCACTTACTGAGATAAGGTTGTCTTTCCAGAGCCTGGAAGTCCTCTTAACATTAAAAGTCGCTTTTTAAACTCATATGATTTGTCCTGAGGATGCTGCTGGGGAACATTATTTGACTCCTCAAAATTGTGAGCTTTACTGTTTTTCCAATTTGCTTGGGTTTCACAGAAAACATTAAACATATATCCGTTGGGTCCACTACATTCATTTCTGATTATATTCATACTAGGAATATTCAAGTGATTACTGTATGGATTACTTTGATCACGTTCTGAACTGTTCATGTTATTTTTTTTAAATTCTGTATTTGAAGAATTGAAGCCATCTGAACAAAGTGATAAGGAATTAGAGTTCTGAAAATTGAAGTGAGCAGTAAATGGATGTGGTGGGTTGTAAGGTATTACAAATGGATGGGTCTGTGGGCCACTATGCCTAAACTGAGGTACAAAATCATTCCAGAATCTAAAATCTTGTTTATTACATGGTTGTTCGATTTCCCATGCATCTCTTCCATGTTCACGTTGTTCCATGCCAGTTCTGTGACCATTTGGGTCATTACAAATGTCTTTGCCAGTTCTATAACTATTTGATTCATTATAAAAATATTGTCCCTCATTGCTCTTATGAGACCATTCTTGAGATTTTACATACATTACTTGATTTGATTTACTACAGTCCAGAGATGGATAAGGTGAATTTGCTTCTGTCTCCTGTAAATGAGTATCTGGACAACTTTCATTACTTTCAAGCTGATCAATTTCCCTGTAGAACTGTGACAATTCATCTTCTATTTTTGGCATATCACAGGAGATAGCTTGCACTATTCCTTTCTGAGACTTTTTACCATTAATAGTATTTGATCTCTTTGGGCAGTTGTTTTCAATATACTTTTGCTTTTGTTTATGTTCAGAATTACTTTCACTTTTATAAATGGGCCCAATAAATGCTTTGCTTGTGCTGTATAGTTCCATTTCCCCTTTATTCTTATGTTCATTAATGAAATTGTTATCTCCATTATGAGTTATATTGCTGTTGTCAGTAACGGAAGAATATTCATTTCCTTTAATTTTAGTTTTGTTTACTAAACTTGAAAGATCTGTTGAACTTGGTGTTTGACCAAGAGGTTCTTGGTTAAATGAATTTAATACTTCTGCATTTCTTTCTCTTTCTCTTTCCTCCTTTTGATCATCATCATCAGATAGCGACAATGGTATAAAGCCAGAATGAGTTTTTTTTATATGTATTTCCTCATGAAGTCTTTGTAATTCATCATAGGATTTACCATAAGGCTCTTCTGTAGATTTCATCCTTTTAGAAGAGGGCTCAACTACTGAGACATCCTGATTTTCAAAATATCTTGACTTAAACGCAGCATGAAGCATCTTAAAAACAATAACATATATTTAAAACATTATATCAAATATGTTTCATGTTTTGATCACATCACTCATGCAATGATTGAAGCTAAACATGCTGAACTGAGGATACACCCATTGTAGCCAACCTATTTTCTTCTATGTAAATATACTTTCTAAATAATAAAATGTTATTGTAAAATTAGTAAGAGGTTGTGAAAAAGGGCCTACAGGTAAAACATATTCTTCAGTTTACAAAGTGCTTTGGCATCAAGGTGTCTTTTTTATATTTCAATGACAGTATACACTATCACACTTTTGCTATCTATGTTAACTTTCAATTGCTTTGGGGGGAAAAAAGTTGTGAAGAAATTGAGGCCAAACAACAACAAAACGGATAGACCTTGTTTTAAAAACACACAATAGCAATCTTCAAAAAAAAAAAAAAAGCCCTTGCCACTTCAGAATTAAGATCCCAGGTCATATAATTTTACCCTTGCCCTTTTCTTAAAGGTCCCATGTGTTACCTAAGACTCATGATCCGGATTTTGGGAGGGCAGCCCCCTTCCAAATGATCTGCCCGTGTGACAGCTGTGGCCAGGCCATCTATGCTTCCCCTTGTTTTTATGCATCTGGTGCCCCGACATCACTGGGCGGGCATGTCAATCCTACACCTCCTCATGCGACGAGTGACAGCTCAGATACAAAAAGCAGAGCCCCAGTGAAGGGCTTGCCTACACTTTCTCTCACTCCTAGGTTCTGGACTACCAGTCCCATCCCCCGCGGCAAAGCGACTGCCCTTACAGCTAAGAGCAATGGGAGCTGTAGTCCAAGAGGGCCAGACTAGCTAAGGCGGGCGGCTATATCCAGTCTATCAACACGCGTCACACAGAAAACAAGCATCTGCCCACCAGCCCAGTTCTTCTCCCTCAGGCTGTACAATTCAGAGGGTTTCCTAAGCATCGCTCTTCCCAAAGAAACTTTCTTATCCGCATCGGCAGACTAACCTCAAATCAAATCGGCTACTCGCTCGCCAAACATTCCGGAGGTCAAGCGGGGACGGATACTACGCACCCCCACCAAAGCAAGGCCAAAAGCCCAAACAACCTCAAATCGCCTCCTTCCAAAATGGTGGCTTCCTTAAGCTTCCGCGCATGCGTTTTGGTAGTTCTCACGGCCTACAAAATACATTTCCCGACATTCCTAGAGCGTTAATATGACATCATAGAAGAAAAGCAAAGAGCGGAACCTGCAGGAGAGCGAAGCAAGAAAATGTTAGATAGTTGTGGGGCAAGTTTATAAGAATATAAGTGCAACAATAAAAAAGAGAAATTCTGAATTTTATCGACCTTGGCGTAACAGGTATAACGATCGCAAGTTCGAAAGATCTTTAAAATAAATCTCTGATTGCTATCCAGGACGCAGTATATAAATCCGTCCCCGGAAAATCCTTTGCGTGTGTTACCATACCACCTAGTGTTACCTACAGTTCATCACAAATATTCGGATGATTGGCAGCAACGACATACAAAGCCTGTATCTTTTTGTCCTGCAGCTCAAATGTATTAGCCCGATTACAAACGGTTTAATTCCCGGGCAGCTTCCGAACTCATTTTAGAAGGTTCCACATACCGTACATAGAAGTTACATAGAAGTAAATACTATACAATTTAGTTGAACGTAATCGTAACAAGATGCGCTATACTGCATGGGGTTTTCACTGTTCCACATGAATTCGTTTATTTTACACATTTTATTTTTACTGTATTCCTAAAAGTGCAGTTATTTTTATTACAGCCCTTTTGCCTACAGTTCCTTCCATATGCAACAAGTAGAAATTCTTTTTCCATTTTTTCATTTCCATAATTGAAAGCTGCCTTGAGCTTGGAAAATTAGCTGTGTTTTAATTTATTAGGTATACATTCAAATTTGCATTATCCAGAGTACTCCATTGCTTAAATTAATTACTGTGGTAAGGCAGCCTCCCTAAAATAAAAAACTTTGCCGTTATGTCAAATAAATTACTTCTGGAGTATTCAAATCTTTTCTGTTGAAAGAGATATGCAATTCTATTGGTATACGGGGTGTGTGTGTGTGTGTGTGTGTGTGTGTGTGTAGAGGTAGATAATAATTATAATGATAATTCTAAACGTTGAAAAGATTAGAAAGGAAACTTTATCATATTCTATAAATTATGATTTTACTTTGGTTAGTGAAAGGTATTTACTTTCCTTTTAGGATCATCTCTATTTTCTACAATTAAATCACTCAAATATTTCAGACTATGGAGTGGAGTACACCAAAAGACAAATATTTTCATCATATCTATAATCTCTATAGCACATATATTAGGAGGATTTGAAAAAATAGCAGCTGAAATAAAAAATTGGCAATCAAATGTAAGCTACATTTACTTTGTTAGCTACTAATTTTTTTTAAATGTACAAAGCCCTTTTTGGCATGGGACTGGATTATCTGAGATAGGTTTCTCCCCTGTTGTATGTGATCATCCCACCAGATCCAGCAGGAGAGGGAGGCTATGAGCCTTCTGCATTGCAGAGTGCCCTCTGGTGGGGTCCAGGAAGAGAGCCTTTTCTGTCTGCCCTTTGGAGCATAATCATCCCAGAGATAAGACTACCTCCAACTCTGCTGGCCTTTCGTAAAAACTTTGATAATGTTTGATAATTGAGCATGTTGGTCAGTGTCCATGAGATGGTTCTGTTGATGTTCGATTTCGGATGTTTGTATATAGTTTCATCTTGGCTGCTGCCTATGTATTTACAATATTTCTTTCCAATGGTGATTGGAGCTGGAAACTCCAATGTTAAGCAGTACAGGTGGTAAGGTGTTAGAACACAATTGCACTTCAATTAGATAAATGGCAGTTAGATTAGATAAATGAAAACACAATTGCAAGGGCTGGATCAGCATTTTAGATCTCCGTGAGCCGGCTATGGGGCGGGAGATATGGGACGGACGCCTCCTACAGCACTTTGCTGGCCAAAACAGGACGCAGGGCCCCTGCATGCACCCCACACACCCATTTTTGCAACCCCCACAGGCCAGTCCTTTACTATTTCCAGACCAGCCCCGCGGGCCAAATGTAAGCACCCCGCAGGCCAGATCTGAGTCACAGGCCTTGAGTTTGATACTCTTGCCCTAGGGTGTTACATCTGGCAGGACCCAGAAGAAGGGCCTTCTCCATGGTGACTCACTCTTTCTGGAACATACCTCCCCCAGAGATTAGATTGGTCTCCACTCTAACATTCTTCCAGAAGGCGCTGAAGACCTGGGTCTGCTAGCGGGCCTGGGGAACCCAGAGCAAGATGGAATCCATTAATGGCTTGTATGAATATGTCACCAGGATGCGGGTGGGTGAGGGGCTATTATTTTATTATTTTTTATTATTTTATTATTATTTATTATTTTATTATTATTTATTATTTTCTTTTATTATCATTTTTATTTTTATATGATGTTTTTATATTTATATTTGTGTAAACTGCCTTGAGTCACCACGGGCAAGTAGGCAGCAATATAAATTTTCTAAAATAAATAAATAAAATAAAATTTAAAAAGCTTTAATTAGCAACCTTCTTTAATTAGGAGCACTAGTGAAAGCTGACTTATTTTCATCGTCCAGACAGAGCAGGGGTGTCAAACTGGATTTCTTTGAGGGCTGGATCGGCATTGTAGTTCTCCTCTGAGGGCCAGCAGGGTGGGGGGCAGGATGGATGCCTCCTGCAACACCCTGCCAGACAAAACGGGGTGGAAGGTCTGCAAAAGGCCCCCCAGCACCGAGTTTTTGCCTTCCACAGCCTCTTGCAGTACTCTGCCGGATGAAAATGGGCCGTGTGGCCCATTTTGGGGCCATTTTTCAGTCATTTTTTGACCTGTTTTGGGGCCAATTTTGGCCAGCAGAATGCTAGAAACCGTGGAAAGTAAAAATGAGGTGTGGGGGCACACACGGCCTGTTTTAGCCTCCGGAAGCATCATAGGCCGGTCCCTTGATATTTCCAGGCTGGTCCCATGGGGCGGATTTAAGCACCCTGAGCTTGACACCCCGGTCTAGAGTCTAGCGGTTAATTTTTCACAGAAGAAGATGAATGTCTGTTTGCTAAGTACTGAGGGAAAGGGGTATTGTAAATAGTATCACAACTGCTATACAGAAACATTCACCAAATGACATATTATTCCACTGATGCGCATAGCTTGCTCATTTTTATACCAGTTTCTTTAATAATATTTTAATGTCATTAAGGTAACTTTCTCCAACCTGGTATTCTCCAGATATGTTGGAACTGTAATTCCATGAATCCTTGTGAATTACAGTCCTATCATCTGCAAAAAAAGTGGTGCTTTCAGAAGGGAATACCACTCTACATCATTTTATGTACATTTATTGGAAAATGTGCCGTTAAACTCATTATATTTTAGTTGGATTTAGCTCTCTTGGAAGTAGACATTATTTTCAGGCATTAAAAACAACAAGTACTCTTGTAAAATGTCCTAAATCTAACTATGGTACTTTATGAATATCATCTTTCTTGGGAGCAAACATCGCCAAATTAATAGCTTTTTGCTCCCAAGAAAATATGTTTAAGATCTAAGTCAGAATGAAATGCTAAGATGCTTGCAATCATAAAGAATTACATTACAAATATACCTGCAATAAAACTTACAAGAAAATTAGATATCCTGATCCTAAAGAAATGCAATAATAAAATTACAGCTGAATTGAAAATTTGTACTATTTCTATCAGTTAATAAAAGTGGTGGTTTAAAAGGAAAAAAAAAGAAATGCAATAATAAAATTTGTCTAACAGAAGGTATACCCAAATCACACTTGTTCTTATCAAATCCTTATGCTTTATTTGCCTAATATGGCAATTATGTAAAATATACATTCACTGTAACTTGGATTTTATGAATTCCACATATTTTTGGCATGGAATATTTTCCAAGCTACGTGTGGGTTCTACCAACATATACAATAAAGAGTTGTAATAAATAAGGAAAATCCAGGACCTATGTGAAGCTTAGAAAATTCTGTGACCAAAATTTCAGAATTGAAAGTGGATAGAATACATTTTCACAAATTGTTATATAAAAATGTTGGAGATCACAGCTTTTAACAAATGGGCATGTTTATCACAAAATGTGAGATATATTATTTCTGATGGATGTAAGCAATTTATTCTTATTTCAATCCCAAATGTTTTTTAAAAAGATCAAATAGCAAACTGTCATCATATATACTAAGTCATTTTGAAATATGAACTGTATTAAACATAATAGCCCATTAATTTTAAAGTACAAATTTCCTATTTTTATTATGTCTTTTCCTTATTTATCATTTTTTAAAAGCTTAGTGTGCAAGATTTTGTTTTTTACATAATTGAATTCTTCCCAGTCTGTACCTCTGCAGATTAAGACATGATTATATATATTGAATTCTCATTTCCATCATGCCTATGTTTGCCTGAAGTAATGTGCCTGGAGTAAGGACATTTTTAAATTGAAGTTTTCTAGTACTACCAATGTAAAAATCATGTGCATTGTACAATCATTTTTTTCTGATAAAAAAATGAGAAGAAAGCAGAGTTGATATTGTACTGACAAAAAGTAAAGTATCATTTAGACTCCTTGAAAAGTGTGCAACTAAGACAAAATCACCATCTGTCAGATATTCCCCATCTTCAAGCTGATATGCAACAGGTAGTCCTTGAGTTACAACAGCAATTGGAACCAGAATTTCTTTTGCTAAGCAAAGTTTTAAAACATGATACCAAGTAATTGTATCTGCAGTTCTTATTGCCATCATTAAGCAAGGAAGGTAGATCATGGCTTGTTAAGTGAGGACCTCATCACAACTTCCTGTTAGGTTCCAACAACCAAAATCAGTGGGGAAACAGGCAGGAAGTTGCAAGTCCTCGGTGTCTCACAATCAGGCTGCCAAGTAGATAAGTGGTTGCTGACTAGTGGGAGAGGAAACAATGGGGTACATGGATGGTCAGAGAGGTGCAGGGTGATCATGGCAGGTAATGGAATGGCTGCTGTGAATGGGGAGGGTACACGAATGGTGCATGGATGGGGAAGACTTATCCAAGCAACTTGTGATCTTCCCTGCAGGCTTCCCCATTGATTTTGCCAGCAGGGAATGTCAAAAATTATGAATATGTGACTATGTGATGCTGCAACTATTGTAAACTCAAGCCAGTTGCCAAATGCCCCAAATTGCAATTTCATGACCACATGGTTGCTGGGATGGCCAGGACTGATCATAGCCATCACTTGTTCAATGCTGCTATAATATTGAATGTTTGCTAAATGGATGGGCACTAAATGAGGCTACCTGTACTTTGATACAGTTATTCGGGCAGACCAGCATTTCAGATTAAGTATTTCAAATGCATTCTGGAATGTGAGAACAGCTAGTTCAGAGTTGTGACATTAGAACCAGAATTTTCATCATAAGTCAATCTAACCAGATCCAATCTTTTTAGTGTTTTACGGCAGTCATTAAAGGAATCATGTAGTCCAGGCCTATCAAACTGGTGGCCCACGGGCCAGATATATCACGTGCAGGCCACGCCCACCCCAGCTCTGCAAAGACAAAAAAGTCATGATATATCATGTGACACTATTAAGTTTGACACCTGACATAGTCATTAACCAAATTAATTACGTTGAATGGCCGTTTAGTCAAAACATTGTGAATATCCGTCATGTGACTGGGATGCTGCAACCAGCCATAAATATGTGATTGCCAAGCACCCAAAATCCTGTCATGTGCCTGAGGGGCTGGGAAGGCACAATGTTTTACAATGGCTAGAAGAGCTTTATCGGCCATGAAGCACCTTTCCGAGGACATTGTAACTTTGAACAGTCATTAAACAACCGTTCCTAAGTCAAGGACTACCCACATATCCCCTGAGGACAATCTTTTAAAAGCAGTGGCCTCTTTCCCAAATTAGGCAGCTGCTACTTTAATATGTTGTCAACAAATATGACATTTCTTCTCTAGCAAGCTCAAAAGCAGATTATGCAGGTCAAATCTGAAGTGCTGCACAACTCTTGTAATGATACCTATGTGAGAAAATTTATTCTGTCATTAATTTCTGAAAAGTAAATTGAAATAGTTGAGCTTGTTTGTATGGTTTCCAGAAAAACTCACGATGCACAATTAGCCTAACATATATTTCCACTTATTGTATCTAGCACTCATTTCCTTTCCGTAATATAGTCTGTAAGAAGATACCAAAAATTCATCTTACTCATGTCCTTTAGGTTAGGTTGTGCTCTTTTGAAGTTTTGTACCTGGCAAAAGGTACACTTGTACTTTTGAGCTGCAGGGATGTTTAAAATGTTCTGTTATAGAACATTCCAGAAACCTCAGACAAGCTATTCTGACATCAGAAGACATTCAATTTCCAGAACACTTGAAATCACCTATGACTGAACATTTTATACATGTCAGTTGGGCTTTTGCCATGTATGAAGATATTTGATTTTGGTTACTCGCATCCCAAGGAGAGGACGGAGATGCTGGTTTTTGTTTTGGCTTTATGGTTTTTATAGTTCTGGATTTTATTGTTTTTCTGAACTGCCCGGAGAGTTGTATTTTTAGTTAGGCAGCTGTACAAATATTTTAAATAAATTACCCTCTATTTCAGGGGTGTCAACTCAAAGCCAGTGGACTGAATCAGGCCCACGGGATGCTTAGATCTGACCCGGGGGACCGTCCTGGAAACAGTGAATGATCAGCCCGCAGTGGGTCGGCCAGTGAAAATGGAGCTTGGGAGGGCCACATGCGGGCCCCCAAGCTCCATTTTCATTGGCAAAGGACTGTAGGAGGCTGAACTAAAAACAAAAGGAGAAATGTTTTCCCTTTTGCATTTGAGCATCCAAGAAGGGATAGGAAAGGAGAAAGGGAAAGAGAAAAGAAAAAGAAGAAAAGATGGGAGGAGAGCAAGGACGGAAAAAGGAAAAAGAAAGGAGAAAGAGGGAAGGAAAAAGAAAAGGGAGGGAGATTATAATGAGAGGGAGGGAGGGTCTGAGGGAAGTCCTGCCTTTGCACTTGGCCGCCACAGGTGCCCCGACACATGTGGAGCTGGCCACACCCACCCTGGCCACGCTCCACGCCCCCCCCCAGGTCAAACACAACCCTGATGTGGCCCTCAATGAAATTGAATTTGATACTCCTGCTCTATTTAATCTTTTCCCAAGAAGAATAGACATTGATGATGTTAAAGGTATTGGAAACTTCCTAGTAAAGGGTGTTTTGCAATTGACTGACAGATTTTGTCAATGGGAATGGTAATTGGTACCACATTCAACTTGTATTTACAAGTTGTTGTCATTATTAATTAAATTTACATGCCTCCAAATTCACAACAATTCTGGGTGGTTTACAAATATTTAATTGATATGAAATTAATTTAAACATAGTTAACATGTTTATTCAGCGAATATTTAATATACTCCTCCTTAGAATGATAGAGTCAAAAGACGCCATAAAGTCTTTGTTAAATGTTCTACTCCTTCAAGAATTCAGATTAAAACATCTTTGACAGGTGTCTGTCTAGCCTCCATCTCAACTTTCACCTTCCTTAAAAATCGGTTCCACGGATAAATTAACTTAAAACTATTATTTTGTGTCCTGAATTTTCGGAGTAGAGGAACAGGTTTTTTCCTTCCTCCGAGTGGTATCTATTCAAGTATTACCATAGTAAACATTTTACTCCCAAGGAAAAACACCTATAGAGCTTCAGTCTTATGCCTCAGAGAGTAATCCGCGTGGTAAGGAGCAAGATTGATTTCCGAGTCAGATTACTGAGAACCGAATGATGTTGCGGAATGTCCTAAAAGTTTGATACTCCGGTTTCTTCTTTGTCCACCCATTTCCTATTAACTCTCAGACCCTGTTCTGCGGGGCAACAAACCCAGTCCTAAAGTTTTCCACGCGCTACAAAGTACTATTGTGCAATACTACCTTTGTAGCACTATTTACTCTCACTCGGAAGGAGGAAAGAAAAACTCTTTCCCGCTATTTTATGGCGGAGGCTCGGGGCGAGGTGGGTCGTATGCATTCTTTTATCTCTCCGCTCTTTTGCGCCTTTTAATTTTTCCCTCGGATCCTGCAGGGGTCGCTGCTACCTTACTTTGAGGGCGGCCTCTCCCAGCCGCTCGGTGGCGGGGTCTCGGGGAACGGAGGACTCGTTGCCGCCATTTTGAAGCTGACGGAAAGGGGGGGACCGCAGTGAGCTGCGGAAGGCGATTGGCTGCGTTGGCGAGCGACGGCGGTAGCGGCTGCTGCTCCAGCCTAGCCTAGCCTAACGCGGCGGGCCGGAGAGGAGCATAGGGGGCTCGCTGTGCCTCGTCTCCGCTCGTGGAAGAAGCAGAAAAGGCGACGGCGGCAGTCAACCACGGAAAGGTAAGGGTGGAAGGGCGAAGAGGCTCTTCGGGCAGGAGCCCCCTGCACGTCCCCGCCTCCTCGTTTGCCTCTCGGCTTGTTCAGGCATCCGGAAAGCGAGGCGGATTGTGGCCCGAGTGCTTCCCTCCCCCCTCGCCTCCCGATATTCCCCTCACGCCGTTCCTTTCTACGCCGCCATCCCTGCCTCGCTCAGCCGTAGTGAGCATGTTGAACTTGCCGCCCTTTCCTCCGCTGTGCGATTGTGGGTGTTTGTGTGCGGGCTTGTTCTGAGCCGCGGCGGGCGAGAAGCAACGGGGGTGGGGTGGGGAATTGACCTTGTCCGAAGCGCCTTCTTTTCCTTCGGAAAATCCAGGGGTGTCCCTCTCCTCCCGCGGGCGCTGTATCTTGGTCCTCGAGGGGTCTCCGTTTGAAGCCTCCTTAAAGGAAGACAGGAGGAGGAGGTGGAGCAGCAGCGGCCGCGACAGGAGGCGGCAGCAGCAGCAGTAGACGCTTCCTTCCCTTAAATGTGGCGCTACTGCAGTCGGCCTCCCTTCGGTTCCACCCGCCCGCCCTGCCCTCCCGCCCCTGGAGCCGCTTTTTCTGCAAAAGACTTGAATGGCTCGGACAACCCTGGAGCCTTGCCCGTCCCAGTTGGCCTAGTTCCTCGCGCAGGGACCCTGCCCCAGCTCTACCCCTTGCCGGCTGCCATTGGCTGGGGCCTGTCGGAGACGAGGGAGGAAAAGGGGGCTCCCGAGATTTAGCCGCTCCCCCGTTCCCGTTTCATACTCTCAACTTGCCAAAAGCATTGGAGGCATCTCTTTCTATACGCGCGGAGGAAGCGGCAACGGGAAAGGCGGGGAAAGTGGTTGCCGAACATAATAAACACCCCTATCTTTCTCCTGGGTTTTTTTTAATGTAGCAGTTTGGGAGTTGGCTCAATTATTAAGCAAGGCCTCCACACTTTTGGGGGGTAGGGTGAGGGAGGGGGAGAGAAATCGGCATGTTAAGCATTTGCGATAAAAGCATTCTAGAGGGCTTTTCTTTGAAAGAGGAAGGTTTTTTTTTAAAAAAAAATCTGAGTCTTTCACGATCCCTTTTCATTGTTTATGGAGAGAGGCAAATTGGTGGCTTTACTAAGTAAAATTAGTGATGCCGATTCCTGGAGGTGTGGTTGAAAGTAATGGAATTCAGTTTGAAGAATGGGGAGCTTGTGGAGAATCTAAGAAGTATTCAGAGATGTATAATATAGAGTCACATCTTGTTAACGCAAAGTTAGTGCATTTTACTGCCTACTTTGCTGTTCTATTAAGGTGCTTAGAATAGTTCCTGTATTTTTTGACACCATATGTTCATTATATTTACAGTTGCATTATGAACCCATGAGGGTAGTTACCTACATGATAAATTGATTGGCGGTTAAATGGGTTTTCTCTCTGTCCATAGTATCTGTGTAATTTGTGTACATGTTATTGAGGACCTATACAGGTGGGTGCTCCACTTACCATGGTTCATTTAGTGACTGTTCGAAATTACAGTGGCCCCTAAAAAAGTGACTTATGACTATTTTTCATGATTAAGAGTGTTGCAGCATCCCTGTGGTCATGTGATCAAAATTCAGACGCTTGGCAACTAACTTATATTTATGACAATTGCAGTGTCCCGGGATCATATGATCACCTTTTGCGACCTTATGACAAGCAAAATCAATGGAGAATCTAAGTTCATTTACCAACCATGTTACTAACTGTGATTCACTTAACAATTGTGGCAAAAAGATTGTAAAATGAGGCAAAACTTATTTGACAAATATCTTGCTTAGCAATAGAAATTTTGGTCTCAGTTGTGATGGTAAATCGAGGACTGCCTGTATGTTGTGTATCTGCAGGTTTGAAGATGAAATGTGACCTTTGGGAGAATTTAATCCCCATCTATTCAGTGTAGCCTTTTATGCTAATTACCTAGTAATAATTTATAGTGAAAATTATATATTAATACATGATTTCAAAATTCCTCAGAAGTTAGGATAATTATTATTTATTTTGAAAGCTTACAAAATCTTTTAAGTTTTGTAGAAATCTTTATAGAATGAACTGTACATACATCCCACATTTCCTTGATTACCTGTGAAGGAGAATATTGCTTCTTCCCTTTCTGGTATACCTATGTGAACAGATATGGTTTGTTATGATAGTAAAAATTGTTGTATCAGCCTGGCAGAGAAAATACAACAGAATTGAAATTGCAGTTGTGGAGCTTGTGAATGGAGCTTTTCTCTCTCTTGCAACAAGAAAGCTTTTTAGTAGTGGCTGTATGGCATTCACTTTCCAGGACTTTCCATAAATCCTTGTTGTTGTCCAAGAAATTGTAATGTATTCTTAATTGCTGATAAGATTAGTTTTGAGTTGTCCAGTCTACCTTTTTTTTGCTGTTAACCTGTTATTTTATTGAAGTCTCATTATGTATTTATTTTGAAAAAGAGAGGAAAAATCTTTAAGAAAATGCTTTTAGCTAAAGCCTTGAAGCTAGAAATATAATAGCTTCCTTTCTGAATATAGTCTGGTTGTTGATTGTAATTATTTCTGACTGTATTATTTATAAATTTTACATGCTTCTTTTTTCTCATAAAGTTATTTGCTTGAACTGTACTGAAGAAATCTAATTGAATTACCCTAGGTTTTTTTCTAGTTTCTTTTCTTAACTAGTAAGAATGGAATAATTTACTATTTTCATATTTTCACTAAAAATATCAAGTGATAGTGGTTGAAATTTTGTTTACATGAGAAAACAAAATGTGATGGTATGCAAATACATACATTTCTAAGTGTAGAGAATTTACCTATAATGCATTTTATTGTGATATTTTATTAAAGAGATATAACTTTAATCATAATTTTTCCTGATCAAATACATTTGTTATGCTTTAAATTAAAATAATTTAAAGGCAGAATGTAAAAAAATAAAAAATAGATTAATACTAATTTTAAAAATAAAAACTAAGTAGTAGTATAATTAAAAACCTGGTAAAAAAGATGCATGTTTACATCTTCTAAATCCCGAAAGAATTAAGACCAAATCTGAGAGTAAGGAACAAAGCATGCCAGAAAACAGACACCTGGCAATGGAGGTATTTCCAAAAGAGCTCTCCTGGAGATCTTAATAAGCAGACAGATTTGTAATAGGGGAAGTATTCTGTAAAATAATTAAACTCTAAACAGTTTAGAGTGATAATGGTTAATTCCAGTAACTTAAATTGTGTCTAGTAAACAATTATCAGCCTGTCTATTTGATCAGAACATTATTGATACCATTATTGGTATTTATGCTTGATTTGTATAGCCGCCCATCTGAATGTGTCTGGGCAGTGAACAATTATAAAAACAATTAAACCAATTAAAACACAATGCAAAAAAAATTAAATACAAATAGCAGCCAAGAGATATTATAATCTGTTGGTCTCAACATAATCAGAAAACTATGTTCTTAGTATAATCACTAATTGGTGGACTAGCTGCCACATTTTGTACCAACAGCAACATCCAAATATTTTTCAAGGGTAGCTCCAAATGTAGGAAGTTCTAGTAGCTGAGACAGATTGTAATTTAAACCTGGATAACTGTTGCCAAATCTAAGCAACTCAGGAAGAGATGCAGCTAGCACGCCAGATTTAATAGTGCAAAGTACTCGTTGCCATAGCCAAAATCCTGTATTGACTTTTATGACAGTCACAGATAAAAGAGTGTTTTCAAATTTAAACATACTGCAAAGAGAATGTTTGAAAAAAAATCTGTATTTGAAAACACTTTACTTTTTGGTATACAGTACCAAATTCTTGCCATTTTCACTGCACTTCCTCTATATAGGTAGCCCTCGACTTACAATCACAATTAGCCCCAAATTTATGTTGCTAAACAAGACAGTTGTTAAATGAGTTTTGCCCTATTTTATGACATTTCTTGCAAAGTGGTTAAGTGAATCACTGTAGTTGTGAAGTTAGTAACACAGTTAAGTGAATCTGGCTTTTGCATTATCTTTGCTTGCCATAGGATTGAAAAAGGTGATCATAACCCTGAGACACTGCAACTGTCATACACATGAGTCAGTTGCTAAGCACCTGAATCTTGGCCATATGACCATGGGGATTCTGCATGGACATCCGCATAAAATAAATATGAGAAATGGTCATTAGTCACTTTAAAGTGCCGCTGTAACCCCAAAAGTCATTAAGGGAATTGTTAAATCAAAGATCACCGGTATTGCTGTTAACTTATGGATTTTTCTTTTGGCAATTGTTGCTTCTTGAAACTTAAAATAATACAGTATAGCCTTGTACTTGTTTGTTTTAAATTTATCTAATTATAAAGGATAAAAAATATAAAAGAAGTGTTAGATTTGTTTGTGACTTTATAACTTTTCTGATAGTGAGTTCTTGTAATGACTGATATGAGCCTCAAAGTGGAAGATCAGTTTAATTATATTAAGATTAATTATAGGTTGCATTAATTATAGACTTATTTATGATGATGTATAGCAGCATTATGAGATGTATAAGATATGCTACTGAATTTGGTTAAAGTAAGCCAACAGTTATGGTTGGGAAATCTGTAGTTTTCTAGATGTTGTTCTCCAGTAACACTGGGACTGGGATTCAGCAACATCTTTAATACAGTGAAATTGGTCTTTGTGATGAAGTTTGGAAAAACATCATTACAATACAATATTTTTAAAAAGCCTCAAGGTAAGCGTGCATGCATACATAGACACACACAAAAAATGCATTGGCTTCATAATCATGTGTTTGTCAGAAAGTGATGAGAGAGAAAGAAACGGTACTAAGAAATTAAAATGTTTTATAAAGTATTAATTATTCATTATGAATTTTAATGATACCTTGGACTTGAAATAAAAACAAAATTATAAAGCAACTTATAACTTGACTTGGTGGAAATTATTAGAGTTGAAGAATGTCCAGCTAGAAAGAAAATACATATTTGAAGGACATTAAATTGGCTTTGAATAAGATTAGATAAATAGAAGTAGGTTAGTTCTGAGAAACTGATAGCAAGTCTAAGATTGAGAAGCACAATGAATTTAGGATTCTGTTCATATCTAGTCTGAAGTTAGCCCCATTAACTTTATTTGGACTTAACCCCATGAGAGAGAGAGTTTGTGTGTATAATATACGTTATAGTCTAAAATCAAAATTAGAGGGATACTTATGTTTAGAAAGGAATAGGTTTCTAAATCCTGGTGGTAAAAGTCAGAATAGGATAATAGGGACTTCTGAAGCTAAGATAACACATTAGATACTATTAAAACTCATTACTCTTTTTAAATAGAAGCTTCCACCATATTCAGACCAGTTTTATTCCAACATTTCCACTGTGGCATCCCCATAGTTGTATAATATAGTTATTCTTATGCAATGATGACAGCAATATCTAGCACTGGGGTTAAAAAAATATCAGCCTAATTATGTCAAGATAGGGGAGATATGATGATCAAGAGATGACATCAAATATTGTAGGGAAGTGAGGAGAAAACAAGAATTGGATGGGAAATTTTAATGTTCATTCTGATCACATCAGATGTACTACCTTTCTCTCAAAAGATGACCCAATGGGTCGTAGGTGGTCTATTGGGATTATAATAATAAACTGTTAAGAATTGAATAGGGTTGTGTTAATATTATCACCACGATACAAGTGCAATTTAGTAAAGAAGTGCTAAAGAAGATGGAAGTAGAAAAGTAAGAGATTGACTATGAAATTGCCTGAGAAATGTAAATATAAGGATTCTATACATTTCTACAGAGATACAATAAATATATGCAGATTAGATCTAACAGGATATTATTTAATCATAAATTATGTTCAGGATTTGTTGTAAGATGAAATCAGACTGCTTAGAAACTGGCCATAATACCAGTGAACATTTAATTGACTGGAAAATTATCAAGGAAGTTCATTTATAGTTACAGCAAATGTTTTCCTAAAATTATCAATAATGGAGACAAGTAGGCTGGAAAAGATATTATGTCTTGCTTAAAGTCTCTTCAAATAAAGCACTACCCAACTGACAAAGATAAAATGAGAAGAAGACAGATGCTGGTTAACTATACAGCAAAGCCAAATTTTGAAGAGTAGATTGCTAACTTAAAAAAATCTTGGCTGTTAGAACTAGTGGCAGTGATTAGTAGGCAGACTAGGAGGAAGAAATAGACTATATGTTACTGCAGCTCAGTCCCAACAAATCAAAGTGCAAAAGAATTCTGGTTTCTTGTTTCCATGTTCATTTAGCTTATTCCTCAGCAGTGATAGTTAAATTGAAGTCATGTTTTGATAGCAGTATACCAGTGTCCCAGATGTTATTGACCAGCACTATTAGGGAACAGCTGTTTCCTGGAGATGTAAGAATATTAGAATAGCCTTCCTGTATCATAGAAAACCTATATTAATCCACCATTTTGTTTCTCTCATTGGCCAACTAAATGCCTTTACTCTGTGTTTCAAGCAAGACCTGCTCCACCTGCTGTAGTTATCTTTTAGTCCTCCTTGTATTTATTCAGTCCAAATTAATGCCCATTTTCATATTTTATAATAATGAATTTCACGGAAGAAAGTCTTTCATTCTCTTTTGTGGTGGATATAGCATCCAGGATTGGGTTGACCTTGTCTTGCTAGCTAATTGGATTGGATCTGTCAAACCTGTGAGGCCATGCTCCTGTTACCAACTTTCCCCAGCTAGGACAACATGTTCTCATTAATGCTGCATCAAAAGTCCAGGATGGGTAGACTCCTTCCCATGACATCATAGAGCTGAGTCTGCCAGTATATAAAAGCCGGCCCCTTGGTAGCTCCCCCAGCTTTGACTCAGCTCCGTGGATTCAGCTCGTGTCTCGGAAGCAGTGTTGGATATTTCACACCTTCAGCAACAACAGGAAAAAAGATCTCCTTTTAAAAAAACTGCTCCCACAGCTCTGGTAGAGCAATACACGTGGAGAGCAGGCATCTACTCTCCTGCAGCACCAAGGACTCAGCACTGCTGTTGAAAGGCTGCAGGCGAGGGAAGCGATTGGAATCCTCCCACGCAGTCGTTCACAATTAATTTGCCGGCCGCTTGACTCAGAAGCTACAGCAATCGATCGCAGTGCCTCTCAGCTAATTGGAGAGAGGCAGAAAGTAGAAAGCTCATTTTTTTACTGTCTGGTTCGGGGCTCTCTATAGCCTAAGGAGCCACAGCCTTGTGGTTTTCCCCCTGGGGTTCACACACATGTGGGTGGCCATTTTGTAAGGATCAGCCACTGAGCATGTGGAGGGCGTCCATTTTGAATTGGGCCTTCTTCAAGAACTCTCCTAAGAAGAAGTTTTTTCTGTTCCCAAAGTGCCTGGTCCAGGATAGGAGGTACATAAACAAGGGTTGCTTCCAGCACCTCTTGTGTCCTTCCTATGTCCAGCATGGAGTCAGACAGGGCCAACGCAGAACGCTCGGTCCTAGAAGATCAGGGCCCTCAGGCCCGAAAGAGAAAGAGGCAGAGAGGCTAGTCTGCTCAGAGAGAGGCTGCTGCAAAAATCAGGGCCAAGGCACTGGCGCCCAAGAAAACTTCCAAGGCTGAACTCAGGGCAGAGAAGAGAAGACATGCTGCCCTGGAAAGGCAATTTCAAAAAGTCCTGGAGCAAATGAGAGATCGTTTACAACAGGCTTCTCACCCATTAGATCTGCAGGTTAGCCCAAGGGTTGGTCCCAGGGAAGGGGAGGCTGAAGCCAGCACCTCTACTTATCTCCATGCCTGGTCCCCTGAAAGAGTAGAGGAAGAATTTTATCCCCAAGATTTAAGTAGATCTGGGCCTAATTTTAGGCAGGCTCCTCTGAGTCTCCTCCTTGGCTAGGTCTCCCAGGACGCCCATAGGCGTAGACCTGAAGCTATCTTTACTCCTTCAGCGGCAGGTCTACGCCCAGTTGATCCCCCCTCTGGCAGCGGGCTTAGTGATACTAGAGATATGGTCTCTAGCCATCAGGCAGGGCCTAGCAGAAGGCTTCCAGCAGCTCCTTTGTCCTTTAGGGAGGGGTCAGTCCTTGTTCCCAGCTTATTCCCAAGACGCTCCCCTTCTACATAAAGGATATGCCAGGCATCAGGAGCTTAGTGGTCCCTCCACCTAGTCTGACTGGGGGAAGTATGATGATAGAGGTTACACCAATCCCTCGGAGCGTTGTAGAATCTCAAGATCCGAGGAAGAAGACGGGGAGATCATAAACCCTAACATGTCTGAGGATGAGGGGGTTCGCTTTGAGCAGCCCCCTTCTACAGCTATGTTCAAGCCGGCTTTATTTAAGCCCCTACTTCAAAAAGCCTTGGTCACCGCCCAGTTGACCCCAGAAGAGGTGACTCCTGAACCCCAAGGGGATTCATCTGGTCCTGGGGATTCCCTCTTCTCCAAACCACTGATACATTCTGAGGATCTCCCATCTCCTCTATTGTTCCTGGACCTGGTTAAAGAGCAGGGGGCCTTCCCTGCTGCTGGGCCCCGACCGTCCCACGCCAGGCGATTTTATAATGTGGGTCCTTTCATTGGCTAATATCCTCTGTGGATGTCCCAGTGGTAGCATCGTTTTCTTCTTCCAGCACTCCCACTGAACCAGAGGATGAGCTCAAGGCGGAAGGTCGGAACAAACGCTCAAGCATACCCACCAGGCCGCGGCCTGGGCGATCTGGGCCTCCGACAGCAGCGTCTTTTTTCACTAGGGCCTCTCTCCGCTGGCTGCATCAATTACAAGATTGCTTTCCGCCAACTGACTTCAGATCGCATCAGGATCTGAACATTATCGCAGCGGCTGAATTTATAGTACACGCCACTTTAAATTCTGCCAAGTTTGCCTCTAGAGCCATGCCTCCTCAGTGACTTCAAGACAGCTCCTCTGGCTGCGAAATTGGCAGCCTGACTCCTGCTGAAAATGGAAGTTGGGATCAGCTCCTTGCACTGGAAAGAAGCTCTTCAGAGAGGCCCTGGACCCGTACCTGGTCAAGACCAAGGACAAGAGAAAGGTCCTTTCTTCAATGGGAAAGAGGGCAGATTATCATCCAACTCCGTACTTCAGTCCCTCCTCCTTCCAAGTCTACATCTCACTTCTCCCATAACCAGAGGGTGTTCCCTCAGCACCAGGAACAATGACCAGAGGTGGAGGGCAGGCAGCAACAACCTACAAGTAAACAGCCCTTTCGAGGAGGAGGAAGCTGTTCCTTCCGATGCTCCAAATAAATGCCCATTCTCCCTCCCCCCCATCGGAGACTGTTTGGCATTCTTTGCCTCCAGGTGGGAAGAGTCTACATTGGACCCCTGGGTACTTAATACAGTGAAGTCAGGTCTGCAACTGGAATTCCTCCCCCCCCCGATGTTTTTTTGTGAGATGTCCCATTTCTCAGGCTAGTGCCAAATGGGCCCTTGTGGAATCGGCCATTCAACATCTCGTGGACATAAGGGCCATACAACCGGTCCCGGCAGATCAACAAGGCCTTGGGTTTTACTCTAGTTTCTTCATGGTCCCCAAGGGGAGTCATTCTCAACCTCAGGTTTTTGAATAAGTTTATCCCGTATAGGCATTTTAAAATGTAGACATTGCATTCGATCCTAGACAGCTTTTGGGAGGGCGACCTCTTCTCTTCCACTGACCTCACGGAGGTGTACCTCCATATCCCCATCTGGCACTATCACCACCAATTTCTTTGTTTTTGTTACTAGAACAAGCATTTTCAGTACTGGGCCCTTCCCTTTGGGCTTTCATTGGCTCCCAGAGTCTTCATCAAGGTGCTGGCAGCTTTGGTGGCTTCCCTTTGGTCAGTTCCTGTGAGACTTCAATGTTACCTGGACAACATCTTGATTCAGTTGATGTCACTCCAGTGTGCACAGTGAGACCTCCACAGTACGTTGCAGTTTCTACAGGACCACGGTTTTTCGATCAAGAAAAGTCATATCTCTTCCATGACCAGGTTACTCCATTTGGGCGCAATCATCGATACATCTCTTTGCGAGGTTTCCCTCTCCCCAGATCGAGAAGAAAGCCTCATCGAGATGATCCTTCAGATTCAAGGCCAACATGCAGTCCCTTTGTCTCATCTTTCCAGACTTCTCGAGAACATGATTTTCTGTATTGGCATCATCCCTTGGGCAAGGCTGCATTCCCAGGCCGTTCAATGGTTCCTGCTACCTTATCAATGAGCAGGAACCAGTCACTCTTTCTCCAGAGTGCAGGCCCCACCACAGATTCTTCTCTTGTTCCGGTGATTTGTCTGGTTTTGGATATTGGGGCAGGGGTTGTTTTCTAATTGTTTGGTTTTTTTTTGCTTCCATAGACACTCGACGTCTGTCATGTACCTTCGCCTAAAGCTGGGGGAGCCAGCAAGGGGCCGGCTTTTATATACTGGCAGACTGAGCTCTATGGTGTCACAGGGAGAAGTCTTACCCATCCTGGATTTTCTTGCAGCATAGATAGAAAGGGCATTCTCAGATAATTATACCAATGCCCATTTCAATTTGTTCCAACATTTGAGGTCTAAATTTCAACAAATACCATCAATCCAATCCTGAATATCTTGGAGACAGCTGGCTCCTGGTCTACCAGCAGAGTGGCTGTCAGCACCCGGTGATCGGGGCTTTGGCCCAGATCGGCTGTGGGCCAGATCAGCTGAGGGCTGACCCATCATCAAGTAAGGAGGCTACAGTACCGTGGTTAGTACGAATGAGCCTTGCTCCACGCCACTATCTAGAAGGTCTGGTGGAGGCCTCTTTGTCATCCCAAAGGCCTCAGAGGGATGGAGGGCAATTCTGGACCTGAAGCGTCTGAACGCTGACTAACATACAGGCAGTTCAAGATACATTCTCTCCAGTCTATTCTGGAAAGCGTCAGGGAGGGTGACTTCCTTACATCTATTGACCTAGCGGAAGCCTACCTGCATGTCCCTATTTTACCTGACCACAGGCAATATCTATGTTTCTTTTATAATGGCCGACATTTCTGATACAGGGCTTTACCCTTTGGGCTCTCGGCGGCACCAAGAACTTTCACGAAATTATTAGCAGCCCTAGTAGCTCAACTTAGGGCTATCCCAGTCAGAGTCCAGTGTTATCCTAGCCCAATCCCCTTCTGCACCTCAGGCAGTTGAGGACTTGAGGATCACCATTCAGGTGTTCCAGGAGCACTGTTTTTCTGTAAATAAGGCCAAGAGCCATTTTCCCCCCACTAACCGTTTGCTCCATCTAGGAGCTGTAATAAACACCTTTGCACCTCCATCTAGGAGCTGTAATAGACACCAAGGTGCCTCTCCCAGGAGCGTCAGTCGAGCTTAAAAGAGTTGATTACCCTTATAAAATCGAAGCGCAGGGTGCCCATGGCCCCACTCTTGCTGTTCCTGGGCAAAATGGTTTCATGTATTTCCATAGTGCCCTGGGTATGCCTGCACGCCAGGTCTCTCCAAGGGAAGGCAGGAGTAGTTCCCAGTCCCAAGTTTGGATCCTGCTGGAGGTTATTAAGTCCTTCTGTTGGTGGTCTTCTCAAGCCCTTTCTTCAGGAATCCTATTTAAGGAACCTAACCGGCTAGTTCTGACCACCAACGTCAGCCTATTTGGCTGGGTAGCTCATCTCCAATCCAGGATGGTCCAGGGATAATGGTCTCTTTGAGAAGAGCTCAAACTGCTCTTTTAGTCCTATTATTTACTTTCTGTTTTTTAAACACTTAGTAATCCATAAAAGGAAGGATCTCTTATTCCATAACTGTCAAGTACTGTATACTTCAAGAGGAATTGAGTCAGTATTATTTTTTTAAATCCAAATATACAATGTCAGTAGGAGATTACTTTCACCTTTCCTCCTGTTGACCCTTAACAAATGTTTATAGAAAGTTGGTGAGAATCCATTCTGATTTTATTTTTATTTTTGGAGAGGCCTGTTCTGTGTACCTCATTATTTTTTCTTTGATTACCATTTCTGCTTGGAACAGATGTTAAGCTGAATAACCTATAATTTCTTGGATCTCCCCTGTGTACCTTGTTAGGGGAAAAGGGGATGCCTTATAAAACATTTTAATGTATCTATTAATCATCAACATTACTCTGAAGTATATTTTGCATCAGTCTTTTACAGGTTTTTTTCCCTTAAGACAGCCACAACTTTTTCAGCCAGTGCTAATGCTGACGAGAGAATACTTCACAATTTTCCCCGTGACTGCCTGAAGGCAAGGAAGCATTAATTAGCTAATAAAATAAAAGTACTTTTTTTAAAATTCAAAACGTAAACTTAGCACAAGTGCTTATCTTAGTTTTGACCTGTAAGCATAAAAATGTGTAACAGATTGTTTCGTAAAACAAATTTGGAATGTGATGTTAAGGTTCTAATTTGAGAAATGAGTCAGTGTTGAATTGATTCTATCTAAGGAATTTAGAAATATTTGAAAGATAAAATTAATTATGGATTTTTCCCTTTGCCTTTTATGCTTTCGAGTCATTGTCACAGCCTTCTAAGCGGTGGACAATTTAAATTTACTTCTGCAAGACATGTTACCAAGCATGTTATTAAATAACTCCCATTTGTTCCAACTTTCTTATAGGAATTATAGGAATTGTAATTGACTTTTGAGATGTTGAGGTTGCAAAAGATAATTCTACAGAAACAAAACTACTGTATATAAATGTTTATAATTTTAAAATGTTTTATAATAAAATATTGCACAACTACTCTCTGAAGAAGGATAAATGGGACAGGGCCTAGTGCTAACATGATTTCTATGGGCTGTTAAAAAATGTATGTGCCCACTGTATGTTATATAGGTAAGATTGCAAATTTTGTGAATTTAAATAATGCAACTCTCAGTTTAAAAATGAAGAGGGAGGAAAAAATTGATATAATTGAATGACGTGAACATGATCATAGCAATGCTAAAATAAGAGGAGTTGTTGAAATGCCTGAATGGAAAGTAGAGTTTTTATGTTTTGCTTTTAATATTACTTTGTGGCTTTATTAATCATACATTTAAATTAAAATATTATTTTTATTCTTTGGTGTACTATTTCATTAGCATACATACAAAATTATTATTTTTTCATTGTCTGTTTCTTTCAAGCTGACAATCAGTACTTTGAATTACATCTGAAACCCTATTGGAAATCAATAAAGCTTGCTTATCAAAAATGTAATATTGGTGATTGAGAAATACCCATAATTGTCCACACTGGGGGGAATACAAATTAAATATTGATTTGGTCTGGAGAGGTGCAACCATACTAGAACTAAAGGTGGAACCTCAAAAGACCAGGATGGCCCCCAAATCCATAGACAGTCAATCTTGTTAGAATTGAACTGAAGACTCTTCCTCTCCAGCTAGTCCCCCATAGTCTTCAGCCGTCAGGCCAGGACCTCCATGGCCTCACTTGGTCAGCCCAATGTGGAGATGTATAGCTGAGTATAATCTGCATGCTGATTATATCTCATCCTGGGCTGTCAAATTACATTACTCAACAGCTTCATGTAGTTCAGGGGCCCCCAAGCTGTGGGTCATGAGGGCCATGGGAACAGCTGGTTAGCATACACGTGCATCCTCATTTGCGCGAGCAGCGGACAAGTGTGTACGTTCCATTTGCGTGAATGGCAAATGGAACTATGTGCACATGCATACTTGCTGTCCACTTGTAGAAACAAACATCCCCTCCCCTCCCCCGCCAGTCTGCAAAGCCGGAAACATTTGAAGCTCTGATGTAGATGTTGAATAGAGCAGGGAGAGTGCTGAAATTTTGAGAAATGCAATATTAGGAATGGAAATTTCCATTTTTGTATCTGAACTCAAGAAATGTCAGCTTCTTCGGAATATGATCTTGGCTTATGCTGAATTTTGGTTTCAAATGATAGTTCAAAACTCAAAATTTGGGTAACCGTATTGTAGAAAACTTCAAATTCAATAAAGATGTTTCAGAGAATAAATGAGTGTGAATTTAAGATCTGTCCTTAACTTTTTCAAGAATCTGCACTATGTCCTAAGAATGAGCACTTGCTCTCTACTGCTGCCATAAAGTTCCCAAAAACCACACAGATGTTGTAATAAACTGCAGTGCTTTGTTCATATCCCCACGTATTGAGCACCTTTTTGGAATTGAATCTGAATCACGGCATAACCTAATAACATTTACTTTGGAATCATTATTTTGCTGCTACAAAATACTGCATTTAATATTTTAAAGCTCAGTCATATTGAAAGGCTTTTGAAAATTTGCGTTGTACAAGAACATTGGGGGGAATGCAGAAATGTGGGTATGCACACCCATGAGAGATTGTTCTTAATAGCTTCCTGGTTATTTTCAAGTGAAATTGTGCTCCTTCTGCATAACTTAACTGTTATTCAGTCTTGACATCTCAGAAATTATGTAAGCTAGTTACTTCCCATTAGGTGCTATTTTCTACCAATTTTTGATCGGCTGTGAAATACTTATATATGTGAATGTAACATCAAAGGCTGTATGTTGTGCTAGTTTAAGGTGGTAACTGATTTTGTGAGTGCCTAATAGTATTAAAGCAGCCTTTCTCAGTTGGTCTTCCATGAAACTCTAGATTCTTGGGAGAAATCATAAGGGGTTCTGTGAGAGATTGTGATTTTTTTAAAAAAAATGCTAGCAATCTAAGTGGAAATTTTAAACACCATTACTCAGTAGTTGGCCTATTACTTTGTTGTGGTTGTATCATTATAACAGGTGAATTGTGCAGGTTAAAGTGAATTGTATTGTGAATTTTCATGTTTGTTGTAATAATGCAGGGATTTTTGAGGCCTGAAAATTAAGGGAAAGAATTGAAAAATGGTATATTAAAGCATAAATGTGTTGTACTCAGCTCTTCTTAGGAAATATAGAAGATATTTATAAATATATTGTTTATTTGAGTGAGACTTTAGTACATTTTTAATTTATTTCTCTTTTATTCTACATATTACTAGAATACAGTATTAAGTTTTTTTCATTCTTTTTTGCATGTGCTTTTTTGGGGGGAAGAGTATGGAATGCATCTAACAATAATCTTTTCTTTCAATCTGTTATTTTATAATAATTGCTTGTCATGTGCACTATTTCAAATCAACAAATGTTAAATGTTTCTAACTATTATACTAATTACTTTTTAAAATTTAACTTAACTGTCCCTCTCTGGTATGTAGCATAAAACTATAGTATGTCAGATGTTCTTTTAATTGGGTAGAGGGTTTCCATTCTTCTCAAGACCCTTGCCTAGAAATTATCCTTCCTGCAAAGTTTTTGTTTGGAAGGGAAAGGAGAAATTTGTGTAGGCTTATTCATTCTAGCACATTAGTTTCTGGATATATAAATTCATAAGATTCCCAGAAGTAATAGTTCATATAAAGCTGAAGTTCCATTAGTACTATATTGCAATATATACGTTTATCATTCTTTAAACATCTATTTTGGTGAGAAAGTCTCAAATTTTATTTGAGAAAGGATTGTTGAAGAAATATTTTTTCTTCAGATATGTTTTAACATTTGTTTATAATTATGTTCTCATCAAAATTGCTTTCTTGTTATTTCAATTTTGTACATTTTTAGACCCAGCTTTGGATAAACGTCTAGTATTAGAATAATTATGATGTATCTTAGGTTTTCTGCATCTCCTTTGGGGAAAAATAGATACTTTTGCTGAGATGTAAACCTTTATTAAATCGATAAATCGTTCAATAGAATGTTGTCTAATGGGTATGTTGCAATTGTATTTCAGCTATACAGTTGATTACAAAATTCCTGTACAATAATTTGCAAACAATTATTGGATTTATTTGTTTAAGGTATTTCTATATGCCCAGATTAAATGCAGTCCTGGTGGTTTATGTAAAATGCAAAGTCAACATAAAATCAACATAATATACTTCCAGCTATAGGAAGAGATAGTTGCCCACATAATCAGCTGACAGTATTTAATCCTAGAATACTTGCATACATAAAACAGTCTTGAACATCTTGCTAAAAGCTAATAGGGAAATAGCCAGATTAATCTCTTGCTCAAAGTGTTTCATAATATGGGGGCAATAACAGAAAAAGATTGCTTAAGGATTAGGGTCCCCATGCATTTATATAGAAGTGGGATCCTGAACATTGCCTGCAAACGTTTATAGACCAGGAGGGCTGTAGCAAGATATCCTAAAGCCAAACTATGAATCTATGCTATACATATCAAACTACTTATCTAGTTGCCTATTGGCTGTTTGGTTTGTGTTTTGATAATTTTGTGATCAATATCTATTTTTTTCTTTACTAGGTTTAAAATAGCACTATGGCTCATTCAAAGACAAGAGCCAATGATGGAAAAATTACATACCCTCCAGGAGTTAAAGAAATATCTGACAAAATTTCAAAAGAAGAGATGGTACGAAGATTAAAAGTGAGTATGGGTAGTTTATTATATATTGTGATGTTTATTTGGACAGCTCAAAATTGGATGTATGTGAAATTGTTTATTTTCAAACAAAAAGGCTAATAATGTAAATAATAGTAAGTTGTTGGAAGTTTTTCTGATGAGTTAGCAGAACTAATTCGATGAAACAAAATCCCTTACAAGCATCTCTTTTTAGTTGCTTGTTAAACTTGAATTGTGATGATCATTTTCCTGCCTAAAATAAGCCAAGCAGGCTTTTTGTCTCCGACAGCTTTTCATCCTCTCTATCTTAATGTTTATGTTTTGTTCAATATTTCTAAATAAACATGTTTGATCCCTTGAGCTTTTTTAATTAGATAAGAGGAGAAATCTATTTTTCCTCTTATATTTTTTGTGGTAATAGTATAGCAATAAGATGATACTTTGTAGATTGTAGAAGTAAGGTTACTTAAATAAATGCAAAATGCCATAGCTACATAGCTATTTAGTACTATAAATTTACTACTAATGAAAGAGAAGTCTTCTGTTGGAAAAGGAAAGAGATAGATAGTATACTTTCCATCTCTGCTGTTTATTTTTTTTTATTTTTTTGAGGAAGCGGTTATGCAATTTTGACAATTATAAAATATAATTCTAGGTAGGAACCAGGAAAACATTAGAACAATAATTGTAGATATTAGGAAAGTTATATGATTTAATGACATTTTATTTCCTGCGCAATTGAAAATTAAAATAATGGTTCGACACCAGGAAACAAAAACCATTTAAAACCATTTCACTGTTTAGCAGTGAAACAGGCTGTTTTAGAAAGTGTTTAAACAGAGGATGAAGGGCCATCTATCAGGGATTTGTAGTAGTGGATTTCTTTATGTGGCAGTGTGTGGGGGGGCTGTGATTTTTGTACTGTTGTGGAGTTTTTTTGATATAATAAAGTAGGCATTTTTGCTTCAAAAGAAGCTATTTCAAGTTATTTATATCTCCTGAAAACAAATTGTGAATATTTACATGAACATTAAAAGGCAGTCAGTCATTATATTTTAAAATATATAATAATAACCATAATATTCTAAGGAAATTGATTTGTCAGTGACGTTGTTAACTATCAGGGCAATATTGGATCATATGTTGACTATGGACAACAATGGATTTTAACGTAGCAACTATCTGTATTGCTATAAATATTAGCCTAGGACTTGGAAGGACACCTCCAGCCTCAGCCATTCCGAGTTACAGAGCTATTATGGAGGGAAAAAACTGAAGGCAAGAATGCTACTTCTGCAATGCTGTCAGTGCTGTTTATTTCACACTGAGTTTCTGAAGAAATATAAATCCTAAAAGTATCACTTTTCTGAAATTGAATGTGACAGTATTTTGGATTCTTCCTTCATCCACCCCTCACCCTCCCCACCCCCAATTAAAAGAATCTTCATATTTGACAAAGAAGCAAACCAAAACATTAAACGCCTTTATTGAGTTTGTTTGATAGACATGGAAGTTTGTATTTCATCAAATTGGGCTGCTTTTTAAAATTTGGATTGAAACTGAATCTCATTGCTGTCTTTCATGGTTGTAGCAAGTTGACCAAACTAGAGATGTTTAATATGATGTTTGCTGTCAGACTAAAGTGTAACATTAATACTTTTCATACTATGCTAAGAAATATAATAAACATGAGTATTAAAAAGCAAATCATCTTCTGAAAACAAATTCTTATTAATACTTTCTAATGTATTTTAGTTTTGTTTGTAACAATGGTTTCAGACTTTCAGCATGAGTTTATAGCAACTTAAAAATAACAAACATAATTTTTATAATACCAGTGCACTTCACCATTCACTTTTATCTTGATCTTCAGGTCATAAACCATATTTTTATTATAGATACATATATCATTTACTTCTTAATGGGGAAATATAAAATGATATATAATTAAAAAATATTGAAGGCATTTTTAATGTTATACTTGATTAAAGGTAAAAAGCAGATTTTCTGAGTAGGTGTGTGTGCACGCGCACATACAGTATTCTTATTGAAGAAGAATTGATGTCTTTGAACTGTGATGCTGGTGTTATTGCATATACCATTGACAGTCAGAGTAACTAAAATCACAAGACTACGTCCTTTGGTCATGTCATGCATGCAAATTCATTGGAGAAGGCAGTTATGCTAGGAATGGTTAGTGGAACAAGAAGGAGCAATCAAAGGACATTCTAGCTTGATAACATGAAATCTGATACAAAGTGAACATCCCACAATTGAAAGAAGCTGTGCTTGAGAGGGTAGCATGGAGAGTACTTATCTATAAAGTCACTGAGAATCAGACACAACTGGTTAAAATAACAGCAGCAGCAGCAACATGTATATATGTACCATATGTATATATGTACGTATGTATGTATCTATGTGAAATGTCTTGTTTATAATATATTGCTAATTTTTAAAAATTATTTTTGCAGATGGTTGTAAAAACCTTTATGGATATGGACCAAGACTCTGAAGAGGAAAAAGAGTTGTATCTAAATCTTGCTTTACATCTTGCTTCTGATTTTTTTCTTAAGCATCCTGACAAAGATGTGCGCTTGCTTGTTGCGTGTTGTCTTGCTGATATTTTTAGAATATATGCTCCTGAAGCACCATATACTTCACCTGATAAACTCAAGGTAAAGTTGTGTGATTTACTTAATTTCTTGGAATCTGGATGTGTAACAATGCTATTTTATATTTGTTTCTAAACAATTAAAAGCAAATTGCCTGGTAGATTATGGTTTTCAATTGCATATGAAACTCTGTATTATATGTTTTATGATGTGTATAGCAACTAATTTGAATTAAATAATAAACTTCCATTTTCAATTTAGTAGATTTTTGCATAGTATTTAGCATATCTGATATTAAGGGGAATCTTAACTCAGTCCTTATGGCTTCCTTTATTATCTGATTTTATTTATATACCACTTATGGCAAAATAGAGTGCCAGATTCCTAATACTAATTTTCAATAATGGGTGGTCAAATCCTCCCTCATCAGGAAAACTATAAAACTTAAAATGATAATCAGAGTTCTAGTCTTTTGAACTTTTATAAATTTATGTTTAATTAGGAATTAGCAGAAATTCCTTTTCTTTATGTATTCCAAAACCAATAATTCCAAGATGATGTAGAGATGAATTCTATTATATTAATAATGAAAATTCTGTCATTTGCACAGTGTGATCATTATTCCCTTCAACCTTTCTTTGATATTTTTCTCTGATTGTCTTAAAAAACTGGTTCCTGTTTTTTGCTCCATTTTCCTAGTGACTTTAAATACTTTAAAGCTAGGTAACTATTAAGCAAATAGGTCATGTTTAATTAGATAATCTAAAACATTAAAGCATTTTTAAAAATTGAAATACAATGTGATGAGCCGGGGCATGGCACAAAGGTAACACAGTAACGTAAGTCAGAAAAGTCCCTTTAATACCTCCAACTTTGCCCCCAATGTCCAGTTACCTTCGGCTGGAGAAAAACCCTTCCAAGAACAGTCTTTAAATTCAGTCTGAAAACAAGGTACATATAAACTGTAAATAAAAATCCACACAAACCATGCTGCAGCAATTAACTGAACAGGGCAGGATAAGGAATTGCATACTTCAAAGGCCAACAAAACACACACAGTTAGGAAGACCCCAGGAACTCAGATAAGCCTCGACAAAACAAGATAATACACTATTTGTTTCCAATAAGTTGCTGTGTGCAAACTCCGTTTTTAAACATTGTGTTCCCAGCTGCAGCTAATGATGGGAATCAGGGCCCTTTCCTCCCCCATAAGCCACACAACTCACATTGCTCCCTTCTCCGTTCCTCCCTGCATGCCCTAGGATGAAGAGGGGGTGGGCCTGGATGTTCCTCTGAATTCCCTCTGCCTTGCTCTACCTCTCCCCTGCTCTGCCTAGCCAGACTATGCCCTTCCCCAGTTTCTTCCACAGCCAACGGAGCCACATTCCCACTCTCTGTCAGCTGCTCGGCTTCTGCCTCGGAATCAGATTCTGACAGGGGCATGACATACTACCTGTATCAAGTAATATAGAAAGCTTGTATTGCTTAATCAATACTAATTAATAAATTATATTTATTTGCAACACTAGGTATAGTTTGTTTTTTTAAAAATAAATTATACAGTTGTATTTACACAATTTGGAAAACAAGGCAGATGGGTTTAAAAAGATCCTTTAAAAATAATTGATGACGTCTCAATAGGGGGGGTCATAAGTACTTTGAAAAGACTTTTATGTTCTGTTCCCTCTTAATATGAATCAGCTGCTACATAGAACTGATAAAAGTGCTGCCAAATTAATATTTAACATGATAGAAAAGATAAACTGTATATGAAATAAGTATTTCAGTTGTCTTCCAAATAAATTATGCTTAATATTTGTTCTAGCCTTATTGTTCTCTCCTTCAGGTCAATTTTTTTGAAGGGCTATTTTTGCATACTACTGAAAGACTAATCATTACACAATTCTGTTTTCCACCGTTTTTCATAACTGGTGGTCAGGTGGTAGTAAGTAGGCTTGACCAGTCTGATAGGATTCATTATGAGACAGAAGACTGAGGTAATCCAATGATTCTAGTTAGTGAATATAGGGAGTCAACAGACAATTTGATAGCCAAGATTATTAATATTTTTGATAGAAAATGACATAGTTTATGAGCCACATTGGAGAGCCTTCTACATGTCATGCCTTTAAAAAAACTAGTTCCATACAAATAAAGGTTAGCTTGATAGGGATAGGATAGTTTATTAACTGTATTCCTGAGGAAATTGAGCCCTTTACTTGGATTTAAATTAGGCTCTTAATTTTTTCTGGTGTTTCTGGATATGTCTGTGTCTATGTGACAGACAGACAGAGAGAGAAAAACATTTGATTTTTCAAAAAAGGAGAAAGCAGCCAATGAAAGCTTTAGTTCTGACTTATAGTACAGCCTATTTTGAATTGTTTTCCCTTTCCTTACAGAGTTTCACTGAAAAAGTAGAAAACAACCACAGAAGGAACATTTATTAATAGGAAGAGTGAAAAAGAAGGGAGAAGGAAGTATACTAGAAAGAGTTATTTAGCTGCACTATTAGTTTTATTTTTAAATCATTATTTCTTTTTGCGTCTTAACCAGGAGGGCAAGAAGAACAGATTGAGGAAACAAACTGTAAAGTTAATAACAATAAAAACACAAACGTGACAAAGTGCAGTTAGCATTAATTTAAATTTGCAAATATTTTTATACTGTTTAAAATTTTTGTGGTTGATCTATGAGTAAGTTTAGATATTGATTTCAAATAAGTTGTAATTTGTAGATAAACAATGATTTGCACTACATTAAGACAATCTGATTACTTTTAGGCAATTACTGTTTTCCCACAACAGTTAGGATCTTACCAAGAGTCTAAAGAAACTTCACTGTGCTTGACTGAAACATTTTGTTTCACCTTCAGGCCTTGATGCCCATTAGAAAAGATTTTTGCACATTCATGCACATTTGTAGAATTGGAAGTATGGTTATTGGAATTGCTGGAAACCTCAGAAGCCTTTTTTTTTTAGAGAAACAGAGAATTGATGTGCAAAGGAATTTCAAAAGAATACTTCATATAATATTCATCAAAATAGTGTACAATGGGTAGAATGGTACCATGTTTATAGTATGATGAGTCTTTCATTTCTCATCTATATATTCATTTATTGTTCCATTTTCTTCTTAGTTCTTTCTTGTTTCTTATTCCCTTATTCCTGCTTTCTTCCCTTGAATTACAATACTGACTTGTATGCTTGGGTGAACAGGGGTTTTGAAATAAAGCCGCCTAGTGGTTGTGTTAGGAAAATGTTTTTAAGAAATTTCCTTGTGAATTCAAAGAAATGCGATAATGGGTAATTTTATTATCATTTTGTTTTCTATAGATTTATAAATCTATTTTCTGCATTTTTCCATAAACTAGTCCAATTATTCTTTTGTATATGATACAATAATTTGTCTAACTTGGGTCAATTGAACAGATCAGTGATTTTGAACTTTTTAGCTCTTTTTTGTTGGCATTGTAAATTAGTATTTTATATGTAGGGATTGTTGGAATAAAATTAGGATTAGTATTTATATTAGTAATAATGTTTAAATAATGTTTTATTTTCCACAAAAGAAAACAATGAATTTATACTTTGGTTAACTTTTATTTATTAGTACCATCAAGTAAAACATCTGATTGTTGCTGCTTTCCATGATTTTTTTTTTCATTTTACAAGTACATTATCATATGTCTACATATGTTTTCTCATTTGTATACATTTATTATGTTATAAATTATTACACATTATTATTATAAAACTATTTTTGTTCATTATAAAATATTAGATGCAGATGGTTTATAGTTAAATCAGTGTAGTGTAGAACTCACACACCTGTATTTTCTAAAAATGATTATAATGAGCATAGTATGCTGAGGACTGGTTATATGGTAACCAGTATACTATAGTAATACTACTTTAGTAGCAATAATAATAGTTTTTGATTTTCTGAGAAATATGAATAAAAAATTTAAATATGAATGATAAGAAATGTAACAAAGGTTATATATTTGTAAATTAATTGATACTCATTCAAATATTTATTGAGAATATAATATAGATAAATAAAGCTGAATGTAGCTGTTGGTAACAAATTAATAGAATTTTTCAAAATTAAACCAAATGTATTAATGGATGACTTATAAGGATAGTTGGCTATGAATTTTCTTGGTTGCTGATTACTTTATAAGCTCAAGACATGTTGAAACAAATACAAATTTGTTACATTGAACATAATTTTTGTTTGGAATATTTTTGGGAATTATTTGAAGAATTCCAGATACCTTAAAAATGAAACAGTTTAAGTGACCTGAGATTGATTCATATGGTTTTGATCATATATTCCCCTTCCTCTGTAGTTGAGGGAAGAAATGAAAGCTATGGGAATTGCTCCCAAAGTCCTCCTTAAAGATTTCAACAAATCTTTCCAAAGTAACCACTGAATCATTTTCCAAGCTATTTTTTTTTTATTGAGTTGCAGTTTCTACTCTCTCAAATAATGCTTTTTGTTGTAATATTGGAACATATTGCAAACAGTACTTATATGTTCACCTTGGTTGTTTATAAAATCCATGAACAATGCTATATTATTAATATACCCAGCATAAGGTCATATTAAATGCCCCATGTTTATATGGTTGTTATTTGGAACACAATTAATGTGGTGGGGAAATGGCCAGGAGCTACTTTTATCAATATCCTCTGTAACAGACTTGGGAAACTCAAAAGATAATATTCTGCTAAAATAAAATCAACAAACGAGAGTGGAAATTGGTGCTGCAATATCCTGAACGAGGTTCCTTCTGAATTGGATTATAAAATGAAAAGGTTAGTTAAAATATTTTAAATGCTTACTAGTGTAGTGACATTATTTTTTCAGTTGAACTGAATGATTATGCTGGAAGAATTTACTTTTAAGTGACAAACATATTCTATATTTTTCCCCCCAGGATATATTTATGTTTATCACAAGACAACTGAAGGGATTAGAAGATACAAAAAGCCCACAATTCAACAGATATTTTTATTTATTAGAGGTAAATGTAAACAATTGTCTTTCATATTCATCTTAGTTTGATCAAAGTTTTAGTCAAAATCTATCTGCATAAAATACAATAACATTTTAAGTATATTTGAAACAGATCTATATTTATGATGCAAATTATTCAGTACTGACTTTACTGATTCTTTATTAAATTACAGTTACTGTATCTTTTTCTCCTAAATAGAATATTGCATGGGTTAAATCTTACAACATATGCTTTGAACTAGAAGATAGCAATGAAATTTTTACACAACTGTACAGAACATTATTTTCTGTTATCAAGTGAGTATATCTTCAACAGCAATTTTGATATGTGATGGGAATGAAAGATTGTTTTGATTGTTAGGAGTAGGCTTAAAATGTGTAAGCATGGGGGTGAAAAAAGTTGCATGGTTGAGTAATATTTTCAACCCCACAAAATATTTTCCTTGTAATCTTGACTAAGTAGCATTTTTTTAGGGTACCAGTTAAGACCTCTTCTGGCCAGTAATTTAAATGCAGCTGAAATGACTGTAGCAAGATAGAAATAATCTTGTTACTGGTGGACTTGCATGAGGTTATGTTATGTTGTGAGCTTGATGTACATTGTGTTTGGGACAGACTATTGAAGGTTTGGTCAGAATGGCACATGCGCCCTTTTCGCCATGGCAAGGGGGAAGAACAGCAATGAAAAGAGGAGAATGACAAGTAGGAAACCTCTTGAGGGCCAGATAAGAACTGTGGTTTTGCAGTCTCAAAGAAACTGTTCATTATCCAAATTCTAAATTAAAATGGGCCATAATAACTTACACTATGTTGCTGAGCTGACTCTGTTCTCATTTTAGCAATGGTCATAACCAGAAGGTTCATATGCATATGGTAGATTTGATGAGTTCTATCATTTGTGAAGGTGATACAGTATCTCAAGAGCTTTTGGATACAGTTTTAGTTAATCTAGTACCTGCACATAAGGTAAGAATTAACATTTTAATCTAAAAATATTGTAAATTGATACATGTATATTTGGCAAAATATACTGCAGCTACCTTTTTATTCATGAATTTATAACACAAAGAGTTATCATTTGAAAAAGTGAAATTAAACAATATTTTATTCTATTTCTTAGATAGTCTCTGAAGCATGAAATAAAAGAATGTTATGTTGGTCTAAGTTTAATGACGAGGATCATTAGATAAATTATATTCATACCTGCATTCTTTCTCTTTCTTTATCAAAAAGTTATTATTTTTATTATTATTAAATTTTGCCCTACTAAAATCTGAATTATATTGTCATTGCCATACCAGTGAGTGGGAGAGAACTGAGAAGGCATGACGACAGTGAATCTGGACACATTTTAATTAATTTACATTATAGGTTTTATTTTAAGCCAAGTTAATCTAGAGATGCTTACTATAATTAAAATGAGAAAAATGACAGTCTGAATTGTGAATATACCATATGCATTATGTCTGTATGAAAATAACATTGTAGAATATTGTCATTATCATTAGATATACATAAAGTCTAAAATGAACGAATTCAAATGATTAGACTGTGAGATGGAAGATAATAAATATTTGGCCCTAGGCTATAATAGAGGGTAGGAAGAGGAGGAGGGATAAAAATCTGCATGATTGACAGTGGAATCCTGTACATCGTAATCAGATGTACATCCTGCTGTCCTCTGGAGTATCCTGAAGGAATAGATGACGTGAGATATGAGGCCTGAATGCTGCTGTCTTTAAAAGTTGTACAGAACATTAATTGTAATGTACATATGTATTTTTATGTACTCAATGTATAGTGGTTGGAATGCTTGTAGTTGTAATATATTTAATCAATGTTACCCATCCTGTTCTTTAAAATTTTGAAAAACGTCAATTTTGTTGATTTGCTTACTTGTATTGAGTCTAATTTTTTTAGAATAAATCTATAATTTTGTGTCCAATATAATTTTTTAGAATTTAAACAAACAAGCATATGACTTGGCAAAGGCTTTACTGAAGAGAACAGCCCAGGCTATTGAACCATACATTACTAATGTAAGTGATAATTTAAAATGACCATGTAGAAAAAACTGAATATATTTATCAACTAGTGTTAATATACCTTTATATTGCACATTGAATACTTTAGGATTTTTCTACAATCAAATCATAGCTGACTGTATTCTTATTTAAAAAGTGCATAATTCATAAATTAAAGTTAACAGCAGCTAATTACACCAGTTGTCAGATGCATTAAGTATCATCCTATAACAGAAGCATGAAACTAGATGTTCATTTATTGATAGTCAATATCCAATTAGTAGTTAGGGCCAGTTGCTATAGTGGTTACGGTTTGGGCCTGGAAATCAGGAGACTGAGTTCTAGGCCACCCATTGGAGTGAAAGCCAGCTGGGTGACTTTGAACCAGTCATGCTTTCTCAGCCCAGTGATAGAAATGCAGACAAGACATACAATAACATGTAAAATAATAGCAATAATTAAGTTAATGATAGAATACCACTGAGTTCATTGTTATCTGTTTGAATCTGCAACCAGTGCGTACAGTTATGGTACTGTACATGATTATTTGAGAATAAACTCTGAACTAAAGGAACATTTCAATTATAAAAAATATTCATCCTTTGTATTTTTTCCACAAAATCTCCCCCTCCCCCCCAATAAATGCACTTCTCCTGGAAGATGTGATCTTATGAACTGGATGATAAAAGATGTATCTAGCAGTCATCTCTATAGTTGCAGCTGAACTTTTCTAAGTAGTTCCAGTCACAAAAAAGTGCCAATTGCTTTTCATATTTTATTTTAATCCATGTGAAATGTATATATGGGAATGATTTTTTGAAAGACTTAGGCATTTTTGGAGATAGAATTTTCTTGTACTCTTTCTTCATGCAGTTTGATTTGGAATTGATCTAGGAAAACAAAAGCATTTCAAAATAATTCATAGAATAGATCTGTGTTATGATAGGTGGAATACTGTCTAATACCTAGTTTTTACCTTAAGAGACATTACAGTTTACAAATGCTTGCATGTCTTCTGAACTAAGTATTTATTTTAATAATATCAGTAATCATTTTAAGGATTGATTTTCAAAATGTTTTATACATACATACATACATACATACATACATACATATGTTTTCACAGGAATTTATATGTATGGTATTCAGCTTTGTTCGGGTATTTTCCCACGTCATCGTAGTTGTGCTTTTAAAGTTGTAGCAACGTTTCGGCAGAATCTCATCTGCCATCATCAGGCTTCTATATTGTGTTCATCTGTGAGTCAGACTTTCACAGCCGTTTCTGTTTTAAATTTGGGGCTAGCCTACTGCTGTGCCAGAATGTTTTTTTCTTCATGCACAGCAGTAGGCTAGCCCCAAATTTAAAACAGAAATGGCTGTGAAAGTCTGACTCACAGACGAACACAATATAGAAGCCTGATGATGGCAGATGAGATTCTGCCAAACGCTGCTACAACTTTAAAAGCACAACTACAATGACGTGGAAAATACCAACAAAGCTGAATGCCATACATATACATATACATATACATATACATATACATATACATATACATATACATATACATATATATTCAACTTGAATAACTGACATTTATATTCTTGATCCTTTAGCGATACAGAAATGTATTACATTTTATTTCAAATTGTACCTTAATTTTTATGATTCATTAGCAGTTCACATTAGGAATCTTTATATATTTATACATTTATTTCTAGATATTTAAATGTCAGGTTCATTGATGTAAATTGTGAATTTAAGTACATACAGAATTCAGTTGACACTAGCTTTTTAAGTATACCTATTGCCATTAGTATTTTAATTTTCCTGTAATGAATTTAATTGCACAGCCAAAGTAGATGGAAACTCCAATTTAATGAACGAAGTGTTATGGGATTAAAATGTGATTGTGAAAATAACAATTTTTAATAGGGAATCTTGGTTTTGTTGGAAAATTAGAATTGTTCTGAAATAAGTTAAACTATTATGATTTCTATCCTATTTATATTTTGATTTTTTTCACAGTTCTTTAATCAAGTGCTTATGCTAGGAAAAACATCCATCAGTGATCTCTCGGAGCATGTTTTTGATTTAATTTTGGAGCTATATAATATTGACAGCCATCTTTTACTCTCAGTTTTGCCACAGCTTGAGTTTAAACTTAAGGTAAGTCTATCACTTAAGGTAAAAGTATCACTGCCATTAATTGAAGATTTAAACCTGTGTAGTGGGCATGGATGATGCACCATTTTTCAATTAGAACTTTAATTCTGCTGTAGGGAATGCCACTCTTTCAAATTCCTTTTTCTGATGAACGTTCCTCACTATACATTTCAGACATGTTTTAATAGCTCAGTATATGCTAATGCTCTTCTTCTCTTTTTAGCTATCACTGAATAAGAAAAATATACACTTTGAATTCTTTAATTTCCAGTGTTAAATGGCTGAAGGACAAAATAGTGCAGGAAAGCTGTTGTAAACTTGTATTTGTTTATAAGTTGATCACATATAATTAGTACATGGAGGGAATTATTCTATGTTTACCTAAAGGTACATCTGACATTGAGTTTTTTTACAGGATAATTTCTGTTCTGTGCATGTATGTGTATGTTTGTACACACATACACAAACAACATGCCTGTCTGATTTTAGTTTAGTTTTTGTTATTTTCTTTCTTTTAGTGTATGAAGAAACAGTTTTCCAAAGCTTATTTGTGTAGATTTACATACTTTTTTTAAAAAAATACTATTTTCTAGAGCAATGACAATGAGGAACGACTCCAGGTTGTAAAACTTCTTGCAAAAATGTTTGGAGCAAAAGATTCGGAGCTGGCAGCTCAGAACAAGCCCCTTTGGCAATGCTACTTAGGAAGGTATGTTTTGTTTTACTTCATTTCTCACTAATTTGTAATTTAGGCTTAATGTATTGTAATTATTCAACATTTAATATTTTTTGAAATATTAGTATTAGCCATAAATTTGAGTAGTAACTATTATCCTGCTTACTCTTAAGTATCTTAGGAGAGGTTTAAGCTACGTTTGTACTTCCACAGACCATTATGATCCACTAGTTTTTAGACTGTAAATTTGGGCTTCTGCATTTTACTAAACTATAATGTGGTTTGCTTGATTTTGTTTAATATAATAATTAATGAAATCAGTGAAGAAATTGTGGTTTATGTTAGCATAAATGATTTGTTTTCTTTTGGCATTTGTGACTTAGTGGACTTTTTGGTTTTCTGATTTTTAATGCTTTGAGGTACTGAGCATTCGTTTCTGCCACAATGCCAGAAAAAGGAAAAGAAATCAAGAAATTGACAAAATAAGCAATGATTGTTTAGTTCATTTACTGACTCTGTATTGTTATTTACAGTTTAGAAAACTATGTTTAGTACAAAGGTGAAGCTCAGCAAAATATATAAACATAACAAGTGTCTTTCAATTTACTGAGTTATATGGAATAAGGTGGATCTTTATCAGCAGAATTAAATATCAAGACATTGTATAATTCAGTTGATATATTGCATTTTGTTAATATTAATATCCTTTTGAAAGATAACATTAGAAACTAATGTAGTAGAATTGCAAATAGATTACAAATACACTTCACAATAAAAAAAACAATGCAAAGAAATGCACCTATACATGTCTTTTCCATTATGTTTTTCTTTTGGTTAAAAAGACAATTGGATTCATATTTCATAATTTTTGGCTAAAAAAAGCACAGATTATATTTTATTATTTTATTATTTTTAAACTGTCCAGCTATCAGCAATTTTGAGTGTTACACAAATTAAAAGCACAGAAAAATAATAATATCACAACAAGAGAGGAACAGAATAAAGCAAAAACTCAACATCCAGTTGAACAGAGATTAATACAAAGAGATTACTAGATGAACAATCAATAAGTAAACAATACGCCAATCAAAGAAAAAAACCAAGACCACCCACATCAACATTGATAGGACAAGCCACTAGTAAGAGCAAAACCTACTCCCTTCTAGAAATGCCTACAAGAAAACAACCAAGTTCAGTGAGCACTAAGGTTCCCATAGTAGCAAAAACTGCACAACAACAGAAAACATACTCACATTAACCTGAATGGGCTTCAACCACTCTAGCCGAAGGCCTGGATGAAGAATAAGGCCCTCTAAAACAGTGGTCCCCGACCTTTTTTGTGCCACGGCCCGTTACCGGCATCACAAAATGACCCACGGCCCGATACCGGCATCAGCAAGCATGACAAGGCAAGGCGAGCCGAGCGACCGGCCAGCCAGCCGTCCCCCGCTTCTCCCCGCCACCTTCAACTCCTCCTTTGTACCTTTGTCGATGGGCTTCGCTTCGGGATGGTCGCTCGGCTCGCCTTGCCTTGGGTGCAGAAAGAATCCTCGCGCCTTAGTTTTATTCAAAGCTCCCCCCCTTTGATGAAACTAAGGCGCGAGGATTCCTTCAGGACCCAAATGCCGCTTTCCAACCGGAAAAGCTCACCCAGAAGCACTTTCTCGTCAAACAAGATGGCGGCGCCCAGCAAACCGGCGGCCCGGTAGGAAATGTTCCACGGACTGGTACTGGTCCGCGGCCCAGTGGTTGGGGACCCCTGCTCTAAAACATCTGTAGGCTGGTATGTTATCCATATGCATCTATAGATATTCTTCTGGTCGAGTTTTGTATACAGTATTTTGGTGAAAATTATATAAGAGACAACATGATTATTAAAAATTTTAATTTTTTAAAAACAGATTCAATGATATACATGTACCTATCCGTCTTGAATGTGTGAAATTTGCCAGTCATTGCCTTATGAACCATCCTGATCTAGCGAAAGATCTAACAGGTATCAATAAACTTCAGAATAAAAGAATTTTTCTTGTACTTTTAGTTGTATGGCAAAAACACTATACTTTTAAAATAAAAAAATACTTAAATATAATAGTATCTTTATAAAAAGTGTGCTTCAAGTCATATTCTTTAGTGACCTCTGCAAGTTTTATTGCTCCTTTATTGCTCCTTATGAATCTCTGTCCCTAAGGCCATCAGATGTTCATGTTTAACAGAGTTTTAATATGAGCATGTAAGTACATTATTTCTCTATCTCACCCATCCATCTTATAGACGTACAGTTTTCTTACATAGATGTTACCCAGACTTGTTTTTCAAGAGTATTTGTTATTTTTTGAAACTAAAATATGCTAATTTATGACATAATACACTTTAGCCCTTTAGTACAAACCTTAATAAATAAAATAAAGCAGGTAATTTCTGTCTTCAGTTATTTTATCCGGTCAAATTACAGTGAGAGTGTGTTCAGATAGCTCTTGGTTAACAATGGTAATTGGGACCGGCAACGATGTGGCCATAAAGATGTGACCATGCTGACTTATGATAGTTGCAATCACTACATGAGTCATGTGTGGATGTTAAACCAGTTGCAATCACTACATGAGTCATGTGTGGATGTTAAACCTGATGTCATGTGATCACCATCTCCTGCCAGCTTCCCCTTTCACTTTGCTTGTCAGAAGCTGACAGTTAAGGTCACAAATAGTGGTTATGTGACTGAAGTATATTGCAGCGGTTGTAATCGCAAGTTGTTACCAAGGGGCCCAAATCATGACTGTGTAATTTTGGAGATGCTGCAGCAATTGCAACTTAGAAGGCAGGTTGTTAATGTCCACAGCAGTCATAATTTCAAACAGTTCCCAAATGAGTGGTCATTAACCAAGGACTACCTGTAAAACAATTAAAATGCACAACTAAATTTAAATTCAATTAATGTTTAATTGGATGCAATTTTAGCTCATGTTTTCACTCTCTTGAATTTGGCAAAAAAAATACTGCTCTGAGAAACTATTTTGTGCAAGAAAGAAACATAATGTAATATTCAAATGATATTTTAGAGCAGAGATAGATTGTTTCTGCCTAACAATGTTTTAACAAAGAAACATATGGATTACTATATTCCTTTGAATCACAGAAACATAATTCGTTAGCATGATAAGCTGTTGATATTACATTGACACATAAGTGTGAATACCCTCCTGTACTTTGAAATCTTAGGTTCTGCAAATACAAATACAGATGTTTCAAATTGCTGGTCGGGGAGAAATAAATAAATCTTAAATCAGTAATAAGCAGAGTTTTCCCTGTTTAAAAAAATGTAATAGGACAGGAGTCTCTCTCTCTGTGTATATATTAAGTGTGTGTGATCCTTTTATTAAATACAAAGATCATAATATCACCATGAAAGAACAAGTATCACATGTCTTAAGCTATAAATTGTGGAGCTATACATTTAAATATTTATCAGAGAAAGGGGAAAGAAAGATTTATATGGTACTTTGCTTTGTTAGTTTTCTTTGTGATGGAAATTACCATGCAACCCAAATCCTTTAATAGGTTCTTGTTTTAACTGTTAGAAAGATAATAAAAATTCCTTCCAAATGGCTTAATTTATTTTTCCTATTAGTGACATTGTTGTTCATAATAATTCAACTAGGTTTGATTTTATTTAGAGAAAAAAAAGGAAATGGCTACGGTGGCATATTTTATAATATAAGACTCTCTTTTTAGAGGAATTATCTTAAGTGTATAATGCAAGTATTCATCTTAATGATATAACATTTCAGTTATGTATTTTATGTACAGTATATATTTTATGTATTATGTACAGAATATCTTAAAGTGAGATCTCATGACCCTGAAGAAGCTATTAGGCACGATGTTATTGTATCAATAGTTACTGCTGCTAAGAAAGATCTCCTCCTTGTGAATGATCATCTGCTTAATTTTGTGAGAGAGCGAACACTAGACAAACGGGTAAGTTTGTTGATTAACTACAGACTGCTAATCTAAGGTTAACCAGTTAAATATGTTTTTAAAAATCCTTTATTGTTAAGGCCTTCAGTATCATGTTCATATACTTTGATTTTCTACTTTGCATGGACACTTTTTGTACAGACAGTCCTTAACTTATGAGCCCCAAATTTTTGTTGCTAAGCAGGATAATTGTGAGTTTTGCCCCATTTTATAACCTTTGTTGCCATAGAAAGTGAATCACTGCAGCTGCTAAAATAATAAAACGTTGTAAGTCAATCTGGCTTCCCCATTGACTTTGCTTGTCAGAAGGACAAAAAGGCAATAACATGTCCCCGGGACACTGAACTGTGATAAATACCTGCCAGTTGCAAGCATCCAAATTTTGATCACATGACCACAGGGATGTTGCAAGAGACGTAAAAACGGTCATAATTCATTTTTTTCAGTGCCATTGTATCTTCAAACAGTCATTAATTGAATGATTGTAAGTTGAGAACTTCCTATACAAAACTTGCTTACAGGTTAATAAACCCCAGCAAGCTGTTTCTTAGAGCTACATACTTTTGACCACTATAGGAATATTTTGCAGTTCAAAAGGGCCTTCTGTTCATTAATCTTTACAATTACATCTTTCATCATATATAGCAAGTGGTGAGATATTATTTCATATGTATAAGTCCTATTTTAATTGACATTGACATTATTGTACTAACTGTGTTTCACTTTTTATGTTGCAATTTGTACATTCCCTTAGAGCATCAATAGTAAAAGATTATATTTTTTACTCTTAGTGTGCTGTTGCATTCCATGTATTAAATAATTTTTCCGAAACCCTGCCATAGTAAATTTGAAAGTAACTTTTGCAAAAAAGTTAATGGTCAAAATAGATGCTCTGACCTTGAAATGAACAATTCTGTGTGAATGAACTTTGAAACTGGCCATTTTGCATGGTTCCTTTTCTGCATATAGTAAAAATATTGCTGTATGTTTTCAATTGTAATAGCCTTTTTAATAAATGTTGGGGGGGCTCTCATTATGTATTATTTTAGTGGAGGGTGAGAAAAGAAGCTATGATGGGACTTGCACAGATATATAAGAAATATTCTTTACAATCAGAAGCTGGAAAAGAAGCTGCTAAACAAATTGCTTGGATTAAGGACAAATTATTGCATATATATTACCAAAACAGTATTGATGATCGGTAAGTTATCTTCAGTTTTTTAAATAAAATAGACACTTCTATTTCAAAGTTTGGAATAATAATGACAAAAAAGGAAAAAAAAAGAGACATAATACAGGAAGAAATACATTAGGAGGTCAGGAGGTCATTTAATTCATACGAATTTCATTTATTTTTAACAACATTCTGAACATTACATGATCACCTAATTTAGAACTCTAGAAACTAGACATTATTAAAGTAACTCTCTGGTCTCATGACATGTTATTAGATATTATAATGCTGTTCTAAAGCTATCTACAATCTATTTTTAAATCAATAAACCTGAACTATACCATAGAATTCTTAAGGTTTCCAACTATATTAACTAGGTTGTCTAAACTCTGAGCTTGTGTGTTGTAATATCAGTTATAAATTTATATTAATCATTTTTCCATGTTTGAAGCAACTCTATAATGTATTTATTCTGTTGTTGAAATAACTTTGAAATAATTCAGTAAAATCATTATTTGACTGACTTGTTCTTTTGAAAAATAGCTTTTAAAACCCCCAATTTATTTACTCCTAAAATCTTTGAGAAAAGTGGCTAATTTAGAAAAATATTTTTTTTTATTTAGTTGTTGGGTGAAAGCAGAGGAAAAATGAGGGCCCATGAGGCATTAGGACTAGAACAATAACCATTGGTGACTGATATCCTTTATTTTTATCCAATAACTTTTTCATGCTATTCAAGTTGATAATTGCTGTAACTTGTACAAGTAAATTCTACAAGTTAATGCAATTTCTCTTATACCTGAATTAGGTACCGAACTATACTGGATTACTGTAGCTGTGATATGTGTTTATAACAAAACTTATGGAAACTAAAATTCATTTATTGTGTGCAAAATGATTTAGTGGGATATAGCTCTTCAGGTTTGTAACCTTTAATTAATTATTTTTCTTTATAGAAGAATAAATATAATTCAATTAATTGAATCATATTCATTCTTCTATAAAGAAAATGATTGATCAAACAAATTGATCTTGTTTGTTTGTTTATAAAATTTATTGGCTGCCCATCTTACCATAGGGTAACTCTGGGAAGCTTACAGTTAAACATATACAGTTAAAACAACGAAGACACATGGGGAGGGTGGGGGTGTGTGGAGTGGGGGAGGTAGGATCTGATATTATTTGATCAACCACTTCCATTGCACTGCTCCCCATTGCAGTTGATCATGGCCCAAGTTTTGATTTTAGTATTAATTTTGATATTTTTCTGAAACTTGTTATTGGTAATTTCTTTTTAGATTGCTGGTAGAACGAATCTTTGCTCAATATATGGTTCCACACAATTTGGAAACAAATGAAAGAATGAAATGCTTATACTACCTTTACGCAACACTTGATTCTAATGCTGTTAAGTATGTATTCAATTACAGATATGGAGCTATGGAATTTTTTCATTGAAAATGTAATTAATAATTTTGATTAAGAGAAATATAGATTAAAGCCAATTGATTTTACAAAGGCCTTCATCTTGTTTTTTAATTGTTTCTTATGAAACAAATATTTTCTATTTGGGGCTAAAAATTTTAGTTCTTATTAGTAAATAAAATGCCTCATTGAAAGTACTGTATGATATATCCTCATCATGCACTTACCTTTCCACAGTTTAAAAAAAAATCTTTTTTCCACTTCTTTAATTTTCTATTCAACCTTACTAATTATGTATAGATTTGGAAGGAGGCAGGTGGTAGAGAACGGTGGTAGATGGAAAATCTGTTTTTGCCAGTGGGGTATGTTCCAACAGTGAACACATGCAGTTGCATATAGCCCACTTCTTCATTTCAGTTGAATTATCTTATGTTATTAAAATAAAAACCACTCATTATTCTTTAATTGGTAACTTGAATCTTGTATATGATTTATTTAATGGGTTACAATTCTAAAGATGGAGATATCTCCACATAGATGCCTTATAGAAAGTCCTCACTTAAGGACTACATTGTTTCAAAACCTTTAGTTGATTATAGGCATCATATTTGCCTATAAGTAAAAAAAACAAAACAAAACCCAAAACCTATTAATTATTTTTCTTGTCTATTTAAATTTATAAGCCCAAAAAGATGGTGATATTTATTATTTGACAGTAGAATCCGTAACCTGGTAATACTCCTTGTACATGTTTTTATATCACTAGCTACACTATTATGGAACCAGCAATTCAACATATGTTGAACCTACCAGACAATTTTTAAAAAGAGTTTGGTAGTGAATGAAATTAGAGACAAGTGTGTTTTTATCTAGTATCTGTAGTACATGCAGTCCTCAAGTTACACCAAGAATTTGGACTGGAATTTCCATCACTGTACAATCTAGTTATAAAGTATGATGTCATGGGACCACATTGCTCAATAACAACAGGAGGAGTTTCTCACTTACAAAATTTATAACGTCTAGTCGGTTGCAAAGATGATTGTTACATCACTCATTGTTTATACTTTGTTATTTTTATGATTAGGGCATTGAATGAAATGTGGAAATGTCAAAATTTACTGAGGCATCAAGTAAAAGATTTGGTTGATTTAATCAAACAGACAAAGGTAAGTTCATTTCCTTCTGAAATTTTATATGTAACTAATATTTTCAAGACTTCATCTTGAATTTTATTTCACTGACAGAGGAGTACTTTCTGGATTTCTTTTTAAAAAGATAATATGAAAGTGAAACTTTGCTATATGCCTATGTTATCTGTCCTAAATATTTGAAATAATTTTGTGGGAAACTGTTTTAAGTTCATTTTATTTTATTGACTCTTAGTTTAATATCATGCTTTTTCATCCTCAAGATAGTTTACAGATGAATAAATACACAGGCAAAAATCTAGGCAGCAACTTGCAACCAAGCTGATGTCCTTGCCCTGAAAATTACATAGAAAGATATAAAGCAACACATCTGCCTCCAAAGTTATAATTACCTTTAGCAATGACTTTCATCACAATATAAGATCCGCTGCAGTAGCAAGAGCATCCTAGGGAATAATTTACTTTCTGATAGGATATTCTCTCCATGGAACCCATTTTTAAATAAAGAAAGCTTCTATCACAGATACTTCATAATAAGGCATGCACCATTTGGGAATGACAAACTTTTTCCCAATATATTATGTTTCAATGAATATTGGAGTGTTCCATTTTTCTTCTGCTTGGTAGACCTAATCTTTGAAAGACACTGTTATTTTCAAATAACAAATCTATATTTAAAAAACCTTTAACATAAGAGGTTCAAATTCTCAATAAGTTGTTTTTTTGTACATTCCAGTTTTCAGTTGCTTGTCCTTTATGTGTAAATGGCTAGAAATAATGCCAGCTTAAAAAAACCTGTACCAGTTTTCAAGCTTTCTCTCTGCTTCAATCACAGTGATAACTAGATCTAATCAGATATTCTGCTAGGCTGTCATTTCCCTTCTCACCCATTGCAGGAAAACCTGGTGTCTAAACCACTACTTAACTTATTTAAAAAAAAAACACCCAATATTGGCTTAACCAACAGGTGCATCTAGTTACTGTTGTCACTACAGCTTTCACCTGATTTCCAGCATTTTGCCATTAATAAATTGGAAGGATCCCTTTAAAGTCCATAAAAAACTATCTATGAAGAAGTGTGGCCTTCTCTAATTTTCATTCACGGCTATTTGAAGTTAGGATGATGCTGAATGAATGGTACTTAAACCTAGTTTCTGAAGTTACAGACGTTGCAGCATCCCTGTGGTCATGTAATCAAAGCCTGCCCATACTTAAACCACAGAGGCATTTTCAACCCCTTCAATCACCTATCCACCCCGCAAACTCTTGCTCTGGCAGCCCTTGGTAAATTGCATGCTTTGTGAGATTCTGAGGCTTTTTGAAATTTCAGGAGATACCTGCACCTGCCATTTTCCAAATCATGGATGCCATTCTTCTAATTTTTCAGAAGGCCTCAGAAGTTTTCCAAAGGCTTTCTGAAGCATCACAAGAACAGCACTGGCAATTTGGAGAATGGTAGGTAGGCATAGTCTTCTTGTGAGGTGTCAGAAGGCCTCAAAAACCTGACAAAGCATTACAAGAATGGCCTGCATTACAAGAATGGCTATTTGGAGAACAGCACAAGCTATCTCAGGAAAAAAGCTTGGCATGGCCAACAGCTGCCTCACATAGGCACAGGTCAGGTGTTCTTTGTCAGCAGCAGAAAAATGACAATGAAAGTCAGCTGAGCATGGCAGGACATGCAGAGCACAGGATGATTAGAACTTTCCACTGTGGTGCTTGGCTGACTGGCTGTGGTGTGGGAGTTGAGGTGGTAATTCTTGGTGGTGGCTGTGCTGACAGTTTGGCCTCTATTTCAGTCCCAGTGTCACCGCTGAGGAGTGCTGAGGGTATTTTAATATGTGAAAAATATTGGTGGGTAGGAGAAGTTGAAGAGGAGGCAGACCCTTACCTTACTGAAGCTCGGGTCTGTTAATGGCTTGGATCATGTTGGTCCTCATCTAACAGTCAATGGGATTTGGTTAACAACAGCAATAAGGATTGCTGGGATTGCCATAACTAAGCAGTTCAGTCATGTGACATTGTGCTGTTGAACCACATTGTTACAACAGAAATTCCAGTCTCAATGTTATAACTTGAAGACTACTAAGGTTCAGGTTTGTAACTATAATAATAATTGGGATGGTATATTAGATCTTTAATATAATCCAGTAGCGTCTCTTCAAATTTCCATGAAGAACTACACATTAAACAAGGATTTTCATTAAAAAAATTTGAGAATATGATTGAAACAGATTTTTGATTAGTTTCAGGGTAATATTGATATATTTTATCTACATGTCAGCAATAAAATAAAACTGTCCTTATCCATATTATTTCCTCATATTGAATCTGATATGTATTTTTTCTGTATTAAGAATATTTACAGTCAGCTGATGTCAAGTCATAGGCACATATATGCATTTGTATGTTTGGACATTGGTCAGTGAATCATAGACTTGTTGAAATATGTTACTTAGCTCCCATTAAGGGGATTTGTTATGGATTCAAAGATCAAAAGTAATATGTGGAATATTTTCACATTAACATGTTCCTGAAACTATCAAGGACTATAGAAATGTCAAAAATATTTGATGTCCTTCAGCCTGTTAAAGCAGCAGAATCCATGAAGTAGTTTACCTAAATTATCTCTGAAAGTCTTTAAAGCAGATCATACAGAATTCTGACAGGTAATCATGCTTTATTTTGTCTGTTCTTTTCTGATAAGGAATAGAATTTAATTCCAGAAACTACCCCATTTATGTTTAATCCCCTGCAAGACTTTGTAGGCATATCATTTCCCATTTCAAGTTCAGTATTTATAGGCTTTTTATGATGATCTGTATTGTTACACAGTTCTGCAGGTTAGCTCATGCTCTCAAAACATTAAAAATTGCAGCTAGAAATATTGTCTCTTTCATCTTTTTCTGCTGGCAGAAAGTATGAAAACAGAGTACCTTACTCCGTATATTTAAACGTTAACATTTTGAGAAATTTAATATCTATTTGGTTAGGCAAGATATTATTACAAGAAATCCCAACAGCTTTCTGCTACTGAGCATATCAACTAAAATTTACATTGATTGCTCTACATTATGCTAACCAAATAGCATGTTCTCAGCATCCCAAGTTAATCAAAGAGACGATTTCAACCAAAGTTACATAGCCATCCATTTTTCCAGGGGGAAAAATTATTTAAGCTTTTGTAGTATGATGTACAGCTAAAAAGAATGAAAAAAGTCAATGAATTATAAGAATTGTGTTGCATTTAATGCAGTTAATCCAAGTTATTTTTTACTCTAGAACTTTCATTTATTGATTTACTAAAATGAAATTTCATTTATTATGAAGTATCTTAATATACTACTAAAAGTATACTGAATTTGATCTTTTCATGTTTACCTTACTTTATTACTACAGTTCATTTATAACAATAGACATAGATGTATCCATCACCCTATACTTCCTCTATCTCCTCCCAATATTTCTGATTGGTGATTTCATCGCTATTTTAAATGCTTTAGTTATTACCTTTACATGAAATATTTCCTGCTTAAAATCATACTTTAAGTAAGTTTGCCTTGTTATGTGTCATGCAATATATAGGGAAGCCATTCTTGTTTAAATTTAGTTAAACCACTGTTCTGTTTATATATATTATTAATTTTCTTATTGCTGCATGTTTCAAAGTTTAATTTCCAGGTTTGATAATGTAGATATCTTTTTTCCCTTGGGGGCAGAGTTGCCCTCATGGCTTTAGCATATATGCTATGATATTGACATTGGAGATCCAAGAATTATAGGGAGTTTGTGAGATGATTACACTGTAGGATGTTAGTCCATTCCCTCATGGTTTTATTTATATTTGTATTTATATTGTTTTTAATTGTTGTTTTATATTTCTTTTAATGGATTGTTTTACAGTACACTGCCTGCAATCATGAATTTGAGATGGATCAGTATATAAATTTATTTGATAAATAAATATATGTGAATAAATGATAAATTGTTATGCTTATTTATTCTAGAAATAGTCAGGAAAAACTGGGTTTTTAATTCAAACTTTGTTTTTTCTAATTTTTTGAATAATTCTAGGTATTTTTCAATATTTGTTTATTGATTGATTGATTTTTCACATTCATGTGCTGCCAATCTCCCTCAGAGAGGGGGTGTGGGTACTATACAATAAAACATTAAAATATAAAAACAGTATATGAAAATTAAAATTATATTAGACAGGGATGATGATTATCCCAAAGGTGCTTTTTCAAGAGGCAACTGGACTTCCATTGTTTTTCCTTGAAGACATTTTGTTTCTCATCAAGAAACTTCTTCAACTTCTTGGATGAGAAGCAAAACGTATTCAAGGAAAAACAAAGTCCAGTTGTCACTTGAAAAAGTATCTTTGGGACAACTATGACCTGGATGACTGAGAATCTTCATAGAAAAGGATATCGATTAAACACTATTAAAATTAATTTAAAAAAACAAAGGGAGGGGGTACTCAGGCACCAGTCAGCCCCACAGCTGTGTGATCCTCTGGGCTCCACATGCTTGGCCGTAGGGCCATATTTTGATTCATGTTCAGAAGGCTAGGAGAGTAGGAGCCAGCCTTACCTCTGGGGGAAGAATATTCCACAGGGTGGGGCAACAGCAGTGAAGGCTCTCTTCCTGGATCCTATCAATAACTAGCTGTAGAACTTTAGTGGTTTGAAGTGCAACAGCATGCTTTATGGCAGTCTTTTTCAACCGTGGCAACTTTTAAGATATGTAGACTTCAACTCCCAGAATTAGAAAATTGAGAATCACTGCTTAGGGAGTAAGGTTTTGGTTTTTGTCAGAATTCTAACTTTGTTTGGGTTCACTTTGTATGATAAATCCATCTGATCCATGTATTTTTTTAATATATTTCTTCCTTTGCCTGCTCCATCATGTTTTTCATCAGTGATGTAAAATAAAAATGAATTTTTACCATGGTTTTCAGCATTTTTTCAGCATTTTTAAAATGTTTTCCATTCAATTGGTGGTAGCACCTAGCTGACCTTCGCTAATCTCAGAATCTAAGCAGGATTGGATGGGGAAACCATCTCAGAACTCCAAGGCTATAGGCTAGCATTCATAGCCCACATGGGTATACTTATTAAAAGTCAAACTTCAGATCAGGATTGGTTTGGTTTTTTTAATTTAGCATTGCATATGTAACATATGCATCTTGCTTTAAGTATATGTTTTATTGTTGGCTTTTGTTATGATTTTTTAACAAGTTATAGATTAGCCTGTTGGTTTCTGTGGAAAGGATGCAAAAAAAATATTAATGAATACAATAGATATTTTCTGCTGGTTTTTTAGCTAAGAACTGTTTTTCAAAATTGCAGTAATGATAACTGATTTTGTAGGAGTTACAAATGCACAATTGTCTGGTTCACTTGAAAATACAGAATAGATCAAACTAAATTAATGACATGCTTCTAGTTCTGTATAATTTATTTACTAATGTAAAGGAATTATCTTACCTATTAATGAAAGAATGTAAAGTATTAAATTGTATTATAAAGCCTGTCATTGAAAAACCTTCTTTTAATTTCCAGTCAGATGCCAGCAGTAAAGCTATATTTTCCAAAGTGATGGTAATAACAAGTAAGTTTTTTTCTATATTTTAAATTTAACATTTGAGAAAATATTACTTATGTATATTATGTTATGATACTTTCAATCATTCAATCATTTTTCCTAATTTTGAGTAAGTGACCTTTGAAATGGATTAAGGCAAGTTGTATAAAACTAATGTTATCTTGCAACCTAATACAATTAATATATCAAAGGATTAATAGGATTCATTTTTTGATTGATTTAGTTGAAAATATGCCTTCCTTGAATAGTTTGTGTAGAATTATTAAAGATATTCAAAATTCTGCTAGGAAACAATATTTTAACATCTTTTTAATGTTATGTTAGCTTACACCAATTGGCCACAGGGCTCTGTGAATTATTTATAATTAACAAAATATATTATCTGGTTGTATAATCTTATATCTTTTTGTTTAATTCTTCATGCTGCTTCAGTCACATACAATTCAAAGCATGGATTTTTTTTTTTGCTTGCTATGTGACAAAAGCTTTAAAAGCACCTGAACCTTTGTCTTGTTTTACAATGTATGAAACTGTTTACACTTCACTTCATGAAATAGCTAAAATTATTAAGATATAATTACATACATATTTGTGCCTTATTCTTTCTATTGATTTACTTTTATGTTGTAAAAGAATGTAAAGAATGCCACTTATAGTAGAAAAGCTTTGTTTAATGATTAGCTTTCTGTTGAACATAACCTTGGGTTTTATTTCCATAAAGGAAATTTGCCAGATCCTGGCAAAGCACAGGATTTCATGAAGAAATTCACTCAAGTTCTAGAAGATGACGACAAAATAAAACACCAGTTGGAAATGCTTGTTAGCCCAACTTGTTCATGCAAACAAGCTGAAGGATGTGTGGTAAGAATAGATGCTAAAATATAGCTTATTTGGGGTTATTAAATTGTCTGTCTTCTAAAGTGCTCCTAATTACTATTGCAGCGTGAAATTACAAAGAAGTTAGGCAATCCCAAGCAACCTACAAACCCTTTTTTGGAAATGGTAAAGTTTCTTTTAGAGAGGATAGCTCCTGTGCACATTGACACCGAATCCATCAGGTATTTCTTTTCACTTACATTGGGATTAAAATTAAATTAAACTGAGAAAGCTTAGAAAATTCTTTTAAGTTGACATGCTGTAGTGTTTCTCTATTAAATCTTACATTGTAATGTGTCTTACTGAGTGGAGAAAAAAGTGGGGAAATTTTGGGGGTGAGGCTGAACTTATTCTTTGTATTGATTGAAGGTTTATGATTCATTCGCTTCTTTTCCTAACATTCATTTTTTTGTCAAAGTGACAAAGGGAGGAAAAAGCTTAGTCAAGAAAGAGAAAAACATTTGGTTGCTGCAAGATAGAGACTGTACTTACTATGTAAAGATGTTAGGGTTTGACAATGGAAGAATTACAATGATAACTTGGAGCAATGTTTATCTTGCTTGTAATGACACCTTATTTCATACCAGATAAAATTAAAGAAAATAGATTCTATCACTCACTATCTTATTAAGCATAACACAACTGAATGATTACAACAGTATTAATGAGAAGAAAAATGTATATCTTAAATATGTGCCATTGCTCTATTAAAGGAAAAGTTTCTTGCTCAAATATACTGCTTCCACATGATCACATTTAAATGGAATGTCCAATATGGTTCTTTATCATTTCCTTTATTAGTGCCCTTATTAAACAAGTAAACAAATCCATAGATGGGACAGCAGATGATGAAGATGAAGGTGTCCCTACTGATCTGGCAATCAGAGCAGGTCTTGAATTGCTTAAGGTAAATTTTTCTATTAAAACACTATTGTAATAATTTTTGTTACATTTTTTTACTTTAATAATAGTGACTTTCATGAAATGAAGGACAAGGAAAGGAAGTAAATATGAAATTAATCTAATTCAGTTGTGTTATAGACTGATATCTAACTTTGCAATCACCTCTATCCTTTGTTGGAGCCATAGGCACTTATTAGTATGGCCTGCCCCATTTAGAAATCTACATTATTTAATTTAAAATTTTTCTAATTCATATGGTCAGCAGGTCTGGTTGTCCCATTTTTTTCTAAGAATTGATAATATAACATTGACGGTGATAGAGTACAAAATTGAATGTCACCAAAGGTAAGTAAAAATCTACTAGCCATCCATAGTGTTGCTATGGAGCATGTCTGAGGCTCAATCAGTCACTAAATGAGCATTTGTAGCTCATTAGATTTATACATAAGCCATTTAGATAGATCCTTATTGTAATTGGAACTAGGGTGTTTGATGTTTATCCATAGATACATAAAGATTTGTCAAGATTGATTCAATGAGATATATTCAGTCAGCATAGGTTAACACAAGAATGATTTTAAAAACCCTTTTAATCTTACTCTTGCAGGTTCTTTCATTTACCCACCCTATCTCATTCCATTCAGCTGAAACATTTGAATCTCTCCTGGCCTGTTTAAAAATGGATGATGAAAAAGTAGCTGAAGCTGCATTACAGATTTTTAAGAACACAGGAAGCAGAATTGAGGAGAATTTTTTACATATCAGATCGTGAGTTAATTCTATATTGTTTATTAGAACTTCATCCAGAGGTGGTATTCAGCAGGTTCTGACCAGTTCTAGAGAACCGGTGGTGGAAATTTTGAGTAGTTCGGAGAACCGGCAAATACCATCTCTGACTGGAGATTTTACAGTATCCTTCCCCTGCCACGCCTACCAAGCCGTGCCCACAGAACCGGTAGTAAAAAAATTTGAATCCCACCACTGACTTCATTCCATTTATACATAATATTTTCTCTACAATAACCACCCTGTGAGGTGGGTTGGGCTGAGAGAGTGTGACTGGCCCAAAGTCACCCAATAGACTTTCATGCCTAAGGTAGGGACTAGACTAAAGTGGTTTCTTGTTTTTTTAGGCGAGCACATTACCCACCAGATGAAGGCTAAGCAAATAAGTATGTTTAAAGTATACTTATGTATATTTCAGTAGCATTCCTATATGTTTTCCTAGCAAGATGAGGGCCCTAAAGATTTCACTTTACTGTTATATTTTAGTTGGTTCCCTTGATGTTTTTATTCCTGGAATTTACATTGTCTTTTATGCTGAGGAATAATGATGATTTAAAAGAATGAAATCTTTCCCTCTGTTTGTATGAGACTATCTTTATCTTTAAGAACTAGATAAATTGTCACAGATTTTAGAAATTGTACTTAAAAAGTAAGTGCATCGTTGCATATACAAGCTTTTTATAGACTAGGATTGTGGCTGCTTCAAAAATGGTTTAGAAGAAAAAGGTTGGAACCTAAACACCTCAAGTTTGTTAAAGTATTCTTTGGTATAGCATGCACAGAATCAGGAAGAGAGGTGCTGTCCATGTGCAAGTGCAATATTGGATTCAGAGTCACTATGATTGAAAAAGCACATAAACAAGCAGATTATATTACATATGTACATAAATTGTGGGATGATTTTTGAACTTTTGATTTGCATGGTGGGTCACCATTTATATTATGAATACGGGAAATCCTGTATAGTTAGGAACAGAGCCTATTGTAGCAAAATTCTGATTAAATACACAAGGATTCAAGTTAAATATACAATGGTTCAAGTTCATTAAACAAAACTACTCATACAGTATTATTTATGTTTGTTTTTTTACTCTAGAGCTTTACTTCCAGTTTTACAACATAAAGCTAAAAAAGGTCCTCCTCGACAGGCCAAGTATGCCATTCACTGCATCCATGCAATATTCTCCAGTAAAGAAACACAATTCGCACAGATATTTGAGGTATTTTTTTAAATTTTATGTTTATAGTTCATTTATAGTAGAAAAATCTGAATCATTTGATTTTGGTTAAAATGCTTTTAAATGCTTGCAGCGGACTCTTCTTTAAGGGCATATGGATATTAACATTTATCATTTATATATTTTAGCCACTACATAAGAGTCTCGATCCAAGTAATCTGGAACATCTGATTACACCACTGGTTTCTATCGGCCACATAGCCTTGCTGGCTCCTGATCAGTTTGCTGCCCCGCTGAAATCTTTGGTGGCTACATTTATAGTTAAAGATTTGTTAATGAGTGACAGGGTAAGAATGGTTTTGCTTTATGCAGTAAAAAAAATATGAGAAAAATAATAAAATACATTATATTGTGTGTATTTAACAAGAGAAAATAGCTATACAGTTCTTAGTATGTCCAGCATACTCAGTTGAGGAATTATAAAATGTAAACTTATGAAGGGTAATGAAGACAAACCAAGAATGTAATAAGTTTCTTGAGAAATATCAAATTGAATTTTTACTCCTGCTTATTCAGTTCCTTTCCTTTTTCTATAACAACATATGCACACATTGTGTGTATAAACACTATTCTATTAAATAATGTGAACTTATAAATGTATCTACTGTGCCTCCACCTGGTTACCTCATGTTGTTTTGGATTCACATACAGACATAGCCAAAATTATTGATACCTTCCATTCCCCCCAATTACAATTTCCTATGAAGTAAATTTAAACTGCCACAGCTATTTGACATAGTGGGTACACTTTGTTTTGGATGTAAAACTTAATATTATTGGCAAAAATAAAAGAAAATAATATGAATATGATTAAATTATTGGCACCCTTAAAAATTAAAAGTCTTCATTGGGTTTTAATGATCTCTTAACAGACCCTTTAATTACAGTCACAGGTATCTTCAGTCTCATAATCAGTCACTTAGCCTGTTTGAATGAGGAAAAGTACTCAGATGTTTTTTGTCATTGTGTGCAGCACAGTGAACATGGACAAGAGAAAGAAAAGCAGAGAGTTATCTGAGGAGGAAAGGAAGATGGTAACAGTAAGCATAGTAAAATTAAAGACTACAAAACTGATTTCAAAGAGCTTCCTGTTCCTTGGACCACAGTTATTAATGTTATCAAGAGGTTTAGATGGTAATCTGCCTTTTTAGATATGGCCATCAGAAGAAAATTAGAACAGAAAGATAGTTTGAATGGTGGAATAAGAGCAAAGGAAAATTTCAGAACAAAAGCTATTGACTTCTAAGATCAAGAACTACGCATCAAGTTACAAGATCCATCACTATCTAAGTGAACATGATTCCATGATTTCAGACCTGGGTAAGCCCCACTTTTAAACCCCACTCCAGACTGAAATTTAGTAAATGCATGTTGACAACCCACAGTCCTAGAATGATGTCCTTTGGAGAGATGAAACAAAATTAATGTTTTTTTGATAAGTCACAGCAACTTTACATTCACAGAAGGGAAAAACAATGGTTTTAAAGAAAACAGCACCATCTCTACTGTGAAATTTGGAAGAATCTCCATGGGTCGCTCTTATGGGTTGCTTTGCTGCTTCCAGCACTGGGTGCCTCGAATCTTCAGGGTACAAGGAAGATGATCACTGCATTTTGTGGTGAAAAGCATGCCCAGTGGTAGAAAGCTCTGTTTTCAGCCATAGTTTCTCAAACAGGATATTGACCCAAAATATACATGTAATACATTTCAGGAAGTTGAAAAGTAAACATTGGAATGTTCTAAAGTGTCCTGCTGTGTGTCCTGATCTGAATATGTTTGGAAAGAGCTGAAACTCACAGTTGAGAGAAGCCATCAAATCTAAGACAAGAAACAGTTTGCAGGTGGGACAAGAATGGAACATATTGTTGGTTGAGAAGTGTAGAAATCTCATTCAGAGCTCCAGAAAGTGCCTGCTTGCAATTATTGCCTCAATTTTTAAGATCATGTCTAGTCATATATCAACAGCTTACTGTATGAACTGTGGAATAAAGTATGGTAGATGCCATTTAATTGTGTCAGTTTCAATTTATTCCATGACAAATATGAATATGAGTTAAAAATAGAAGAGTACCAATTCTTTTGGTCATGTCTGTTATCCCTTGTAGTCTTTTTGGAGGACACCAGATTGGTTCAGATTCTCTGAACATTATTTCACATACTATATTTTTTTATAATTTTAAAATGAGTTAAAAACTAACAGTAACTAATAATTACAGAAAGAGAAAAAGTAAAGAAACAAAGAACAAACCAGAAGTGCAGATGAAAAAGAACGAGAAAAGAAATAACTTCTGGGTTTTTTTTACATCAGCTATAAGTATAAATTCAAAATGCCCTCTTATTCTAAGGGGACAACACAACTGTCTTTTTTTCTTTTTTTTTTCTTAATCATCAAAATCATATATCATCATTTCATTTTTTTCTATTTTGTACAAAAAGTCCAAAAGTGGTTTCCAGTCAGCATTAAAATCAGTCAGTGTCTCCATCTCTTCATCATCCACTGTTTTCTTATAACACTAATATTCTGTTGCTTCTGTGACTTGCTTCTATGCTTCTACTTTAGGAGGAAGTGAGGATTAGCCTTTTCAAGATAAATCTGTTCCAACAGATTAAAGTATTCCAACAAATCAAATGCAAATATCTTTAATTTCATAAAATAAACCTCATTTTTATCATCAAAGTAAAAATCCTAGTAAGGTTTCAGTGTCTTCAAAATATTTATTGGTTTGCTGCAACCAAAAAGAAATGCTAAGCTATTTAAGGGCAGCTACTCATACCTTGATTTCTGTCTGTATTAAGAGACCATAATGTATCATTAAAGCTGAAGATGAAATAGAGAAATAATACTGCCATACTGCAAACAAATTAATGGTTATTTATAATCAATAATGGAGAAATAATACTGAAATACTGCAAAAATAATAGTTATTAATTATAATAATAATTATTGTAGTTCTAGGAGCTAAAACAGTAGAATTGCCAAAACAGCTGAACAGAGTAGAATTTTTTGTCCTTAAAATATCCGCCTTCTAAAACAGCTTTACTTGAGACTGCTTACATGTTATGGAGATATTTGGACAGTTCTTAGACTTTGAAAAAAGCTTGAAATTATCTTGAAACATAGCTATGTGTTCTTCAAGGTAGAATGTATAAATATTTATGATACTAAAGTAGCAACTGATATAATTTGTTTCAGATGCCAGGAAAAAAAACAACTAAGCTATGGGTGCCAGATGAAGAAGTTTCTCCAGAGACTCTTGTAAAGGTACACTACTTAAAAACTTATATTTTCATAATTACTTTGATTTTACTCTATCTAAAGTGCTACTTTAATCTTATTTGAAAAACATGATGTAGCTGCAGTAACACATTTTGATTTACTTTGGACTAAAAATGAAGTAACTTTGCATATAATAAAATATTGATAAAAATTGTGAATTATTGATTATTAACATTAATTTGATATTTGTATGCATGTCTAATTTAAATCATTGCAGTAATAATCTATTTCATTTTTATATAGTCATTGTTAAGGAGAACATTTCTAGACATTATCCCTTTTACAGTTAGATGGCAGACACTTAAAAGTGTAAGTCTAGAAGTATAATATGGAGTAATGTAATTTTTGTCCTGTAGTTGTGGACTGGCTTAGCCTTAATCTGCGGACCCTTATAATGCAATGGGATTTGCAGGTACAGAAAACTACAATTGTTCTTAGTAGCATGTTAGTTTATGAAGTAATACTACAACTCTGCCGTATTCACAAACTGCCAAATGATACGTTGGTAATTATACAGTCTCAATTTGAAATCTCATTAAGTTCCAAAGTGCTTTTTAAAATAGAATCTGTAACACTCTTCCAAATTAAAAGAAACAATTGCATAGCCCTTCTGGTAAAGACGGATACTACAATAGAGTCACTGGATTCTGTTTTTCCAAACTTGTGTTGTACTTTGACGATAACAGCAATGCTTGCTACATTAGTAATAACACCAAATAAATGATTTAAAATTCATATATTTCATTTATTCAATTTAGGTATTACCCTACTGAAGACTGAATGGGTAGTTAACAATATAAAAAATAACAATCTACATAAAATGGCAAACAGATGACAAATCTGATGATAAAGTTGATATCATATACCCAACAATGCAAAGAGTGGGAAAGAACCAGATTTTTAAGGCTCTCAAGATCTTTTCCTAATGATGTGAATCTTTCCCCAGTGATAAAGTAGAGCACCCTCCCTGTAGAATGTTAACAGTTCCTTTAAGGAGAACATTGTGCATGAATCACTTTCTAATTTGGTTTAAGGAAAAAATAAATTTGAAATTTTCTCACTTGCCAAGTTATATTTTTCTTATAATGCTTTTGGAGAAAAAAAAAATCCCTGTTCAAGATGAAATTTCTTGAGTTGTTATAATGATAAAATTTGGCTTGATTATTCATTAACATTTATTTCAGATCCAGGCAATTAAGATGATGGTTCGATGGTTACTAGGAATGAAGAATAACCACAGTAAATCAGGAACATCTACATTAAGACTGTTAACAACAATCTTGCACAGTGATGGAGATCTAACTGAACAGGGGAAAATTAGGTATATAAATACTTTTAAAGCAACATTACAAACATTTTTTCAAATAATACAGGAAATGAAAATATGTTATATTTCTGAGCCATTCTGAGCAGAATTTTCTGCCTTACTTTGATGAATTTAGTAACTCTAGTTTCAACAGAACATCTTGCTGCTTTAGAAATAGTAGTAAATAAAGGAAGAAAATGAGAATATTTCCCACATAATGTGATAGCTTTATTATGTAAGTACAAGTAGTCCTTCCGTTATAATCAAAGACTCAATTACGATAGTGCTGAATGAGGGAGACTTATGACCAGTCCTTGAAGTTGTGGTCGTCGCGGTGTTCCCAAGGCCATAAGATCCAGGCATGTGGTATCTGGTTCACTACAACAACATTTGCAACATCCCATCACATGACAACTATTTGCAACTTACCCTGCCATCTTCCCCCAAACCAAGTCTATGGGAAAGCTGGCAGGGGGTTGCAAATCATTCTCATTCCTATCACTTTTTCCCTGGCTACTCATGCTCCATAGTGCTCACCCATGGCCTCCTGTGCTCATAGCACCCACCCATGCTCTGCAGCACCAGCCTGAGGCACTCGCCCTCTTTCCCTAGCATATATCTGCTCATGCAACTTTGTGGCTGCCCACCCATAGTACCCACTTGCCTGCACTCCATAGAACTTGCCCATGGCACCTACCTGCCCACCTACTGCTCTTACCTATTGGCTTGCTTGCCTGAGATTCCCATTCTTCCCATTTCATGGCCACACTAGGTCTCACTTAACTACCTGTGTGGTTTTCGGGTCACGATTGCTGCTAGGATTGCTATTGCTAAGTTAACATATTGCTTAACAATGGAAATTCTAGTCCTAGTTGCCATCATAACCTCAAAAGCAATTTATTTTAAAGGAGATGAAACTAGATAATGGGATACTTTTTGATTCAACAGTAAATGCAGAGAAGCTGGATAGGCAAAATCATTGTGCATAATTCAGTTAAACAAGGTGAGATGTCTTCTGAACTCAGTACCATCTTAAATATGCATGTTCAAAGATAGAAATGATTACTATCTACAGTATACCTAGTGCTGGAAACAAGAAAATAAGCAAAAATGCCTTCAATAAATCAGCCATACACTAACTAGACCATATGTTCTATTTCTTTTTCAGCAAACCTGATATGTCTCGTCTAAGGCTAGCTGCTGCTAGTGCTATTGTCAAGCTGGCACAGGAACCTTGTTATCATGAAATCATCACATTAGAACAGTACCAACTGTGTGCATTAGCTATCAATGTAAGAAAATTGAAGGAATGGGTGTTAAGTAATATTATCTCTAAATGCTTATTATACATTTCAAATTTCTGTGGCAAGCAGTTTGGCTTTGTATTTCCTAAAACAGATGTCAAAGAGTCATAGTTATATAAAATTTCTTTTCTTTTTTTTTAGGATGAGTGTTACCAAGTTAGGCAAGCATTTGCTCAGAAACTTCACAAAGGCCTATCAAGACTCAGGTTACCACTGGAATATATGGCTATTTGTGCATTGTGTGCAAAAGACCCAGTAAAGGAGAGAAGAGCTCATGCCAGACAGTGCCTAGTAAAAAACATAAATGTGAGAAGAGAATATCTAAAACAGCATGCAGCAGTTAGTGGTAAGAAATCTTGGAGTACTAGCAGAATAATTTAAAGTACAATGTTAACACTATGTCCTTCTGTATTTAAATTTATTTTCTGTACCAATACAGTTTGCCTTAAATGTTTTTCCAAAGTGGAAGAATGTGGTTGTGACATAACAATTTTATATTGATTGCATTGAGTCTTGATTTGCTTCTAAACCCAGTTCCAACTGCTGATTATTATTTTTAAATAATTATTATGCTTTCTTTGGGTTTATGATAGCAGTCTTCTCTTCATTGAACTTTCCTAATACTACTAGTAGTATAATTTAGTTCTTTTCTGTATCCCATTATCTTGTAAAGTGCATAAAGCACAACCTTATCTGTGAGAAGCACCTGGATTATGATTCTATATTTGTGAAAGATGGTCAAAGCTATTGTGTGATATCAGATAGCAGCACTAAACAACTTTGAATATTCTGTCTAGTTTCTTGTTTATTGTGATCTTGCTGCTATTTGATCTTTGTTCTTGTTAGTTTTGGTGCTGTAACTATAACCCTGATTTCTTCTTTATTTTGTTTTTACATTAAAATGTGTGCTACTGTAGTGCCTTGATTTAGGAAAAAATACATTTTATGAATAAATATGAATTATATTATTTTAAATTTGGTTCTTACCATGACTGTGCATTCTATGCCTTTTAACAGTATATATGCATATCTACTCAACTATTTCATTTCTTAATGCAGCTTCCCAGAACCAGTGCTGAATTCTCCTATCCTCTATCTATAGTTTTACTTAAAATGGTATTCAGTAATTGTAAAAACAATATGTATCCTGGATGTTAAGGAATTCTGAGGTCAAATCTGTTTGTTCAATAATGCAAGCATGCTTTCCATCCTGCTCTGGGGCTTGCTTCTCTTTATGCCTAAAAGATTGTAAGCCTAGTCACATTAAAAAAATACATATTACAGATTTGCCTAAGATAGATGCATACCACCTTTTTCTATAGCTTGTTTTCAAGCCTTTTTTGCATCAGATTCACTTGATTGCAATTGAGAGGCTTAAATAAATACATCCATCTTTCTAGAAACTTCATGGCATAGAATTTCAAACCAAGTAATTGTTTAAATTAGAACACGTAAGTTTCAGTGCATGTTGATTGTGCTTTGAAGCTATTTATATACTAGGCTAATTTTTCTTGAACTTTAAATCTTTTCTGCACATAATGACTGTCTCTTTATTTTATGCAGTTGAAGATAATCTATAATCTAATGTATATTTAATATAAAATAATCATTTATTTTATTACTGTTATGATACATCCAAATGTTAAAAATTTTCTTGAATTTACACTTTCAGAGAAACTTTTGTCACTTCTACCAGAGTATGTTGTTCCATACACTATCCATCTTCTGGCACATGATCCTGATTATGTCAAAATCCAAGACATTGAACAACTAAAAGATATTAAAGAGTAAGAATGTATTTTAAATGAAAAATTTCGGTATATTAATATACTGATTTATATTTTAATTAAATATTCACCACAACTATGATAATGTTTTTTCACAATTCAGTACCTAATTTATTCTCCAAGAAAATCAACTGGTTATTTGACAGCTATATTTTATATTTCTTCAGGTGTCTGTGGTTCATACTAGAAATATTAATGGCTAAAAATGAAAATAATAGTCATGCATTTATCAGAAAAATGGTAGAGAATATTAAACAGACAAAAGATGCCCAAGGACCTGAAGACACAAAAATGAATGAAGTAAGTTTTATTGCATATTGCTAATATTTATATAGACATAGTGAATCTTTATCTAGGTTGTAAATTGGCTGTATATAAATAATTAGTTCTCTTTTATTTAGAAATTTGGGCTTCTCCATAGTCTGCCCTTTCCAAGAATTCAAGATTGAAAACAAAATTTAATATGATATGCCTATGATAGTTCCTGTGAAAGGAACTATCACTATTCTATTCTATGATAACCAGTAGAAATTGTCTTAAGTTGCTTTATAATTATTCACTGTTTATAAATACTGTAATTTTCCAAACAATTGTAAAGCTTTTTTATTTGGTATAGTATACTTCTGAAATAGGTAAGTTTATTTTGTTTGATATTACTGTAGAATTTTTATACAAAACATGGGGTTCCAAAGATTCCTTTTGTCTTTTCAGATCTTTTATTATTAATATTTTCTGATGTTATAAAAAAAATCACGCTTTCTCTTTCAGAAACTTTATACAGTATGTGATATAGCAATGAACATCATAATGTCAAAGAGCACAACATATAGTTTGGAATCTCCCAAAGACCCTGTATTACCAGCTCGATATTTCACTCAGCCTGACAAAGTAATGTGATTTTTTTTTCCCTATAAATTTCATTGGAACTACATGTTAAAAAAATAGTTTTTTAAAGTAAATATTATGCATAATGTAGCCAGGTAACCCAAAGGATTATGAATTTTATGTGATATGAAGTGCATTGTGTGGATTATTCGTTTTACTTTTATCCCACTTTTCTTTGGAATCAACTCAAAATGTCATATTAGTTTCATAGTCAATTATGTAACTGCATATCAATTATGCAATCCCTGTTTAATCTTTAAACTGGAATCTTATCTACATTTTTTCCTTTACTTGCAGAATTTCAGTAATACCAAAAACTATCTGCCTCCAGAAATGAAATCATTTTTTACTCCAGGAAAGGTGGGCATTTGTATATTTTTAGGACTTTCACAGAATAATTCTGTTCAACCAAAATAAATTTCTTACAATAAAAAGTTATTTTGAAATTATTTATTACAATGAGGGTTGTATATTTTTTATGTTAATATTTAGCTACTAACTCAAAGGCAATTCCACCTATACTGCATTGCAGAGATTACATGGCATGATTTTAAAAACCAAGACCATCAATCTTTAAGTGCTGAAAAGTCTTCGAACAATAGAAGGATTGAAAGACGTTAGTGATGGAAGCCTAAGAGCAGATTGATTTTCAAGCTATAGTGAGGGCAGAACTTTGGATACTTCATTAATATTCTGATTAGTATAATCCAGGATTGATCATTTTGCATTACTCCTCATGGTAAGGATCTAGTAGAGCTGAAGCTGATTTCATACATAGTATATGGGTGATACAGGGGGATACTGGGATGACAGGGATTAAAACAACAGAGCATTATTAAGTATCAAACCAATGTTTAGGAAATAAGCCAGATCTTCAAGAAAGCCTCTTAACAGTAATGTACTGTATATTGCAGGAACATGTATACTGCTTGAATTCAACAGTGTCTTGCTGAACTGCTGATGTTCCAACATTGTTGACCAACATTAATTCAGAGGCCATTGACTAACTGATTGAAAACTTTTTTTTCAAAGTATGTTAAGATATTCTGAAGAGTTTACAAACTTAGATTTTGAAGTTTTGTCTTTTATTTTAGAAAGTATAATCATAACATATAGATTTAATGGATAACTGATTTGTTCTATCTTTTACAGCCCAAAGCAGCCAATGTTCTTGGAGCAGTTAATAAGCCTCTTTCAACTGCAGGCAAGCAATCTCAATCCAAATCTTCTCGGATGGAAACTGTAAGCAATGCCAGTAGCAATTCAAACCCAAGCTCACCTGGAAGAATTAAAGGAAGGTAAGTAATACAAGTTTCTCTCTACACTTCATCCTGTATTTGAATACCTAGCAGTATGACAGAATGTTGTTTTTATATCATTCTGTGTTTGTTTCTTACGTGATCTTCATTTCTATATTTGTTAAATAAATAAAATGAATGAATTCGTGTAGCTGATACCTTTTAGTTCAAACTGAGAAAACCATATTGAAGAATTATAGAGCATGAATAGAGTTTGTTTTAAGTATTGTATTATACCATTGTATTACATGATTCAGATCCATAAGCTGTAATAGGCTGCCTTGAAAATTACTTTTTCCAAATTAACCTGTTAAATGAAAAATGGTTCTTTAAAGGAGAAAATGCTGTATTAATTGATGCAAAATAGTTTTGTATTTTGAGTAGCTTACATTGATTTGGATTGCATCTTACTAATTATACATTTTGTTAATTACAAAATGGATTTGTATACTTCCTCTTCGCCTTTCTTTTGAATGGATTTTTTTTAGCTCTCAAACTGCTAAATTATGATTGCAGGCTGGGTTTTTTTAGCTAACCAGGATATGAACTGCAGCAGTATAAAAACTTTGTTTAGATTCAGAAAGAAATAGCAGAATTTTTATGAAACAGCAACAAAATTTCTATGAGCCCTAAATCTGCTGGGTAGAAATATCTAAAACATTTAACAATATTTGGCTTGCATTTAGTTAATTAAATACTGTAAAGTAATAGTTTGTTGTTCATTTACATTTGAAGTTTGAACTGGCCTGAAAAAGAGGACTTATGACCTGAATTTCCAGTTCTGATGATCAGACTTCACCCCCAGTCGCATGACCACACTTTGGACACTCAGCAGCCAGGTCACATTTACAGCCATTTGCAATGTCCTGCGGTCATGTTACCATGTTTTACAACAATTCTGCCAAAAAACAGCACTTCTAATATTCAGCAGAATTAAGCCATGGTGAACCATTGATTCTTTTAACAACTGTGGCATTTGCTTAACCACTACCACAAAAAAAAGTTGTAGAAATGCGTTGATTCACATGATAATCCAATGTACCTGTGATGTTTAAAAGAGACTAAGAACTGTTCAGGGACATAGTATAATTATTCTGTTCTGTGGTATAGTAGTAAGATATTCTATAATGAAGTTGACTCCTGGCAACTGCTTGGAGAAGACCTTGGAACTTTCTGGGCAAGATTTTGGAAACAGTTTGCCATTGCCTCCTTTCTAGGGTTGAGAGAGATAGAGAATGGCCCAAAATCATCCATCTGGCTTTGGGCTGAAATTGAAACTAGAATTCATTTTCCCATTTTCAAGGCTGGTATCATAATGATTATACCAGCATGTCTCTACAGCAGTGGTTTACTTTAAGGCGATGCTGAAATAAAATATAGGTAGTCCTCTACTTACGATCACAATTGAGTCCCCAAATTCCGTTGCTATGTGAGACATCTGTTAAATGAATTTTGCCCCATTTTATGATTTTCTTGCCACAGTTGTTAAGTGAATCACTGCAGTTGTTAAGTTAGTAAATGATTGTTAAGTGGATCTGGCTTCCCCATTGACATTGCTTGTCAGAAGAGGTTGCAAAAGGTGATCACATGATCCCAGGACCCTGCAACCATTATAAATAGGAGTCAGGTGTCTAAATTTTGATCACATGACTATGGGGATGCTGCAACGGTCATGTGAAAAACAGTCATAGCACGTGTCAGTGTTTGAAACAGTCACTAAACAAATAGTTATAAGTCAAAGACTATGTGCATTATTGCAGGAGAAAGCCATTGCTTGATAGGAAGATTGAGATAACAATGTATCCTATAAACAAAATTGAGTAATGGAATTTAGCTTAATTCTCAGTAAAACCAAACAATTAGGCATTATTTGTCAGTAACCAAGTCTTAATACATATATACATTTTCCTTTTCTTCTGTTCAGTTGTGTCCAATTTTCAGAGACTTCCTGGACAAGTCCCTGCAGTTTTCTTGACAAGGTTTTTGAAAGGTGGTTTGCATTGCCTCCTTCCTAAGACTTGAGACTTAGTGACTAGACCAAGCTCATTCAGCTAGCTTTGTGCCAAAGGCAGGGTTAGAATTCATGGTCTCCTCGTTTCTATCTGATGCCATAACCACTACTGTCTCACATTTCCTTATATTTTATAAATTACTGACTACACTTTAATAATAACAATATAGTTCTAATAGAAGAAAATATTTGTAGCTCAGCTGAATTTTGGACTCCTTGCTGTTCTATGAATTTGGATTTCTGCTTGCAGACGTTTCATTATCCTCCTAAGTAACATCAGTGCTAGTGAATGTGGGGTTTCCTCCCTTCATTTTGCTCCCTTGGTTACCCTTTCAGGTAATGAAATGTCTACAGGCAAACAACCAAGTTGCAAAAAGTACTTCATAAGGACATGTAGTTTATCAGTGAAAATGCAATATAAGGAAGTGCTTTTTGACCTTGGCAACCCTGTTTCTTTTTGGGATGATAGGGGTATTTTTGAGGCAAAAATTTATTATTAAATTATTAAAATATATTTTAATAATTTTGCATATTTTAATAGGCTTGATAGCACTGAACTGGACCACAGTGAAAATGAAGACTATACAATGGCATCATCTCTGCCAGGAAAGAAGAATGATAAAAGAGATGATTCTGAAATTGTAAGAATTAACAGCATTACTTTTCAATCAATTGTAACATTATTTTTTTAGAAATAATAAAAAATGCAAGCAATCAGAGATGTGCCTGATGATTATTCATCTGAAGGCACAAGGTTTAGAAAGAGTGCTTTAAAAACATGTATTTTCTTACAGTTTTTATATGGCCCTTCTGGTCAGTTTTTATATTATTATGCCATAAAGAAAAATACAATATTGGAGTATTAAAATATGGTGTTTTTTCAGTTTTTTTCTGGAGTGGGTTCATATTTCCTTATGTAAGTAAGATCTAGACATAGTTGATGGATGAAGTAGTGTTCTCTTTCTTCCTCAGTCAGAGCTGGAAAAGCCCAGAAGTAGAAAGAAAATGATTACAGATCCTGAAGAAAAGTTGAGAATGGATGAACTGAGCAAATTAGGACAAGAACCAAAACTTAGAAGTAGCCAGAGAGGCAGAAAAAGAGCTGCAGTTATTTCAGAGTCTGAGGAACCTCAGTGGTCAGAGGAAAAGAGGTTAAAAGAGAGTATCTTAGAAAGTGAAGATGAACAAAACAGTCCACCAAAGAAGGGAAGAAGAGGGCGACCACCAAAGGCCACCACAGGAAGCATACAAAAAGAAGAATCAACAGTAAAAACATCTAAAAGAGGGAGAAAAAAAGCTGTGCCAGTTAAACCTATGGAGGAGGAGGAAGAAGAGGAGGAGGAAGAAGAGGAGGAGGAAGAAGAGGAAGAAAGTCAGATAGACAGCATAGAACAGAAGTCAAAAGGTCGACAGTACAAAACACCCAAAAAATCACAACAAAGGTAAGTTCTTTGTTCAGTTGTCTGCTATTTTTAAATTTAAATTGACAAGATGACCGAGTTGGATATCCTTCCAAAACAGATCTGAATCATCAGAAATAAGTACAGCTGAATCAAACCAGTCTACACCGCAAAAAAGACGAGGAAGACCACCAAAAGTTCCACCCACTCAGCAGAAGAAAGGGTATGATATGATGTCAATCTAACAAGGGGTTCAAATTAATTTTAAAAATGTTTAAAGCTTAGACGATCCTGTGAGTACAATAAAGTTCACAGAAATAACAATTTAATATTACTTAGATGCTAAGATAGTCTAATTCTTTCTCCAAATCTTTCTTCATTGCTTAAATTTAAAGTGTTGAGTGATACCTTGGCTTGTGGCTTTCTATTTTAGAGGAGCTGGACGATCAAAACAAACAGCAAGCAAAGAAAATGAATCTAGTGAAGAGATGGATGTATTTCAAAGTAGTTCTCCCATTCATGATATTCCTCAAGAAGTAACAATGGAAGAAGAAGAAGTGTCCTCAATCAGAGTAAATAATATGTTTATGCACAATTGCATATAAATTTCTTTGAATGTTTATGCATTTCATACAGTTGAAGCTTTAGTAAAATGCTATCTTTGATATTACTAAATATAGTAAAGCAGAATTGGCAGTTCCCTTTTTTAAAAGTGAGAGACTTTTTCTTTGGGAAGAAATAGAGAAATCCATTTCATGTAGTACAACAAAATGTGTATAGGAGGAGAATATAGCAATAGCACTTAGATTTAGGGTGCTTTACAGCCCTCTCGAAGCAGTTTACAGAGTCAGCATATTGCCCCCAACAATCTGGGTACTCATTTTACTGACCACGGAAAAATGGAAGGCTGAGTCAGCCTTGAGCCTGGTGAGATTCGAATTGCCAAATTGCAGTCAACTGGCAGTCAGCAGAAGTAGCCTCTAACCATTGCGCCACCATGGTTCTTGCATTACTTGTGCCTATTTTAAATCTGAGCTTTTATCCAGATGGACACCTATGCAGAGAAAGTAGAAAATTATTTTTAAACCATCAGTAGGATCATCATATTCTGGACTGTGCTTAATCTAATTGAATTCAACTGTGCATCTAAATGCAATTAAACTTAGCAATTAGTGGGGCAAGCTTTTCTGCCTGATTCTTTTTGTCTTGTCATATCATGGAATGCCTTCATCTAAATGATGTTCCAGTTAATTAATTAATTAAGTAAGTAAATTTAATTTATATTGCCGCCTATTCGCCCATGGCGACTTGAGGTGGCTTACACAATATAAAACCATGTTTAAAACAAAAAAATAAAAATAAAAACAATAAAAACTAACAAAAATAATCAAATTTAGTAAAGTACAATAGAACAAAATTTGGGAAAACAAACAAAACAAAAAATCAAAACCAACTTCAACCCCCCCACCCTCCCCGACGACAGCAGATCACACTAGCCACCTGATGGGCTCCATCCCTCTCTGGGTTTCCCAGGCCTGCTGGCAAAACCAGGTCTTCAGTGTCTTTCGGAAGAGTATTAGTGTGGGGGCCATTCTAATCTCTGGGGGAATGATGTTCCAGAGAGAGGGAGCCACCACGGAGAAGGCCCTTCTTCTGGGTCCCACCAGTGTATCTCCCTCAGGGGTGGGACCCGCAACATTCCCTACCTCCTCGCTCAAATGGGTCGGGTGGATGTGACTGCCAAGAGATGTTTCCTTAGATAACCTGGACCCAAGCCATGAAGGGTGATAACTAGCACCTTGAATTGCACCCGGAAGCAAATCGGCAACCAATGCAGCTTCTGCAGGAGAAGTGACTCATGTGCACACTGGGGTCTGCATAAAACCATGTGGGCCACTGCATTTAATAGATGCATTTCCTTGATGAATCAGTTAATGCCGATTAAAATGCATTATCTATTGAAAGAGCAAAACAGCTAGATAAATATCAACACTATGCAGATTTTTAAATTCTTTATGTTGCATCCAATGTATGGTTTACACTGCTCATGTTTTTGGAATATGGAAGACTATGTACACAAAACATTCTTGAATTGAGACTTCTAGTTCTTGTTTTTTGGCTTTTTCAGGTTCGTCGGAGGACATCTAAAAGGGAAAGGCGATGAAGAGTCATGCTCCTGCCATTTTTAAATGATGTCATTCTTATCATTTGCAAACTTTTATGCTGAAGAGAATTGTTTATGCTCACAGTGGGATTGCTGAAGAAATTAAATCACTCTATTTCCTGCTCCTGCTTTTTGAAGCTCCTAGGTCATGAGCATAATTCACACATATGTTTATATCATTAACTATGGGGTTTTGTGAAATGTAATGTATGCTGGCTATATAGGCAAAAGAACTAAAAAAACTGTCTGTAAATAATCCTTTTTTAAAAAAAATATTTCTGACTTTAAAGTGCTTGTATAGCTTTTATCACGGCTTTACACAACAGTAGAAGACTGTTTGGTAGAGCTATTGATTTGGGGAAAAAGACAAAAAAAAGTAAGAATGGGTATCAAGCAATATTTGTCAGTGTCTGTATTCTTATTTTTCTTGACATTTAACTGTGAAAAAATCACTTTGACAAAATAGTGACACTTATTCTGACACTATTTGTTAAAAATAAAAAACATTCTCTTTATGTATCTAATTCAGTGTTTACCTTTGGCAGTTGTCTGTCTTTGGAGGTGCCAAATTGCTTTTAAACGATGTGGGATAAAACAATACATCCAGCTGCAGATGTGTGAAAGAATAGTCTTTTAATGCACCTCAGTATTGATAACAGATTTCTCTAGACTTCTTGTGGCATTGAGCATTTAAAAGAATTTAATATTTTAATTTTTAAAATGTGTTATTAAATAATGTAACAAAAGCTGATCCTCATATTTTCCTTATTAGTTTTTGTTAATCTGCTGTATCAATAAAATTCTGTAACTGAATTTTTAATAGTCTAGTATGTCAATGTGTATATTCCCTCCTGAACGTTACGTTCATCAAACAAATTATGTTATAATATGAGACCTAATATCTGAGCTTTAGTGAAAATACAGGTTTTATTACCATGTAAATCAGAAAATTTTATTGATGCAGTCTGTCTTTATAAAGCTGTTTTTTCTTCAGAGCCAAGTGTTTTGTATATCACAGTAAGTTGCATGTTTATGACAGAAATGTAACGAAATTTCAATGTAATTTTTAAAGTCTTATCTAGAAGATGCTACATTGCCTCATGAGAAAAAAAACTTTTACCAAGAGTCTATTGTACCTTTTTTAGTTAGCTAATATTTTTTATGTTTGTATGCTTGGGTATAAGCATGGACAATTGGAAGAGTGAAATAATAAGAAATGTGTTTGCATTAGAATGATCAGCTGCAAAATATTTCAGTCAGGGTATTCAAAATTTATATGAAATTTCAGTTTATGTTTTACATTGAAGTGATTGAACTTTGTTTCTTGGGTAGAATTACAGAAAATAGAGGATAAACTATTTTAAGACATTGTATGCAGTTTTCCAAACTGTGTTTGAACCAAAATGTATAGGTTACTATTTATGCTTAGCCATGCACATTTTATGGTTTCTCATGCTGTTTTTCCTCCTGTTCGATAGCAGTATATATGAGGAATTCAAGTTTTAACTTATTAATATTGTATCTCATGGAATAATGGAGCATTGTCATAAATTAACAAAGACATCTATGTTACATTTCCAAGGGAATATATATATATATATATATATATATCTTGGGAAAAATACAGTGATTTGAAAACATGTTTGCAAGTATATTTTTTAGTGGAAAACCAACTCTTTTCTAAGCTTTTTTATTATAATTTGTATTGGTTTTTTTTTAAGCAGCAGCAATAGACAAAAGCAAACAGTTTGTGTTTATTAAACTGTTCTACTTAAGTGCTTTTTCTAGTAGCTCTTTTAGCTAGTAATTATTGTTCTTGAGCTATATTGTATTTTTATGCCCATAATTTTGGGTAACAACAATTTAAAAAAACATTAACTAGAGGTGGCTCTGAAGACTAGAAAATTGCCCACACAATGTAATCTCAGTGGTTCACAGAATTTAGCATTGCAAATTAGAATTTTTATATCTACATAAATAAAAACATAATGTTTGACATAATCTTCATTGATAACATTTCACTGACATCATTTGCAGAGTATATCTAAACCATTTTATATGAAGTATGAAACATTAAAACTGTTCACAGGCTTTTGAAGATTTATTTGCATGAACATAGTTTGATCATATTCATATCATCCTAAATATTGCTGGAAATCAATTAATCATAAGATGTTAATGTAAATTAAATATATAATTTGACATTTTGAAATGTTTATTTCTTGGAATATAATGTGTACTTGGGAAAATAGGTGCAGATGGGATAATATGTTAAACCTTTTAGGTTTTATTCTCATACAAAAATAATGCACATGTTATGTACTAACACTTTGGGATTTGAAAACAGTAAATGGAGTAAAGTAATACATAAAGAAACTGGATGCTAAGATTCAGTTAGTATTCTTCATTATGTTCATTTCTTGGTATGTATTATATTACATTAAACAAAAAATTGAGCTCTGTTAAATTCAAGCATGAAATTCTTATAATATTACAGTAAGATATCTTGCTGCAGCCTACAGCTTTCATGTTTGTACATATAAATTACTTTATTTTTAAATTGGCTGTTTTCTTTGAGTGGCTTAATTTCTAGAGTTGGCTTGTTTTTCTAATATTTGCACCAGTTTCAACAGACACGAATATATTTAGATTCTAATGCTCTTTTTGTAAGGAAATAAATAAATGTACTTCAGCCAGAAGTACAGCTCAGAAGAAAACCATCATAGTTTGTTTAACTACAATGTTTGATAGTGCAAACATTTTCCTACTATTAGATCTTCCTACAGGTATGCCAGTGTTAAACAGACTATTTGTCATCAGTTTGAACTGTAGTATGGGCCAATTGATTGTGGTGGTGGTGTCCCATTAAATTCTATAAGTCACGCACAGCCACACTGATAAAAAGCTTTATCAACTTAATGTGGTAATAGATAATTATCTGATGATACTCAACCTTGAGATCTATTAGTAATTCTCATTTCCTTAGTGTGATTTTATTGTTTCCTACTGTATAGATATTTACTGAGCATTACAGATTTTGAAATTCTGAACACATTGAAAGTCAATCCTGATTTATTCAGCTATGTGTTTATTATCTACTGGTAGTTTTGATAGTTAATTCCTTAAATTTTTCTTGTTATGGGTGTGGGCTGGATTTCTCTTGTTTTAATTTTCATACCACTGAGGTAGAATGTTAAGTATTTACTTCTGTTAAAAAAATGTTGTGTTCTTCTATTTTATTTAATGGGTTTATTGAGAAATGCTAAGATTCTTCCGCAATTTTCCAGCAAAAAGGATTAAGAAATAAATTGAGTTGAAGGTCTTGAAAAAATTTTAAAGCTGTGAAAACCCATCAGGGTTGTGACCATTCTAATCTCTGAGGAGAGAACATTCCACAAAGCAGGGGCTACAGCAGAAAAAGCTTATCTTCCAGTTCCTACCAGTTGATACTTTTTGGCTAACAGGATCTGCAGCATGTCCAATCCATTGTACAGGTAGAAACTCTTGGAAAAAGACAGCCCCCCTGGTAACCCAGTGTCAAGCCACGTAGGGCTTTAAAGGTGAAAAGCCTTTAATTGCACCCAGAAACACACTGGCAGCAAATGCAATTCACAGAGGAATGGTGTTACATGTGCCATGTAGCTGGCATTTATTACCTGTGCAGCTGCATTTTGCACCAGTTAAAATGTTTCTGAATGTTCTTCAAGGGCAGCCTCCTATAGAGCACATTACAATAAACTAAGTGGGAGGCTACAAGGGCATGGGTGATAGATTTTTCCAGTACCCAAAGGTATGCAAAGGCTGTCCTAACCACATTGTGAACCCTCAGATTTCACACTGGATCTTTCTGGGGTAGTGTCATCCCATCCAGAACTAGAGATAGAAGACCCTTGTCTCTGAAAGGTCCAAATACCCACAGCAACTCTGTCTTGCTGAGATTGAATTGGAGTCCATTTCATCCCATCCAGGCCCAAGTAGCCCCCAGACACTGGAATAGGATGTCTACAGCATCACCCAAGGGGCCTGGTGTGGAGATAAACCTGAGTGCCATCCACATATTGATATCTCACCCTAAACTGAACTGAACTAAACTCACTGATCTCATGTAGGTTTTAAATTGGAGAAGAAAGACAGTGGATCCCTGATGCAGTCCACAAAGTAGGGGGCACAGCCTGGATCTTTCCTGTTTATCAACAACTGAAATCAAACCTGAAGGAAAGAAGACAATCAGCACAACACAGTGCCACTCAGCCTCAACTCTTGGAACCAGCCCAAAAGGATACCATGACCAATGGTATCAAATGCCACTGAGAGGTCAAGAAGAGCCAGAATGGACATACTACTCCATCCTTCTCTCACCATATGTCATCTATGAGGGCACTCATTGGGAAGGGAAGATTGGAAACTGGGCAAAAACTGTCCAACTTGGTTGGTTTGAGAGAAGATCCTTTGAGGAGGGGGTCTTTAAGAGCTGGTGGGACACTTTCAAGGAGGAGCTAACCACCGTTCAGACCCAATCCCACGTCTGAATAATGAACACAAAAGGGCATGGATCTAATATACAAGTAGGTGAACTAGTATGTGTAGGGGGCCTTGTTCACTTCCTCAGGTTCCATGGGCTCAAACTATGTTATATTCTGTTTATCTAGCAGTATTACTGAAATTAAAATCAAATCTCTATATGTTGAATTATGTAGAAAAAGTTTTTAAAAATGGATGGGATATACTTTTTCAATTGACTGTATACGAAGATACAGTAAGTGTGGATCAGTCAAAAAGTTGAGTAGATGCAAATATAGTATTTTAATTAAACATGATTATACATTCTATCTGTCTGATTTCTCTCTCATCTCTCCCTCATCTCTCTCTCATCTCTCTCTCCCCTTTCTCTCTCTCGTGTGCGTGTTCCCTCTTAAACCATTTCCAAAAACAGGCGAGGGTTTGGGTTTGTGTTTTTCTTTGGGTGTTTTTTGCCATATGATTTAAATTAAGAGTCATTTCAAATGAAGCTCTTTCGTCCCCCTGCTGTGGCTCCGTCAGCTGAACCCACCACTGCCTGCCCCTGCCTCTGTCTCCCTCTCACTCCTTGCCTGCCCTGAAAAGAGAAGGGTGATGGTGGCGGATGGGGACTCGCTCCATATTCCAAAATGGGAGTGAAGCGCCCCTCTTCTTGACTCTTCTTCCGGCCCTTCTTGGTGCTGTGCACACCTTGGCTGCTCAGGGAGATGTGTGAATTGCTCTCCGCCCTGAGACACTGGGCCAGCTCCGCTTCAGCCAATGCTCTGCATTGTAATGGGAGGAGGAGGGATGCTGTCTCCCCCATTGTGAAGCATACTAAATTTAAGTGTGCTGCACAAGGCGCTGCAAGAGCAGCGAGCAGGCTATGGAGGCAGCAAGAGCAGCAGAGTCAGCCACAGCAGGGGTGAGCCAGTGTCTCAGGGCAGAGAGCGAGTTGCACGTCTCCCCGAGTGACCAAGGTGCATGCAGCACTAACAAAAGCCGGAGGAAGAGGCAAGTAAAGGCGTTTCACTCCCGCTCTGGAATATGAAGTGAGTCTCCATGCACCACCACCACCCTTCTTAGGCCAGGTGAGAAGTGACTGGGAGGGGAGGGTGAGGGGCAAGGCCAGCCAGTGGTGGGTTCAGCTGACAGCGAGCCACAGCACAGGGCCCAAAGAGCCATATGTGGCTCTGGAGTCACAGGTTGCCAACACCCGGTATAGCCAGTATCGCATCTTTTTCTGTATGATTCTTGTCGCCTGTCACTTTAAATCCACATTCAAATCAATTTTAATCTTGTTCAGTGAAACTGGTTCCTGTTGTAAAACATCGTTTAAACACAGTCCATCTATAATGACAGATTTTTAAAATTAATATCTGGGTCCATTGTTAATAAATATCCTTCAGTGTATCCAATGTTAAAAGTATTTTGCTCCATTCTGTATTCGTAGGTCTAATGTAAGTGTTCCTGTCCTTGAATTATAAATTCCCTTCTGATTTCCTTTAATGTCCAATCATCAAAGTCCTAACCTATCATTTTTTGAGGATTCAAAACAACAGCATTTTCCCATGGGAAGGATTCTTAATTTTAAATTTTTATTTCAAATCTATCTGGACCCTCTGCATTTGTAACTTTCCAAAATCAACATTTTAATCACATTTTTGCTGTGTGTTTCAACAGAAAAGATCTTTTAAAATCTTAAAGCTTATTTAAAACTTATTTCAAGGATTGAATGAAATCATTCAGTGTCCTGAAACTAGCTGTTGTGAAGGATTCTAATAGCTAAAAAAAAATTAAACGTTTTCTGAAAGTGATTAAGAAATGAAGTTTGGCAAACGTTTGAGTTTATTTGGAGTCCCTTGCTCAGTTTGTGAACCAATTATAAAAACTTTGGTTCTTGCAGTTTACTTATGAGAAACAGCTATCTGAAGTACAAGTGGGCAAATCACACAATCTCCTTTTCCTAGACATATAAACACAGTATTTATAATTCACATGTCTGAAGATTCACCTGTTCCACATGCTCAACAATATCACTGTGTAATTAAGATTGAGAGAATGTGATTTTATGGCAACAAGCCATAAAAATTTGGAAAAAAGGGTTATGCAGTGTCTATTGTGTTGCATGGGAGGAAACCATATGATCAGTTCACACAAATCTGTTGTCCAAGAAGAATCCTTCAGAAATGGTGAAAGGATGTAAATGTCCTTGGAGAGAAAATAATTTGACCAAAATCTTGTTTCATTTTTTATTCTCCAAAGATGACCCTGACCATTGATATTTTGCTGAGCAAAGAGAAGCCAGATCTTTTCTAGCATGCCATCAAAAACTAAATTAATAGAGTAAGCAAACACAGGATAAAGGATTCCTAAGCAGAATGATTTTGGTAGCAGACTTTCAGCTCTGCCTTCTCTCATCTGCATTTTTTTAGTTTTTTTATTTAATGTAGAAAAATATGAAATACAGTAGTGAAGATAGAGAAACATGTAAATATTCTAAATTAGATATTTAAAGATATTTAAATAATATTTGCTGTCTTTTCTAAAAATGGTATTTTTGTTCCAATTTTTAAAAATTGTTCATGGTAGAAATGAAACAAAAATGGTTTCAGTGAAAATTTGAAGAGAAACTTTGAAATGAACTAAATGAACTGTCTTGGAGTGAATGTCCATATTTTTTTTTAAAAAAAAACAAATTTTATTCAGTTTTTCAGTTTGAAAACAAAAATCTCCTTTTAGTGGACAACGTATTTCCGGGTCATCACCTTTACATACAAATATGACAGCAATTATACATTCATATATGCATACTTAATTCTATTATTACCTTTTCCATTCCAAATTTTCAGTAAGGAGAGAAACAAACACATTAATTCTAACCTCTTTCATTGATCTCAATCGAAACATCTTTTTGTTTCATTTCAATTATTTCAAATATAATCCTTTAATATTTATTTTAAAAATAAAAATAAACAATATGTATTTGCCTAATAATAGTAATAATAAAGTTACCAATGTCTCTCCTTGCTTTTAATAGTCTATATTAACTTAATAGTCTATACTAACTTATTAATTTAGCTGGTTCTTTGTCATATTCTCTTTCCGTTACACTTTTTTTATGGATTCTAAATTAATAACACACACACACACACACACACACACAAACAAATATAGGTTTCCCCCCTTTTACTATTTTGAATGTGGCACCTTAATAATAAGAATGTACCTTTATTCCCTCATCTTAATTTCCAATAGACCATTAATCATTACATCTTTTCAATTGAATTCCGCAGCATATTTTCCCCCAATAAGAATTATCAGTATCTATATTACCCTATTTTCTAAATATTTTTAATTGCAGAAATATTCTTATTACCGCTTGTCACCCTGCAGATCCTCTTTTTAATTCATCAACCATTATCTCTGAAAAAAAAATTTCTTTTCAACATTTTACTATTTCTGTATTTCTTTCATATGCTTGTTTCTTACTGCTCCTCCTCCCCCTCTTTTCCCCATATCTTTTCTCGTTCCAGTTTATATCCCTCTCTTTCTTAATATCTTCCTTTCCCCTTTTCTGCTGGGTCTTTCTGCCTTTCCTGACTTCACAAGTATTCCCCTTTTTAATTGCCTTCTTAAATCCCAACTTTTTAACCTTCCTTCTTTCCCAACTTCTTTGTAGCATTCTTTGTGTTAATTGTCTATTTAAAATGTCTTCTCCTTGAATCGACTCCTCCTCCTCTGAAGCTCTTTCTTCTTGTTCTTCAATCGCCATTTCCATTTTTTCCTAGAACAGAGCAAAGTGATTCGCCTCTTTCCTGTAGTAATTCTCTCATATTTTTAAGTTCCATTTTTAATTCCCAAAGAGATATCATCATTACACATGAATGTCCATATTTTTAAGAACCAACACTTAAGGTAAAGTTCTGAAAATATTCCTTTTGTAATTATATTGGTGGTGTATTGAAATAATGATGAGAAGCCAATTTCATTTTTTTTTGAAGGCAGAAGTGGTGACATCAGTTTAAACAAGACACATATTTCTGCTGAGTGCAATGAACATCCAATTCATGGTTTATGCTCAATTTGTGATTCTATTAAATGTGTACTGATGCTGTTTAATGTATATCTATAATTAATGCATTAATAACTCATGCATTGTTGTAAATTCTGTACTTCAAAGTTAATGCACTACTGATACTGGTCCATGGAGTAAAGGTGATGTTTCTTCAAGTTAAACTAGATTTTTATGGAAGAATTTTATGTACATTGTGTCTTGCTTAAATCTAAGGCAAGGACCAGTGAATTTTCAACCTCAAAATACTTAGGCTCAGTGTTGCTACTCTGTGTAGATGTTGGAGATATGTCCAGGGCCCAATAGGTTAGGGCAGTGGTGCCTAACATTTTGGGGCTCCTGTGCTCCTTGAGATTAGCCAGTGTGAAATCCAGGCTATTTAGTATTTTTTTTTAATTACACACAATGAACCCCGGGACTTCTACTCATGAAACCACCAGTACAACATATCCTGCTTTACTGGGCAACTGGGCAGCATCATTTGTGAGTCAGTCAGGACTTGGGGTTTGGAGATCTCTTTTCTGCTATCTCTTCAAGTAAGGGAATTGCCTGAGGGAGATGCCCCCTCCCCCATGGAATTAGCAGGGAGACGTGTCTGCTTGTGCTTTAGTGTCACAGAGCAACAAACAAAAAAAAACAAAAAACGAAGCTAGGAGCAGCATTGTGTGGAGGTAGGTGAAGGGGATAACCTCTGTCTAATTCTGAATGGTGTCTCTCTCTGTGTGTGTTTGTATGCAGCTACTTTTACAATACAGACAATACAAACATTCTGGACAATTTTCCCTCCCACCAGACAGAAGTCAAGCGTTCAGAACTTGCTGGGCCAGCCACTCAAATACAATCCTTACATAAGTACATTAGACTGATTACAATATAAATGATACAAGAAAGAAAACATTATAATGGATTTCACATTACAATGAATTTCAAATTACAATTAATTTCCACCCTCTTCCCCATAATCTTTCTAACTGTCTTCTGGGGATTGAAAAGAGTCTTAGTCTTTTACTGGTCCATCTCAGGGTCTTTTCCTTCATGTCTCTGGGTGGCATAGGTTTGGCCTAGTGGTATGGGTGGTCAGTCAGGTTTGGGAGGATTTGCTCCACTCTGGTTGCTGTGATAACTTTCAGTGGAGGACTAAATCCAAATCCAATTTTTTTGCTCCAGTGGATGGAGTGTCTCCTGTAGGAGGCAGCATCTGTTTCCACATTCTTCAGGGCTGAAAGACAGAAGAACAAGGTCCCCTACCCCCTTTGCTGGGTGATCTTACCAGGAAAGGGATTGTTGGCAGGATAAGAGATTTTTTGGAGGGTAGATAGCTTGCAGGCAGGTTTGAGGGGAAAAGCAACACATCAGTATTGCAGTTACTGAACAGATAAATCAATTTCAACAAAATGGAGACACAACAGATGAGAAAGGAAAAAAACTGGATTTCCATGCTTCAGGAAAAAGATGATCAGGTAAAATAATTTAAACACACAGTAAATGCAAGGATGAAACTTTTCTTGTAAATGAACTTAAAACATTCGCTAATAAACTTGGTTTTTTTAAAAAAGTACAGAGATAAAAGAAAATTGAACTTGTGTTCTTCACTCTGTCCAGCTAGCCAGGCTAGATCAGCAGAAGACATTTTCTCTCGGTGCTTTTAACAATTTAAAATTCATATCTGAAGGGATCAGAGACACTTAACAGTTGCAACAGTTACCTCAAGGACACAAAGATTTAGACACACGTACACACAAACAAGGACAAAGAGGAAAACAAAACTCTGAGGTTTACACACAAACTGATCATTCCCACAATAAATCTCAGTTAAATTGGGGAAGGCACAACTCTTAAGAAACAAACCACATGGTTGCATAGGAGACAAAGAAAGAGACACAGAAAGAAAGAGAAAGAAAGAAAAACAGAAAATCCCATGTGATCCTGTTTTTATATTGCCTTTTTCTTTTAAGTACCTTTATTTTAAGTACCAAATTAGTTTCAGTGTCATCCTTCAGCAAAGCCCTTTTTTCTTTTTTACATATCCTTTTAGCTTTTCTATTCTTCCTTTTTTCCCATACCAGCTAAGGATTGGCTTCTGCTGTTCATTTCAAGCCTCCAACAACTCACCCGGAAGTGGGGGGGATTCTACTCAGGACTCTCGAACTACAGCTTCCCATTTTTCTCCTTCGGATGTGGGATTTTCACACTTGGCTTAGTGAAGTCAACAGGCCGCCAGTTTGCAGACAGAAGTATCTGGGGGAGACTTTGGTTCCCTATTCAAAGTATGTGTTCTCCCCTCAGAGGGAACTCTCAGGCCACGGTTTTTGGACTGGGGGCAAAACAGTCTGTGAGAACTTACTATCCCCCAAAAAGACAGTTCAGGAGGACTTGCTGCCCCCAACAGACAAGTATTGGCGCTCCTTCCTCAGGCCTAGGTTTTCGGATTTGGAAGAGCTCAAATCTGGAAGGACTTGCTGCTCTTTACAGGCAAGTACTGGCATTCCTACTACTTCACAACTTCACAACTTCCTAACTACCTAACTTCACAATTACCTAAAATCCTGGGATTTGCTTTTGGGATACACTGGACAAAAAACAAAACAAAACATTTTCTTCCCTCCTTTCAATGATAACCCTCTTGGTTTCTCCCTCTTATATACAGAAGGTCCCACACTCTGATGGCCCTTCCTTGCTTTTTCTGTCTTGATGGTCATGGCTCTGTGGAGCTAGCAACAGGCAAGAGGGCAGCTAGAGGCCAAACAAAGGAGATTCAGCTGCTGTCCAAGGGTGAAGCCACCCCCCCCACACACACACAGACACCTCCTCCTTCCCTAAAAAAAGGTCCTGTGCTCTGGCAAACCCCCCATGCTCTCCAGACTCTTGGTCTCTCTGCGGTTAGGAAATGCACAGAGGAAGCAAGATCCAGTTGTGTTTGGGAGAAGGACCCTCTCCCTACACACATGCAGGCATACATACATTTCCCATGCTTTAAATTTAGAATTTAGAGGTACTCCCTTCCAAGCAGCCTTGGAGCTCAACATTCAAAACCCCTTTAAAACCTTTTTTTCCAAATGGCCAAGGTCCAGGAAAACTCACCCACACACTCAATGGGTCTGCTTGCTGGCAAGGGAATCTTACCTGGGCCTGGTCCATTGGTTAGGTTAGCTTGGAGTCCCATCTGCTTGGGTGCCAAATTGAGGGGTGGGTGATAACTTCCTACACATGAACTTCTAAAAGCAAAATCTACTAGTACCCAAACTATTTTTTACATAGGCCAATTTAGGAAGTTTCTATAGGATGCAAAAAACAAATGGAAATTGTGCATAAATTGTTATTTATTTATTTAGTGTAGTAGCCTTCAATTGTTTTTTAATATGTATGGAATCTAAACATACAGTACTGATTGCGACTGTGCATTTTCATTACTTCCAAGCTGAGAGATATTAACTTTGATTTTTCCAGCAACAATATATTTCATTTTCTGCCACTGAAGATAGAATGTGAATGTAATTACTCTCATTTATCAAGGGATGTAAGTATTTTTCTGTTTAAATTTGTTATTACTACACTTGCATAACATGTTAAAAGTTCCAAATGCCTTCACGGTGTTCTCTATCAAGGCTATTATAATCTTAATTGCAAACTTGAGTATGAATTATTTTCCCTTTAATCAGCTCTCTCATATTTTCTGATCTTCATTTAAAGCACTGATGTTATCATCAACACCAATGGAATGATTGCTGTTTGTCCTGCCTCCCCGCCCCCGCCAGCTTCATGCCAGGTCCAGGTCTCAGAGAAAAGAAAAGCTTTAAAAATAATTTTTAACCAATCTTACAATGTCAAAGAACACATTAATGTGAATTATTTTAAGGTCACCATGATCAATCTAGAGAGCAAAAACATTTAAGAGTTAATTTAGCACTTCTCAGGTTGTGTCATTACCCCAAAATAGATCTTGGAAGTTCTAGTTGGACTAAATAATTAAAATCTTTTTGTTTGTTTTTAGGTCTCTCTCTCATTCATTGTGTAGAATATTTTTATGCTTTATAAATCTTTTAAAAGTAGTTTCTCTTTCTATTTGTCATTCTTTCTCTCCCCCTTACTTAAACTGCCTGACAGCTAAAGCTCTGAGAGATATCAGCCTTACTAATTTAATGTTAAAAGTTCAGCTCTCAAAATGGGTTTTGGAGGCCTGGACATCTACAGTCATACTTAAATTCTATTCAAATATATACTCGCTATGTACTCGCTACGTGTAATGCAATATTTCTTTTTAAAAAGCAAACAGGAAAAACTTGCTTGTTGATAACTATAAATGTAAAAGTTCTTGTAGCACTTTAAATGCTAATGATTGTACTATCAGTCAATCTTTTGTGGCTTATGGGCATTAAATGAGATGGACTGAACACAGTAAAAGCTTATATGATAATACATCTGTTAGACTCTAAGATGACATAACATTTTTGTACTGTTTTTGCTATAAGAACAAATGGCTACCCACATTGGAATTAATGGTGGTGTAATTTTCAATTTGTTGTTTTTCTATAAGCAGAAAGTAGATTCATAATACGGGGAATTTCTGAAGCTGGGTTTCAAATATTTTACAGAGGAATACTGTCACAAAACATTTTTGAAACTTTGACCTAACTACATCTTTTCTAAAATATGAGAGTGCAAGTCCAGTTAACAATACTTTGCTAGACTTCTGTGGCTAGGAATTCCCAGTGGCTTTTTTTCCCTATAAAAACTGAAAGTCTTTTACTTTAGATTAGATCTGTTGTATTACTGGTAGTATGTTCATAGAAAAACTAGAAAATCATAATACAAGACATTCAGATTCTCCATTAAATTCTCCCCATCCCCAAACCCTGGAGCTAATACAAATTGTAGAAATCATACAGGCACAAATCCAATATACCTGACACCCAGCTGAACCCTATGCTAATTATTATTGTATTCTTCATTTGTAAAAATATTTGTGAAGAAATGGATGGGACAATTTCATCTTTTATCTTTATCTTAAGAACCTGTGAGTTAGGTTAGAATACAGGTAGTCCTGGACTTATAACAGTTTGTTTAGTGACCCTTTGAAGTTACAGTGACACTGAAAAAAAGTGACTTATGACCGGTGCAGCATCCCCATGGTTACGTGATTTACATTTGGACACTTGACAACTGACTCACATTTATGATGGTTGCGGTGTCCAAAAGTCATGTGATCTCCTTTTGCAACCTTCTGACAAGCAAAGTCAATGCGAAAACCAGATTCACTTAACCATGTTACTAATTTAACAATTGCAGTGATTCACTTAACAAATGTGACAAGAAAAATCACAACATGGGGCAAAACTCACTTAACAAATTTCTTACTTAACAACATAAATTTTGGGCTCAATTAGGGTCGCAAGTTACCTGTAATTAGAATATGGATCCAAAGCCATTCAATGAATCTGAACCTGAGCTTACTTCTCTCTATTTTTTTGCCACTGCCACTAAGGGAGCTGCTTTGTGCATGCTCAGATGATTTCCTCTCTATTGGTATACACAGCTGGCAGGATTTACCAGGATTTTTCCAAACTCTATCTGGGCAGCCTGTTTGCATGAAACCCGATTTACCCAAATATGAAATTCCTTCCCTTTGGTTCAAAACAGATCTACGCTTCTCCAGATATTCTTCAATGGCAGTTCCCAGCATCCCTTACTTCAGCATTGCACAGAATAAATAAATAAAGCTTTCCTTTCTCACCGCTTCCAACTCACCCCTTTTTTCCAGCCATGCTTCAGGATGAAACTCTAGCATCTCATACTTCCAAAAGCTTTTCTGGTAATAAAGATTGAAGGGATTTCAGTCTTTTTGATATGAAGCATGCCCCTTTCTGTTTTTAAAAAAATCAAGAGCAAAGAATTTTAACAGGCATCAAATCTCCAAACACACTGGTACCCATTGACAACCTGACCCTGTCTAAGCTCTGTCCTTCTCTTGTAATAACAACTTTGTGCAATTGTTACTTTATGTCTTGTCAAGTAACATGCTGATTATATTGGCTTCCCACAGTCTTAAAAGAATGATTGAAACTAGGCCACAATGGATGTGAATTCTTCAGCACTAGCGATGATGAATTGTATCTGCATGCTGTTTGGCTTTATGATGAAGTAAAGGACACAGGATAAAGTGTTATTGATTTTTAGAATGATAACATCAATCAGCAGCACTATTTGCTATTTTAACTCAGAAAAAAGAACAAACTGTCATGCACTTGAAATATGGAAATAGAGATTGAAATGATATGTGGCATGTTTTGGCTTTTGTAAATCAAAAACAACTTAGAAAAGCTACAGGCTTGACAATGGGGAAAAGAGGGGTAGGTTGTTTACATAATCCTCTTAAATGGGGTCTATGTTGTTAGTCCTGGAATAAAACTTTAAAATAATTAAATTGCATTTTCTAAAAACTTAGAATGGCAACATCTCGTCTGATTTTTTGACATTGGCCAAAAAACTTGTTTAGTACTTGAATGGGAGGCTACCAAGAAATCACAGGTACTAGCTGGTTGAAAATAACATTCCAGAAAAAGACCATAGTACATTTCTTCTGTATTATTCAAATGTTGGTCTACATTGATCTATATGTGCACCCCTGATTTTCAGTTTGTTGTTCCTCACGGAGTCTAGAATGTTACATTGAACTATTAAGATAACTAATTAATGGCTCCTGGTACATTTTTCAGTTCTGGTAGTGGAAGCTAATAGTCCACTGTGCCATTTAATAAACAAGTGATCTCATCAAAGCCAGCAAAAACATTAATGTAGTCAAGATAGACAAAGGGTGAAAAATAAAAGGATAAGGAATCTGAAATGTTATATAGGAAGATACTAAGGCTGCCTGTTTTTTTCTGAAAACCATTTACCTTTTTTTGTGAAAGAGATACTGTTTTCAAAAGAAGTCTTGAGATGTTTATTGAATTTAAAGTGACTGTTTATTATTGAAGAAATATTTAGCAGCAGCAGCCCCAGGGGTGGGATTCTACAGGTTCGCACCTATTCACTAGAACCGGTTGTTAACATTCTAAGCAGTTCGGAGAACCGGTTGTTAAAAGAAATTACTAGCCTAATCCTGTAAGGAAGGCAGGAAAGAAACATTCTGGTGTTGCTTACAGAAACTGCCTCTCTGTTAACCATTATTACATTCTTGGCAGGACTAGACTTCCTGTCTCTGGAACTTCTCTGGAGGGTTTTTTTCCTCCTTTGCTGGTACTTTGCTTGTGTGGAGTGACCATTCAAAGTTACAATGGCACTGAAAAAAGTGACTTATGACCATTTTTCATCCCCACAGTCATGAGAGGCCAAGTGAGGAGAAGCGTGCCTCAATGTGACTGATGTTGATCTGGCCACGCCCAGCCAGTCACATGACCACCAAGCCATGCCCACCAACTAAACCACGCCCACAGAACCGGTTGTTTAAAAAATTGAATCCAACCTCTGAGCGGCCCCATAGAATTTTAGTTTCTACTTCAGATAGCTTTGAGGGAACCCTGCTAGATGGGACCAAGAGCCTATCTTGTCCAGACTTCTGGGTCCCACAACTGCCATCCAGATGCATTCAGGGACTGCATGAAGATGGACTGAAAGGGATGTTGCCTTCTTAAGCTGTTGATCCCTAGCATATTGCTTTCAAACAACTAATTATCAGAATCGCTGTATTTATAATTGAATTCTAACCCCACACTTATTACAGCAAAAAAAGCAATAGCTCTTGAAATGATATGGATAATGTGTTCCTATTGACTTCATGTGATCTGGGAATTTGAATCCGTATATTATCTACTGGGCACAAGGTTTTTAAAATATCCTTATCTCCTGCCTTTACTGTGTCTCTCCCTCTAGCAGCATTAGGCTATATAATACAAATGAGAAAGCTGTTTATATTAAGAAGGTTAAGCAAAGAGAGCTAAAAGATGTTTAGAGACATTACTGTAATCAATCTTCTGTTTTTCAAAACAAACAAGGCCCTTGTTGAGGTAATTCAATGTTTGGAGAATGAGCGCATACAGGGAGACGTATAGAGAGTAGTGTTTGAATAATACACACACAGCACACAGATACACTGTACAGTAAATGTAGGGTTTTACTTTCAATAAAGGTTAAGCAAAGTTCAAAATAAGCAGTCGAAAGTCATTCACAGGTAAATCAGTCAGTTTTTCAATCCAGGGATAATCCAATAACAAAGTCCAGTATCAAAAACAGTTCAGTATCAGACTTACATCAAATCCAGGAATATCAGTCAATTAGGAAAAATGGACGGCAATACTTTCCAACAGAAGGAAACAGAGACTGACTCACACTCTCTTCTGAGACTAAGACAAACCAGGTTTCTGGCTCCATCTTATAGCCGTTTGAGAAACCACACCTAATTACAGTTTTGCATTTTCTTAAAGATACAGTTTTAAAATGTTTATCCTGGTTTATATATTTCTAAGCCAAATAGCTGTTAGGTGACTTACATTCCTAACAGCCCTAGTGTAGACTGTTCCAGTAAAATGCTAACCAGAAAAGTAAGGCTAGGATATCAGTACAGATACCATATTTGAAGTAAATGGTAATGAAGAAATGCTGCTGCATGACCCTAACAAAATAGTCAAGAAAAAAAACAGGCAACACCAAAGTTTTGAAATAACAAACACTGGAAATGCAAAGCTTCAATGCATTTTAATGTTAATTAAATTAAATTGTTTAACAACAATTGTTGAACACATTTATTGTTAAAATATTTGCCTTCATGCTGCTTCATTGAAGCACAAATAAGAAAAGCTTTAGCTGTTTCAATATTGCTCCTTCACTATGAGTCATTCTGCCTGAACTGGCATAGTAAAGATAGTTCATTTTGAACGGCCTCAATTTTCCCATCCTGCATTGGTAATATCACTGTTGTTCATCAGTACTGATATACTGGGGTAATTTAATTTCAAGATGAGAATCTTTCAAGGACACTCACTGTGACCACTACTGTTTCTCATTGCATTGATTCATCTCAACCATTTTGAACAAGTCAGATAGCAATAGCACTTAGACTTATATACCCATGTTACAGTGCTTTACAGCCCTCTCTAAGCAGTTTTACAGAGTCAGCATATTGCCCCCAACAATTTGGGTCTTCATTTTACCCACCTTGGAAGGATGAATGGCTGAGTCAACCTTGAATCTGATGTGATTTGATCTGCCAAATTACAGGCAGCCGGCAGGCAGCAGAAGTAGCCTGCAGTACTGCACACTAACCACTGCACCACTGTGTCTCATAAACCATGGCTATCAAACATTTTTTAAAAATCTGTCAGGCTTTCTCACCTCCTTTACATGGGCCATCTGAAGCTGTATAGAAAAAATGCCATATAAAATAGCATCACTGCTCAACACTGTATATACAGCCATGATACTGCAATGGACTTGACAAATGTGCCACCCTTACCATCAATAGGAAAAACAAAACTGAAAGAATCAAGATATCCTACAGAAATAACATCAAGAGTCTAGATCAGGGGTGTCAAACTCGATTTTATTTAAGGCCACATCAGGATTGTGTTTGACCTCGAGGCCAGAGTGGGTGTGACCAGGGTGGGTTTGGCCAGCTTGAGGTAACTTGTGTTGGGGGTGCATGTGGCGGCCCAAGCACTCTGCCAGAGAAAATGGGCTCTTGAGCTCTGTTTTCAGCTGCGACAGTCTCCTGCAACCCTCTGCCAGTGAAAATGGAGCTCAGGAAGGCTGTGGACAGCTCCCCCAGCTCTGTTTTCATTGACAGAGGCACCATGGGCCAGGCCTTCACTGTTTCCAGCCCCGCAGGTCAGATCTAAGCACCCTGTGGGCCGAATCCAGCCCCCGGGCCTTGAGTTTGACACCCCTGGTCTAGATGAAGTCAATCAATCAATTTATTTCAGCAGCCTTCAGGTGATATCAAGTAGACTGAAGTCAAGGAGAAGATTGGAAGTTAATACTTCATGGAAGTGAACAAGATTTTAAAGTCAAAATTGTGTGTGGGGGGGGGGGGGAAATGTCATCAAGGCTATTAACACTGGGCAATTCCAGTCATTAGATACACACTGAAATAGTGGACTGGACTCATGCAGAACTAAAGGCCCTGGATAGGAAGACCAGAAAAATAATGACAATGAATCATGCCTTTCATTCTCGCAGTGATTTTGACAAACCATTACCAAGGAAAATAGATGAGCATGGACTGTTTCAAGTACCTTAGATAGATAAAGAAGAAAAAAGGCATTGGCAGAATATCAGAAGAATAATGAAGAAGATACATCAGCGTTAGTATACCATGAAGGCTTACTGTATTGGAGTACTTGAGAGACCAAAGTGCCTTACAAAAAAGATCAAATGAAGAATTAAAAAGAGAGAAGATAAGACAAAGTATTACTTGGCCAGTACATTAAAAACAAAAACAAGGCAAAGCAGATAACAAGACCTGGCAATGACTAAGTACAGGAAAGTTAAACAAAGAGTCAGATTATGGGCTAATTATGGCAGCACAAGAATAAATGCATACAAAACCAGACTTGAGAAAACAGCAACAGAAAGCAAATGTCATCTCTGCAAAGAAGCTGAAGAAATAGTGCACCACCTAGTTAGTTGCTGCAAAATTGCATAAACTAAGCCCAAACAATAGCATGACAATGTAGCAACAATGCTGCAGTGGAATATCTGCAAGAAATATCATTTGTCTCCAGGCAAGAACTGAGGGGAGTGGGAGTGGGGGGGGGGGAATACATTAAATAATAGAAAATAAAAAGGCTGCAGTGCTATGGGGTTTTAGAGTTCAAACAGAGAAGGATCTGCCTTCTCTGTTAGTACCCTAGGCTTAATAATTTTTATAAGAAAGATTTTTAAAAAGTCTGGATAGTGGATGTTGCAGTAGCTAAAAGCAGCAGAACAAAAGAGAAAGAGAAGATCATACTACAAGACCTGCATATAAAAGTAGAACAACTGTGTCAAAAGAAAGCAAATAATGCCCAATAATGATAGGAACCCCAGCTACAGTCTCAAAACATCTGGATATCCACTTGAACATCATTAGTATTGACAGAATTACCACCAATCAACTGTAAAAAGGCAACTTTACTTGGAACAGCTTACAACTTGTGACAATATCGAACATTTCTTGGGACAGTCTGCATACAGAGGTGGTATTCAGCAGAATCCTATCGGTACTCTGCTTCATTCACTGATATACTCCTGCTACTTTTAAAGTCCTGAAAAAAATGTAGGGAAATCAAAAATGGCACATATTCTGGGATTTTTCTCTACTCCTTTAGCATTGATGACATACAGTAGGAGCTGCCTGTGTTTTCTCCTGTATAATGATGTCATTGGTTAAACGGTCTGTGTGTCTGTGTGTAATCTCTTCTTCAGAGATTATTCGGCATGCATGCATTTGTGTGTGCATATCCATGTGTGCTTGTCTTGCCTTGCCTGTTCTTGGGTGTGTTATGTGTACTTCCCAGTTCCCGTGCAGATGTTTTCTGGGCCACATGACCAAGAGAAGGGTGGGCTTAAAATGGAACAATAGGCAACATTCCAAGCTGCTGGCCAATTGCTTCTCCTATGAGGATCATTGGAGGATTTTCCTCCCTCTGGATTTTTCCTCTGGAGCCCTTGGTCCAGCCTGTTTTGAGACTTGATCTTTCTTTTGCTGGCTTCTCCAGCCACATCAAATTTGGCCCCATTCAGTTTAATTTTCACAGAATTATCCTACTGACAGATGGTGTCCTGAGCCCTTTACATAATTTCTTTTTGGTATTTTGGGGGAAGAGGGCAACAGAATAAAAGGAAAAGAAATAATTAACCTTTATTACAGTCTACAGAAACATATTGCCGAAATAACCCAAAATGCTAGCATCAAGTGTAATTGCAGTATCTCCTTGACAACTATTGGCACAGTTCCTCTAAGCTTTGCATGAAGTTAACAAATGAGCACCTTAGGAGAAATAGCTGGGGGGGAAAGAAAGCACGGAATTTAAATATAGATAAATCACAGAAGGGATTATTGTGCGGTTTATTAATCCCATCAGTATTTGTTTTAGGTATTTAATCCTTCATTATATTTCGGCTAACTTTCAGGTACACAGTATATGGGGGGGAGGGGTTGTATTAAATTAAAGCAACTTATTAATGTTTGTCCTGTCAAACAATCTTTAATTTAACCCTTAATTTTCCCTGACATGGTCCACAAAGATCCTAGCCTCTTTCAATTAAAAACTTTCATATACTAACTATCTGTTTCCTTCAGGATATTCGAGAGTCTTAAGTGGGATCCTTTCCCAGCAAGACTGTTTGCAGGATGCAATCAAAAATGAAAATGTCAGCATCAGTCATTAAGTGGAAAAAAACTCTTTTTTATGTGCTTTCTACTAAGGCTGAGGTCATGCCTTGAGCTATGCTTGCAGCTTTTTATTTGGGGCAATTGCTCCAGATTCCACATACAAAATTTGGTACTTAAAATGGTCAGGCAGAGGAATATTTCTCATTCAAGGTTTATAAATGTATTATCTCCAGAATTATTTGGATTATTTCAGCTTTTTAAAATTTTACAATAGGCTCTTCTTGTGTTTACTGCCCTGTATTTACTGATTCTGAAATCAATCTACCAAAAACTGACATTGACATGCAGTGCAGTGAATAAGGACATGAGCTGATATTTGATGCCTCGGGCACTCACTATCTAAAAGAGGATAATTGTTAAGCCATGACTTGTTTTACCATCTCTTTAAAAAAAAAACCAGTACTAAATGCAGAAATCCAAGACACAACTGTGGTTCCTAGGAACAAATGCTGTTCTTCCTTGGCTGAATAGGTTTGCTACTGTTAGCTATGTGTGTGACATCAATTCTTAATTATTGTTATGTGCTTTTATCTAGGTCTGCATTTAAAGACTTAAACTGGAGAAATGTTCAGCTGCCTGAGTATTGATACAGGTTAGGCTATTGACATTTACATTGCTTATCCTGCACTGTTGGTTTAACATTAAATTTCTGTTTATATAGAAGTCAGAAGTATATTTGGTCTCATGACCAATCAATTAGGCATTTAAATGAGTTCCAAAGACTCACAATGACTTAAGTAAATGTGAAAGATTGGTCACAAAATTACTTTTTCACCACCATCCTATTTGCTCACTATACATGGCAGTCACTAGATGAGGACTTAGCAACTGCAGTAAAATATAGCACTGAATTGGAAGATTACTCAAATTTAGTGCTAGCCATATTCCTCATTTTTGTATTTTGAATCATAAACCGCTGAATCTCAATAGTATTTATTGACATTTGTTAAAATACGTAATGTTTGAATTTGTAGCATGTAAAGATTATGTCAGTTTCTATTTATCTCACATCAGGCTTCAGCTATTGAAGGGAAGTTAAAATCTGTAAAGTAAGTAATCAGTAAAGTAAAAATCTGAAGGATTTTCTAGGAAAAAAAAAAAAGAGAAAATTCTCTTCAGATTGTCCCAAAGACCACATGGTTTTGAAACTCTACATGTCAAGAGGGAAGAGAACCAAACCAGGACAATAGAATAGCAGAGTTGGAAGGGATCTTGGAGATCTTCTAGTTCACCCCCCCACTGCTCAAACAGGAAACTCTATACCACGGGTGTCAAACTTGCCATGTCACATTGCGGTCATGTGACGTATCACGATGTTTCTTCCCTTTGTGGAGTTGGGATGGGCGTGGCCTGAGGGGGACGTATCCATCCTGCAGGTCACTAGTTTGACACGCCTGCTCTATACCATTGGTGGGATTCAACTGGTGCTACTACTGGTTCTGTGACTATGTTTTGCGCTCATTCCAGGTTCCTCTGGAGTATAGATCTTTGCAGCATTGGACTTTCCTTTCACCACCAGATCAGTGGTGGGATTTAATTTCTTTTTCTACTGATTCTGCGGGCGTGGTTTGGTGGGCGTGGCAGGGGAAAGATACTGTAAAATCTTCAGTCAGAGGTGGTATTTGCTAGTTCTCCAAACTACTCAAAATTTCCGCTACCGTTTCTCCAGAATTGGTCAAAACCTGCTGGATACTACCTCTTCACCAGATACACCCACAGCTGAGTGTCCTTTTAGCTTTCTCCCAGTTGCTTCATTCTTTCTGGCATTCCTAGTACTAGCCCTCTGCTCTTCCCCAGTAGCATATTGGACACCTTCTGACCTGAGAGGCTCATCTTCCAGCACCATATCTTCTTGTCCATGGGGTTTTCATAGTACAGATACTGGAGTGGGTTTCCATTTCCTTCTCCAGTGGGTCACGTTTTGTCAGAGCTTTCTGCTATGACCTGTCCATCTTGGGTGGCCCTGCATGGCATAGCTCATAGCTTCATTGAGCTATGCAAGCCCCTTCGCCATGACAAGGCAGTGATCCATGAAGGGTTCTTTTTTAATTAATACTAACATGCAAATATATGTTTAATTTTATTAACCATTTACATGTTTATTCCTGTGAATAGTTGCTGTAGGGGCCCCATATACTGCTTTGCCCAGGGCCCATAATGCTGTTAAGACGGCCCTGATCCTGCTCAGCTGCCATTGAACAGTTTTATCCCATTACATTAAAAAATGTTGCTTTATTTCTGCAATATTGACATATCAAGAATATGATATTCACCCTTTCTTTAGTCAGTATCCCTGTTATTGCTACCTAAGCATGAAAATTCTTAGAGGAAATATATTTTCAACTAATCTATATATTTCAGGTTGATTCTCCTCCCACTTTATCCTGAATTAAAGATTAAAGAACATTTGAAAATCAAGAAATATTTCCTCACATTTCCGTAATGCGCTTTCTGCTTCAGTATGCTGTTCAGTATGTATTAATGTGTTACCTAGCTGTTGCAGAAAAAAACTGTTTCTAAGCAACATTAACTCTGCAGCACGGTGCGTTATGTAGAAACATAGGATAGCTGAAATATTTGTATTGAGTCAGTCAGCTTTGGAAATCATTCTTTTTCAGGCTCAGGAGTACAGAAGAGTAATAAAACCAATCTTGTATTAAATCTATGCAGACACCCTCATGACTGGATTTCTGAATTATTACATTGCCATAGGATATTATAAGCTGAAAATCAGGTGGGCTATGACTTCTTATGCAAGTTGAGAAAGCTGGACTTCTCCAGATATTGCCAAAGTATAAATTATCAGAGCCCTAACTAAACAGTGGAGAAAGATCACAAGGATGATTAAGGGAGTGCAGGCTAAAACATATAAAGAATGCAGGAATTGTCTAGTTTAATGAAAAGAAGGACTAGGGGAGACATGATAGCAGTGTTCCAATATCTAAGAGGTTGCCACAAAGAAAAGGGAGTCAAGCTATTCTCCAAAGCACCTGTGGGCAGGAGAAGAAGCAATGGCTATAAACTAATCAAGGAGTGAAGCAGTCTAGAACTAAGGAGAAATCTCCTGACAGAACAATTAATCAATGGAATGACTTTCCTCCAGAAGTTGTGGATGGTCCGACTCTGGAAGTTTTTAAGAAGAGATTAGACAACTGTTTGTCTGAAATGATATAGGGCCGTGATGACGAACCTATGGCACGCTGGCACAGGTGGCACGCAGAGCCATTTCTGCCAGCACACGACCTGCAGGCAAACTTACCTCACTGCGCATGTGCATGCCTCACAGCTGATTTTCAGCCGGTTTAAGGTCTTTTTCAGTCTCCCAAAAGCTTGAGGAAGGCTTCTGCAGGCTTCTACAAGCTTTGTAGGCCAAAATCTAGCCCCGTTTCGTCACTTCCAGTATTTTTGGAAAAACAGGAAGTGACAAAACTGGGCTAGATTTTGGCCTACAAAGCTTGTAGAAGCCTGCACAAGCTTTCCTCAAGCATTTGGAGGCCAAAAAAGGCATCAAACCAGCCAAAAATCAGCTCTGAGGCGCAGTGCAGGTAAGGGGGCAGTGGGAGGTGGGTGGGTGGGGGATTGCACACGCATGCATAGCGGACATGGGAGAGGCACACATTGCCTTCTGGGTGCTGGCACGCGAGTGCAAGTGTGTGCACAATTTTTGGCACAGGAGGCCAAAAAGTTTAGCCACAACTGATATAGGGTTTCCTGCCAATCCAGGGGGTTGGATTAGAAGACCTCCAAGGTTCCTTCCAACTCTGTTATTCTATTAGAATTATACTTCAGCAAAATGGAGGCCAAAGTACCTCCACTGTTGCCTTAACTGTTATATTCACACATTGCTAAGCTATGCTTTACTAAAAAAAACCCTCAATTAATTGGATTTACACAACATAAGAAACTGTACTGTGAAAACACTGGGGTTGGGATAGAAACAGGAGTATTTCAAGATGTAATTAATGAGAAGCAGATAGACATCTTAGGGCCAATCTTTCCTGGAAAGAGAATGGTTAGCCCTTTGAGCTTGCATTTTAAGAAAGAGAGGTTCAAATGGCTCTCAAAGCCTGTCTTTATGAGTGCACTAATGAATACAGTTGTGGCTCATTCAACTTCTATGATTCTATATATTAACTGTTATAGATCGGAAAGAAGGGGAGGCCACACCAGAGCATTCCAATAACACACTTTATTCAGGGGAATAAAGGGGGCTGTCGCGTCTGCTTCTAACCAGGCAGACCTACCAGCGAACAGCAGCTGGCTCGACCTCGCAGCCGGCTTTTATAACCGGCTGTCGAAGGGAGCCAGCCAATGGGGGCTGCTGACGCCCCCGCGGAAGGAACGGACCTGATGGGGAACTTGTGTCAGTCTCGGGGACATAACACCCCTTCCCCCCAGATACGAACACGAATAGTCTTTTAAGTAAACGGGTGGCCTGTGCGAGCGCACTGACCGGCGCAATTCTGGTGAGACATAAAGTGGCACAGAGTTTGGTGAGTCAGGAACGGGGCTTGCGGGAGCACAGGGTCGATCCGGAACTCGGTCTGGAGTCTGGGAATGACCACAGTCTTCAGGTTGGATTGTTGAACTGTCATCGTCACGTAACCTGGTAGTGTCATTGGACGGTAAGGCTGGCGACTCTGGTGGACGGTCCCGGTCTACCGTCCATTCCCTCGGTTCGGTCGGCGGAGGCTGGTCACTCTGGTGGTCCCAACTCGGATTCAGGAGCGGCGACTGGAGTGTCCCTGGAGTCCCTGGGCCAGAGTTGGCAAATTCGCTCTGGCGACTTCTTATCTGGTCCAGATGTCTCCGCCAGATGCGCCCGTCCTCCAGCTGGATGCGGTATGATCTCGGACCGGTGATGGCCACGATCCTTCCGGGTACCCACAACGGATCACCCGCGTAGTTCCGGGCAAACACTCGGTCCTGTAATACAAAACTGCTGACCCTACTGTTAGAACCAATTGGTGTGTCAGGGCAATAGTGGGGGTGCAGTCTATCTAACACCGTCCTCAAATGTCTGCCCATCAGTAGCTCGGCTGGAGACTTATTTGTGACAATGCATGGGGTTGAGTGTTGGCTCAAAAGAAAACGAGAGAGTCTGGAGTGCCAGTCGTCTTGAGTGAATCTTGCCAACGCCTCTTTTGCTGTCCTAACGGCTCTCTCCGCCAACCCATTGCTAGCGGGGTGAAAGGGAGCCGTCAGGATATGTCGGATGCCCAGGTTGGTGACATACCGACTGAATTCTGTGGACGTAAATTGGGGCCCATTGTCTGAGACTATGGTGTCAGGCAGACCGTGTGTAACAAATAGGCGGGTCAGAGCCTGGGCAATTGCTCGGGTGGTGGTCGCAGTAGGAGGGCCACATCGATCCATTTTGAGAATGAATCAACGACCACCAGGAAAGTCTTGCCGTGGAATGGCCCGGCCAAGTCAATGTGCAAGCGTGACCACGGTGCGTTGGCACTTTCCCATTTGGTTGGGGTGGTGATTGGCGGTGCTGGCCTGGATTCCTGACAGGGATGGCAGGAGCTTACCCATTTTGCTATTTCGTCGTCCATGCCCGGCCACCAGACGTAACTCCGAGCCAACGCTTTCATCCGGACGATGCCGGGATGTCCCTCGTGCAGCGCCTTCAGGACGGGTGTGCGCAGTGGTTCTGGAATGACAACTCTGGTCCCCCATAACAGGCAGCCCTGCAAACTGGAAAGCTCTTGCTGGCGGGTTTTAAACGGTGAGAATTCAGTTGAGAGATCGCTGCCCGGCCACCCCCTCCGTACCCAGTCCAGAACCTGGGCGATAAGTTTGTCTTTTTGGAGTGGAGGGCGATGTCGCCGGCAGTGACTGGAAGGTTGAACTCACTGGCATCGAAAATGGCATGTACCGGGGCCGGGTCCTCCACGGGTGCTGGCAACGGGCAGCGGCTGAGGGCGTCGGCGTTGGCTAAGGTGTTTTCCTGGACGGTGAACTAGTTTGTACGAGTAAGCCGCCAGGAATAAGGTCCACCTAGTCATCCTAGGTGACAAGACTTGCGGTGTCTGCTTTTCACCTGAGAGAAGCCCCAATAGTGGTTTGTGGTCTGTGACAAGTTCGAAATTGTGACCAAAAAGAAATTCATGGAATTTTTGACCGCAGCTACGGCGGCTAGGGCCTCTTTGTCAATTTGGCTGTAGTTACGTTCAGTTGCTGAAAAGGTTCTCGAAAAGAAGGCAATTGGGGCTTCAGAGCCGTTGGGCAGTCTGTGACTCAAGACAGCCCCGATCCCAAAAGGTGAGGCGTCTGCTGCTAAGACTAGAGGAAGGTGTTGGTCAAACTGTATTAGGACAGCATCCGAGGTGAGCAGCGACTTAACTGCCTTAAAAGCGTAATCCTCTTTGGGTCCCCAATACCATGGAGTGTTTTTGTCTAGAAGTCTATGCAGCGGTTCTGCTACTGACGCTTTGTGGGGTAGGAACGATGCATAGAAGTTTAGCAACCCCAGGAAAGCCTGTAACTCTGACTTGGAAGAAGGAGTGGGTGCCTCGTGAATGGCTTTGACTTTGGATTCCACCGGGTGGATGCCTGAGGCGTCTATTTTATACCCAAGAAAGTCCACCTGCTTAGTGGCGATGGCACACTTCTCCCTTTTTAGTTTGAGGCCATGCTGCCTGAACCTATCCAATACCGCTCTGACTCTGAGGAGGAGCTGGGGTCTGTCCCTGGCTGATACCAAAATATCATCAAAATACGGAACCACGCCAGGGAGGCCTTGCAGTATCCGTTCCATTAATGACTGAAATATACCTGGGGCGACGCTAATGCCAAATTGGAGACGTTTGCATCGGAATGCCCCTCTGTGGGTGACAATTGTTTGCAATTCGGCCGTTTGGTTGTCTACAGGAAACTGTTGATAAGCCTGTGACATATCCAATTTGGCGAATATGGTTCCTGGTTCAAATGTGTGTAGTAAGTGTTGGATCACCGGAACTGGGTGCGCGCTAGTCTGCAGATAGCGGTTAATTGTGGTCTTGTAGTCAGAACACATTCTTATACTGCCATCTTTTTTAGGGTGTGACAATTGGGGTCTCCCACTTAGCAAAATCCGTGGGCTCGATCACCCCTTGTTTGAGCAATTTGTACAGTTCCGCGTCCAGTTTAGAGCGCAGAGCAAATGGTACTCTGCGTGGCTTTAAACGGACGGGAACTGCTTGGGGGTCCACTGAAAAGGAGATGGGCATACCCTTATAACAACCCAATTCATCGCTGAACACATCAGCATAGTCTGAAAATAGCGAGTCGATATCGGAAGGTGAGACAGCATGAACTCCCGTTAAGCTAAGGCCGAGATAGGGGAACCAATCCAACCCCAAAAGGCTAGGGAGGGTACCATCTACCACCACTAAAGGCAGATGGCCTTTAAAGGATTTGAATTTAACAAGGAACTTGCCTGTTCCGAGTACTGGGATGTTCTTCCCCTGGTAGTCCCTCAAGGTGAGACGACTCTTCTGGAGCTGGTTTCTGGACAGGTTGGGTCGTAGTTTCTTTTTTTTTTTATATATAAATTTTTATTATTTTTTTAACATAAAAAACACAACAACAAAACATAAAAGTATCAGCTCCCCCATATTTTTGTACACACCGTAAGTCGGTTGGTCCATCGGTTTTGTGCATTCACCTCATAGTCACAATTACAATTACTTTATATAATACTCTTATCAATACAAATTTATAAATCCTAGTATCTCTATTAAAGAAAAAAAAAAAAAAAATTTGACTAAACTTTTATTCGGTCATGCCTTTATGAGATAACTATATTTTAAATATTTTATTCTAAAACAAATCTTATAATCATACCAATTCTATCCCAAATATGAAAAAGAAAGAAACAAAGAAAACTATTATATAAATATAGTATCAAAAACCAATAAAAGGAAAGGGAAAATAAAGTCATTATTATTCCTTATTATCTAACTTTTATATTTTAATATTTCATCATTCAACCATTGATAGAAAAGATCCCAAACTAAATAAAATTGTTTATCTTCTTGCTCTCTAATTTCAAAAGTCAATCTACTCATCTCAGCACATTCCAAAATTTTCTTTACAACTTCTTCTTGCAATGGAATTTTCTCATTTTTCCAATTTTTGCAAATACAATCCTAGCAGCAGTCAATACATTTACAATCAAATATTTCAACTCTTTACTATAAGTATCTGGTAGTATTCCCAATAGAAAAACTCCGGTTTCAAGTCTATATGCTTCTTTGTCATTTTTCCAGCCACATGTGGATTTTAGTCCAATATTTTCTAGCATCCTCACAAGTCCACCACATGTGATAGTATGAACCAGGTTTCTGATGACATTTCCAGCATTTTTCGGATTTGTTCTTAAACATTCTTGCTATCCTTGTCGGGGAAAATGCCACCTGTAAAACATCTTATACAAGTTTTCTTTATAGGCTGTAGACATTGTCATTTTATAATTTTGCGACCATAATTTCTGCCATTTCTCTAAATCAATCCCATATCCAAAATTCCTCCCCACGCAATCATAGTTTCTTTAACTTGTTCTTCCTCAAGCTTAATTTGCAATAAATAACCATACAATTTTTTAATCACCTTTTCATCAGTACCCATCAAAATCTTATCCAAGTCAGTTTGCTTATCATAAAATCCCTCTGCTTTGGAATCCTCATAGTACTTTGAATATATTTGCAAATATGAAAACCAATTCATCCGTATACCTTGTTCTTCCAATTTTGCATCGATTTAAGTTCACCCTTTTCATCTAATAATTCCCCATAGTTAACTGTTTGTTCCTTTTTATAGATTATAGGATAAGAAAACGCTTCTATCGTCGATAACCAAACTGGAATTTTCAAATAAGACTGTTTTTTATCTTCTCCCAATTCAACCACAGAGACTCCCGTATATAATGCCTTCTAAAATACCCTGTGTTTTAGTTCCCTTGTACCATAAAAAGCATGCCAGCCCAACAACAAATCATGACCTTCTAATGTCAACAATCTGGTTTTCCTTAATGTTATCCATTCTTTAACCCACGTCAAGTTTGCAGCTTGGTAGTACAACTCCCAATTAGGCAGTCCAAACCCTCCTCTAAATCTAGCATCCTGTAAAAGCTTTAACTTTATTCTTGCTTTCTTACCTTGCCATATATACTTCAAAACAATTTTATTTAAATCCTCAAAATATTCTTTTCCAAGCCTAATTGGTATTGTTTGAAACAAAAATAAGACTCTGGGTAAAATATTCATCTTAATTGTTGAAATCCTTCCTATTAATGACAATTGTAAGTTCTCCCATTTTTTCAAGTCTTGAGCTATCTGTTGTTTAAGTTTAATATAATTATTCTCCTTCAATGTACTACATCTTGATGTCAAATATATCCCCAGATACTTAACCTTGTTTGTAACTTGAATTTTTAACAGTTCTGCCAACTCTTCCCTTTGTTTCAGCAACATATTCTTTGACAAAATCTTTGTTTTATCTCTATTTATTTTCAAACCAGCCACCTCCCCATAGACCTCTATCTTTTCCAACAGTTTCGAGGCTGTTTCTATAGGGTCTTCCAAGATAAAGACTAGGTCATCTGCAAAGGCTTGTAGTTTAAATTCTTCCTTTTTAATTTTCATTCCTTTTATAGTTTTATCTTCTCTGATATTTCTATTCAACACTTCCAAAGTCAATACAAATATCAAGGGAGAAAGAGGACAACCTTGTCTTGTGCCTTTTCTTATATTAATAGGATCTGTAAATTCTCCCTCCATCATTACCTTAGCTGTTTGTTCATTATAAATTGCTTCTATTGCCTGAATAAATCTTCTAGCAAAGCCCATCTGTTCCATTAAAAGTAACATAAATCTCCAATTCACGTTATCAAATGCCTTTTGAGCATCTAAAAATATCAAAGCCATTTGCTTTTCAGGATGTGCCTCATAGTATTCCAGGGTGTCCAGAATTACTCTCATATTGTCTCTGATTTGTCGCTTTGGCAAAAACCCATTTTGGTCTGGGTGGATAAAGTTATTCAAGTACTTTTTAAGTCTTTCTGCTAATATTGAAGCAAAAATTTTATAATCTGCATTTAGTAAAGAAATCGGTCTATAATTCTTGATTTGCAGTAGGTCCGCCTCCTCTTTTGGAATAAGTGTAATGTAAGCCTCTGACCATGTTTTAGGTATCATCTTTTTAACATAACTTCATTCATAACTTCTAACAGTGGAATACACAGTGATTCTTGAAAGATTTTATAAAATTCTACAGGAAACCCGTCTGGACCTGGTGCCTTTCCATTATTTTGTTTCTTAAGTGCTTGACTTAACTCCATCATTGTTATATTACTTTCTAGCATTTCTTCAATCTCTTTAGGTATCTTAGGTAGATTTGCATTCTGTAGGTATTGTTTAACTTTCTCCTCGTCAATGTCTTCTTTCTTATACAAATGCTTATAAAAATCATAAATAATCTCTTTTTTTTCTTTGCTGCCATAACAAATTTTACCTTGGTCGTCTATTAACTGCGTATTTTCCTCGACTCTTTCTCCTTTCTCAATTTGTATGCTAGCCATCTACCTGGCTTATTTGCATCCTCAAAATAATTCTGTTTAGCATTCCTAATTTTCTGTGCCAGTTCTTCTTTCTCTATTAAATCCATTTTATGTTTAGTTATATCCAGTTTCATTTTAACATCTTTTCTGTGTGGCATTTTCTGTAATTCTTTTTCAAGTCCCTTATATTCATCATCCAAGGCTTTAAGAGTTCGCCTTTTCCTGTTGTTCTTTTTCTTGTATAGTCTATTATCAAGCCTCTAACATAGGCCTTCATTGTGTCCCAAACATTCTGTATTGAGGTGTCTTCTTTTCTGTTCTCTTTAAAGAAGAAGGCCAATTCTTTCTCCATCCATTGTATAAATTCCTTATCCTTTAAAATAGAATTATTTAATGTCCATCTCGATCTTTTCCTTTGTCCCTTCCATTCAATTGTCAATGGGTTATGGTCAGCCCAAGTACTTGTTTCAATATTTACTTCTTGAATACTAGACATTAAATCTGTTGAGATCCAAATCATATCCAGTGTGGACCATGATAGATGCCTATTTGAATAGAACGTAAATTGCTTAGATTTATCATTTCTTTCTCTCCATATGTCTTTTAAAGTTAATTCATCTATCATTTTAAAAAAGGATTTAGGAAGAGTTTTCCTGTTATGCTTTACTGTTGTTGCAATATAGTCAAGTCTATTATCCACAATTCCATTAAAGTCTCCCATCATAATTACATTAGCATAGTCAAGTTCGGCAGTCTTAGTATGTAATTTTCTATAGAATTCTTCCTGTTTATCATTCGGTGCATAAATTGCAATCAAAAGTATCTTTCTATTATTGTCCATTATTTCTACCATTAATATTCTCCCATCATCATCTGTATAAATCATTTTTGCTGGAATGGCCTCTTTAATATATAAAACCACCCCTCTTTTCTTGGATTGTGTCAAAGAGGTAAACAATTTCCCTAATTTTGGTTGTAATAACAATTGTTCATGTTGCTTTTTAATATGAACTTCTTGTAAACAAATTATGTCGAACCTTAATTTCATTAATTTATGGAAAATCTTCCTTCTCTTAGCAGCTGAATTCAGTCCATTTATATTCATTGTAATCAATTTTTTTTCTTCCATAATTATGTTTTATATTTAGATTTAACCACTCTCGTGGGTCTTGCCTCACGTTGATCTTTAATATCCACTTGTCCACCTACTGCACCTTCTTCTTTTCCAACCTCCATTTGTTCCTCTTGAGATTCAATTGATGGGACCTCCTTTCCTGCTCCTCCTTCTCTGCCTCCAAAACCCTCTGCGCAAAACAGTTCTGCTTTCTCAATTGAATCAATTCTATGTCTCTGTTCCTGCCACGTAAACATCAATCCTTCTGAAATCAACCACCTGTAAGACACCTCTTTTTCCAATAACCTTTTAGTCAGGAATCGGTATTCTCTTCTCATCTCTCTCACTCTTCTAGGTATTTGTTTTAAAACCAAAATTTCTTTACTTTTGTATTTCAGTGGCTTCTCTCTTGCTACTTGCAATATTTGTGTCTTCAAAGATTTTTTAATAAATCTAATATGAACTTCTCTGGGTAGGTTATTTCTCATCGCATATCTTGTAAAAACTCGATATATCTCATCAATTCCATCCATCATCTTCTCTTCTGTTATCTCGAGCGCTCCGCCAAGATTCCTACCATTATCGCAACCAAATCTTGTCCTTTTTCTTCTTCTATATTTTGGAATCTAAGATAAAATTCTGATCTATCCAACTCCCACTTCAACATCTCACTTTTTTCTTGTTCAATCGCTGTTAATCTATTGTCGATATTTCCAATTTTCTCCTCTCTTTGTTTGCCTCCCTCTTCAACATTTTGGAGTCTCTCTTCATATTTTTCCATCATCTGTTCCATCCTACCTGTTCTTTGTTCAATAGTATCCATTTTTACCTTAAGATCTTGAATTCTTGCATAATCATCTGAAGGATACTCTTTCTTGTTCTTTTTCTTTCTCTTTATCTTGCTTTAACAATGTCTGAATTGAACGCTGTCCAGATGGTGGGGAGGCAGAAGCAGACATAGAGGCACCCGAAGATATAAATTTCTTACTCATTTTAAGTGGTTCCAACTCTTCAAGTTTTTTCAAATTTTAATCCACAAAAAAAAGAGAAAAAATATGAAATTTTAATCCAAGGTAAAAAGGCCAACAATAAAAAAGCCAAAAGTGAGAGAAAAAAAAGAAAAAAAGAAAAAAAAAATTCTTCAAATTCTTCCTGACCTTAGTCCAATAAAAAAAAAAAACCATAAAAAAAAGTAACAGTAAAAATAAAAACCCAATAATAATAATAAACAAGACAAAGCCAAAAAGGAAGAAGGGAAGAAGAAAAAGAGAAAAAACAAAAAACAAAACAAAAACCAAGAAAAATAAGTTTCTTCAGATTCCACACCTTAGTCCAGCCAGAAAAAAAAAAAAAAAAAGAAAAAGAAAAACCTCAATTAAAAAAAGGAAAAAGAAATAGTCCGCTAATGTACATTAAAAAAAAAAAAAAAAGGAAAAAGAGAAAACAGGATCCAAATAGGCAAAAGAAAAAATAAAATCAGTTAAATCAAAATAAAATATAAGTAGAAAAAAGAAATTCAGAGGCTTCCCTTTGCAAATAAATCAAGCTTAAAAGTCAGGACCTTGATGTTAGTGAAGGGGTTGGCAGAACTCAAAAAAAAACAACAACACTGCACTCTATTTAATTATCCAAGGCTCTAATTATAACTCCCTTCTCTTTCCCACAAGCTTCAAAGCTGAGCCATGTATATCCAGAAAGACACCTGTAATAATATTCCACAAAGTGCTTTCCTCTATCTTATCAGGGGATGTCCTTGAGAAGAAGAGTCTATTTTTCTTTTTTAAATATTTCCGAGCCTCTAGGTGGCAGTGTTACAAAGTATCATAGTTCTCACTTTCCCCCTCCTCTCTTAAGGGAAAGCCGGCTTGCAATACACAAAACAAAAACCGAAAAATCAAACAAAATCAAGAGAAGCCTCTAGCCCAGAAAAAATAAAAATAAAAAGTCCAGAAGAAGAATAAAACATATGAATATATAGAAAAAGAAAACAGTCCAGTTATCCAATAAGTAACAATAGAGTCCGGAAGCAAAGAAAAGAAAAATGGATTCTCTCTTTGACGCTTCCCTAAAAAACGCCGCTAAATCAATTTTGTCAAAAAACAAAACAAAAATCACACAGGTTTCTTCAGATAATTAGAGTAAACTTTCCAAATTCAAAAATTAAATAAAAAAAGAAGTTCTCACCCAACCGACAAACTCTTTCTCAAACTCTTTCCGTCTGGAGTCGCCCGGCCTCAGCAGCATGGGGCTGCCTCTCCGCCGCTGGCAAGAAGAGCTTCACCCGGGCTCTCCAGGGATTTTGCGGTATCCCCGGAATCCTCAGGATATGCTCTTCACGATGGCTGTCCCTACGGGACAGCGTAGGTCCGTTGGACCGGCCAGTGGCGGAGATATCGGCTGCAATCGAAGAGCTCGATTGCAGACCGTATCGCCACGGCGCAAGCTCCTCCCATCTCCTGGGTCGTAGTTTCTTGAGCGTGCTCCATGAGATGATCGAGAGTGCTGACCCGGTATCGACTTCCATAAGACAGGGTTTACCTTCTAAATGGATAGAAAGCGTGATTTTATTAGGTGTCAGAAAAGTGTGGTTAGCTTGGTAGCACGTGTAACAATTTTCTACTTGCCTGGGTGGCCCCGGAGGGGAGTAAAAGGATGCTGCCTTTGTGGAGCCACGTGTGTTGCCTGGCAGGCCCTGGCGATGTGGCCTTTCTTGCCGCAATTGTTGCAGGTGACGTTCCTGAACCTGCAAGTCGTTCTGGCATGGGAACCCCCGCAGGCGAGGCACAACAGGATGTGTTTGGACGTGTTGCTGTTCCCAGGCCTATTTCCTACCTGTGGCTGCTTGGATGGCTTGAGTCGATGGACTTCTAGGTGCTCGACGGGGTCTTCTTCACTCACCACCTCCTCTGAGTGGATGGTGACTGGACTGGATTTGGCTGCGCTCCCTTGTATTTCGGCGGCTGATTGGGTCGCTAGCTCTGCTGCCAAGGCTTCCTCGATCGCTTGAGTGAGGTTGAGGTCTTTTCTAGCCAGCAAACGCCTCTGCAATCTTAAGTCTTTGACTCCACAGACGAGTTGGTCAAGGAGCATGTCGTCTAGGTAATTTTTGAATTCGCAGTGGAGAGCTGCGGTTCTCAGGGCGGCCAAATACTGATTGATAGATTCCCCATCTGCTTGCTTCCTCATGCGAAAGGCAAAACGTCTCGCGATCTGCAATGGTTTTGGGGAATAGTGGTTAGAGAGTGTCTCTAACAGCTCGGGCCAGGGGACGCTCTTTAACTCCCTGGGTGCAAATAGTGCTGTGGCGGTATCGAACACTGCGGCCCCGCAGTAACTCAGGAAGTACGATTTCTTCCTGTTCTCTGTAGCATCGGCCAGACCAATGGCATCAATGTAGTGATTGAAGCGGTTTCTGTAAGAGTCCCACTTGTCTTCATCTGGCTTAAATGGCGGGAACGCCGGATTTGAATTCATATTGGGTTTTCAGTCTGTTGGTAGACTGACCAATCTCACTGGGAATACAATGGCCCTGATAAGTGTGGCTTTCAGTCTGTTGGTAGACTGGCCAATCTCACTGGGAATACAATGGCCCTGATAAGCGTGGCAGCAGTAGCTTGCAGATCTGCCCAGCTTAGTGTTTCAGCTCTTAGAGGTTCTCTCTGTGTTTCACGCTCTATGTGACTCTGTCGGCTATGGCTGTAGCCCGTAACTGACTTCCGTTTGAATTTCGCGCCTTCCCAAAGGCGTAGGCGGCTATAGCTGTGGCGCCGTGCTGACAGCTATTCAAATCGCGCACCAATGCGTTCTGACGGCTGCGAGTACAGCGCCAAGCTTGCTAACAGCAGAATTCGAACACAGCAGTTGAATTCCGCGCTCAGTGTCAGCGGCTGAGGCTCTCAGCGCCCTGCTCTTCACGTAGCTTTCTTTTTTTTTTTACATGGAGCGGCTACACCCTCCGCTTTCACTTCTGCAATCCACAACTGACCGAGCTCTCACGGCGCGGCTACGGTTCAGCGTTTGGTGTGTGATTTCAGCTCTTTGCTATTGCTGCTGGTTGGCCAGATCCCACCTTCGTCGCCAATGTTATAGATCGGAACGAAGGGGAGGCCACACCAGAGCATTCCAATAACACACTTTATTCAGGGGAATAAAGGGGGCTGTCGCGTCTGCTTCTAACCAGGCAGACCTACCAGCGAACAGCAGCTGGCTCGACCTCGCAGCCGGCTTTTATAACCGGCTGTCGAAGGGAGCCAGCCAATGGGGGCTGCTGATGCCCCCGCGGAAGGAACGGACCTGATGGGGAACTTGTGTCAGTCCCGGGGACATAACATTAACCTCTAACTTGTAGGACACTAAACTTAATGTGAATCAATCTTTCTGGTTTGAGAACTATTTTAACCTGCTGTTCATGGTTGTCTTTGTGGATGATTTGGAAGATTTCATTGGTTTAAAAATGTAACCACACTTCTGTAACTGTTGTCCCTCTGTGCAGCAGTCACTGAGTCCAATTCAAAGTGCATTTAACTTTTGAAGCTAAAAATACTTTAATGCCTTATATGATATTTGGGTACTTCTATGATTATCTTTCCCACTCAGCATATCTCATATAATTTTGGAGGGAAGATATCCCAAGATTTCTTATCCTACCAGGATTGAAGGGTTTGATGTGGCTTCTTAGCAATGCCCCTGCTTTTTGGAACATTTGCCTCTTGAGATTAGAAGCAGCGCCAATCTCTTGGCCTTTAACAATGCCTTGAAAGGGTTTATTCTGGTACTGATGATACAAGAGTTACCTTGGTTTAATTAGAGTATGTTAATGGGCTATTGTTTTTAATGGTCTTTGACTGAAAACTGCCTTGAGATCTTGTGGAAATGGGTCATCTGTGGTTTACAACTTGCAGTGACAAGGTTCATTCTAAGCCAAAATAAGACAAACGATATTAGAGCTTAATATGATATGCAAGCCAGACCACAGGCAGCTCTGGTCACCTCAAGCAATCTCTGAACAAACATTTTTAACAATGCTTTGGTTATGTCAATTTACCTATGTTGGAAAAAAGCCTTGAATACTATAAGGGTGGCTATAGCTGGGGAAAGGACTGTGGTATTTTCAACAGAAGTTACTCTACAGACAGAGAATCTGAATATAATCATATAAACAAAATAAAATATAACTTAATATTTGCAACAGGTTCAACTGAAATTCTAACTCTGTTATTCTGAAATTGGGACTGTATGCATTCAAAGTGTGTTTTATCACTAAACAACAGGTCTTCTTCCTGTTCTAGCCTGGTCCTTCTCTCCCTCTTCACAATATGAATAATAGTAATCCGCTATTCAGAAAGAAGGAGACCACAGGGTTCCAGAGTACGAAAATTTTATTAGTAGATATGCCAAGTGTAGAACTCCTAGGGGAATATGAAACACGGCCCTCAATTATTGGAAGAAAAATGAAAGAAAGCAATTCTTCCAAATTCTCCCAGGACTTCACATCATTAAAAAAATTGTGCGATCAGCTTATTCTCAGAAATCTCTTGTTTAGAATTTTGTTCAAACTGGGTTATCGAACCTTAGGCACAGAAACTTACTGTGAGGCTATGCGCCAGTCACTTACTTTCTGCCCTACCTGCCAGGGGTCATGGTAGGAAAAACAAGCCTGCAGCTCACTGTTTATGACTCTTTGAATGCTGCTTGAAAATAAGAATAGTTAAGAAAATGCTACCTTTTAATACAGTACATTTAATAAATTTATTAGTTCAAAAACAAATATAAACCTCACAGAAAAAAAATCAACAAAAACATAACAACACATCTTGATTTTTAGGACTGTGCTGACATATATGTAGTTTTAGTTAAAGAGGAGGGTGTTCTACAATAGAAGAAACTATCATATATAGATCAAGCAAGTTTTCTTATTTTCATCCAGATATATTAGTTACTGTAAGACAGGGCTGTCAAACTCAAGGTCTGCAGGCTGAATCCGACTCACGTGGTGTTTAGATCTGGCATGTGGGGCTGCCCTGGAAACAGCAAAGGACTGGCCCACGTGCCTCTGCCAGCAAAAATGGAGCTCTCATTTTACTAGCAGAGGGTTGCAGGAGGCCACTGCAGGCAAAAATAGAGCTCAGGAGCCCATTTTTTCAGAGCGCTTGGGCCACTACAGGCACCCCCAACATGAGTGACATCAAGCTGGCCATGTCCCCCTGGCTTGCACCCCCACACCTTCTTGAGGTCAAACACAATCCTGATGTGGCCCTCAATGAAATTGAGTTTGACACTCCCACTGTAAGATAAAGTCCTGTCGCAATTCTGACACATAATTTTATGGCTATTAAAAAAGAACTACAATACTTTGTAGCCACTTACCACTGTTATATGGAATCAAAGTGAAAAAATTATAATGAAACATGTTAACATGGGTCTAAATCGTCTGTTATCCTGTCCCTCCAGTTACAAGGCAAGTTCAGACAAGATGAAGCAATTTTAGAAAAAGCGGACAGGGGCAAGCAACTACAAGCTTTAATGTTAACAGGCAATCAAGGGAGAAAATCAAAGTCATACAGAATTAATATGAGCAGGCCAGCCTGGAAATGATGCAGGGAGGTGTTGCCAAGCAACACTATTAACACTTGATGATGCTAATTTTGTGTAGGCTTTTTTTAACAATATGGCAACATTTTCGGAAGATAATGATTTTATTTGCTGCTAAATCATGGATTTTTGAAATATGTGCTTTAAATTGCCTGATGCAATCAGCCTTCCTGTTTACAGTTTCCTATTGTTGCAAAATGATTGGACTGCAGAGAGTTTAAATATACTGTAGAAATTGAAGCATGTAACTGGGAGGAACTGCTATGATTATAGCAATTGTTAAAGCAGCTTTGTGTTACTTGCTGATTTGCACAGATTGGCAAAGAAAATTATAAATAAAATGGAGCAAGGAATAAAAAATATAATTCTATCATTAGAGATCAGTAATAAAAGGTAACATTTTTAAAATCAAAAGGACAGAGATCAATGCATATAACTAATATCATTTGTAAGCTTTGAAACATGGAAGATCTAATACAGACAGGTGTTAACTCTTTTTTTTTAATCCATCTAGATTTCCTGACATAGTTTCCTATGTCCTCTTGCCACTGCACCCAAAGGACTGAGAATACCAAAATGTCAAACTGCACCTGCCTCTTTCCCACATGAATTGCAAGCAGAAAATTTAGAAAAATAACAAGAATAAGATCCATCTATAAGAAAGCCATCAAATTTTTTCAACTTTAATGAGAGACATTGTAAATCTTTGTTTGTGGATTGTACCCTGTTATTAGGGGTTTGACAACAACATTAATATGTTGTACATGGGGTTGCCATGTGTCACCAAGGGATACCAAGAACAACAGTAGAGCTAAAAATTCAGTTACATGTCCTGGGCCTACATTTGAAATGTAAAGTAAATCCCACTCAAGCAAAGAAGAACCAAAGGAGCAAACACATTTAGGATGATGCTACTAATAAAACTTAACATTCATAATACTGATGCTTTATGTATGTCTTGTGCAAGTTTCATTGCTTATTATCCACAAATACTTATTGGGAATAGTTTCACTGGTTTATAAAAATCAGGAAAAAGTATGCCAACATTTGGAGTAAAAGACACATCAAACACGATTAAAACTATCCAAACAATCCTGAGTAAAATAAAGATCTCTACATGCAACAAATGCATATAGAATTATCTATGTAAAAAAGTTTTCAAGGCATAGTTTTCAATGGTTGAACAAGTAGTATTTAGTGTTTTTTTTAATTGTCTGGTAAATGAAATAGGGACTATATCCAGTGTGATCTTTAAGAAACTCTTAGCCTGAATTCTATCTACCAGTAAAGAGGAACTGTAATGCAAAAGACTGGTTATTCTTGCACTAATTTAATGGCATCGCTGAAACTTTTTGCATTAACCATTTCCCTACAGGTAAATAGTCTTTCCCAATTCTCCTTCTTTTCAATTTCTAAAAATGTTCTACTTCAAGAAACAACAGGAGAGATATCCCATTAAGAGTCTTTAAATTTCATTAAATTTCTACTGCATCTTTTTATTGCTTTAATTCAAATTTCTGCAAGTGTCATTTTATTCTATTAAGGAAAAATCAATAAAAATCCCTGATAAAATAATCCTCTTTCATTTCCTCCTTCACAAATAATTGATTTTATAGTATAATCTCTCATATTCTCTGGGCATTCTATCTTCAGGACTGACAAGAATACAAGAATATTCAAAACTGATAACTGCCTGATAAACCTCACCATTATAGAAATATTTCACAGTGGCTTTCTTTGTTTCTTCTTTCCATGTACATTTTTGTACCTTTCTTAACTTCAGCCAGCTGCATATTTCTATTTTAGAATATAATTATTAAAATTCTTCTATTATGTTATTCTATTAAATAATTGAAGAAAAATTGAACTACCAAATCAAAGGCTTCTGATTTAGTTTGTTTAATCAGAAGTTTCAGTTCAAAGAGTTTTCTTCTCAAAGAGTCTATGAATGCTGGATTTCTAACCCTTATCTGTTTCTTGCCCTCATTTTCTTGCCTTCATGCCTTCATTTTATCTGCCTTTCCCTTATAGCTCAGATTTCTATCATAGGATCTTAACTTCTCAGGTTTCTTTACTTTTAGCTGAAAATGCAAAGAACTGCAAGCCTAGTGATAAAAGTAAAGGAGCACAATGAAAAAATTAGGACTAAATTTAAATAGAAAGAAAACCAAAGTAAGGACAACGGGTAAAACAATCAGCCTTACAGCTGGCAGGGAAAATATCAAAGATGTGGATAGCTTCTGCCTTTTAGGATCAACCCTCAACAGTAAAGGAAAAAGCAGTCAAGAAAGACCCCCTCAGACTAGCACTTGGCAGAGCAGGCATGAAGGCCTTGGAAAAGATATTCAGATGCTGGGATGTGTCTGTACCTACAAAGACCAGAATTGTGGAAGCCATGGTATTCACTGTGACACTTTTAGTAAGTGAAAATTGTAACTTGAAGAAGCAAGATAAGAAGAATATTGATGTTTTTGAACTTTGGTGTTGTAGAAGATTCCTCAGAATACCATGGACAGAGAAAAAAACAAACAAATGGAACCAAAATTCTTACTTGAGGCATAAATGGACAGGTTCCAATTATTTTACTCCAGACACATTATGCAAAGGTCCGGCTCTTTGGAGAATGCTTTAATGTTGAGGAAAAAAGAGTGGAAGGAAAGAGAAGAAGAGGATAACCAGCAGCACAGTGGATAGATTCATTTAGTGTAGCAATGAGTGCACTGTCGGAAGACATGAAGGACCAAGGTCATGGGGAAAATCTACATTGTTGCTAAGAGTAGACAATGACTAGATGGTACATAGTTGAAAATTATTCTGAGTACATCTCTCTTTCTCTAAAAGATTATGCCCTTGCCATATATCCTTCTTCGAATCACAACTCATTACCCATATACTATATAATCCTAACTAAATCCTGTAAATAGTTGTTGTTCTGAGCAGATTCTGTGTTGGACTTATTTGCATCTCTGCTTACTTATAACTATTTTAGATCACTTTCAAGAGTGGCACCATGGTATGCATCATCAAAAGGAAGAATACAAGGAAATGGTAAAACAGTAACTGCCAACAATTTTAATTAAATTAGAAGCCCAAAATGCAGCGGAAAGGAAAGCCAGTGAAAACAGGCATTCCTTTAGAGCCTGCATCAAAGTTTGCAAACTCCTGATGGAAATGTGGGGTTGAATATGAAAATGTGGAGTTACACTCAAATGACTTCCTTATTAATCTGACTACTTTTGGTGATGAGAACATAGGACAGGCCTTTACATACAACTTTAGGACACTGCTATTAACAAAAATGAAAGTAGGGCTTGAATCAAACAATATTTTCAACAATGTTGAGAACTGCATCAGCAATTAGTACGGATGATATTGTATTAGTTTCAAATGCATTTGGTACTTGGATGGCTGGATTCTGCAGATAAGGCTTCTGATCTGAACTAACTTAAAACCATAGGGTTGTTCCTGTTATGGGACATGGAAGATAAGACATTTTATTAAGCTAGAAAAATGTTGGGATATAAATTAAATAAGCAAATATAGTTCCATATAAACGAGCTACAATAATTTAAAATCAATATAACATATAATCAAGCCAAGATCAATTCTGTTCAGATTTAATCTTGGATAGTATAACAGTCTAAATTTGGGAAAAAAATATTCAAGGCTATTCCCATACAACTATTTTAACTATTTAAGTTGGTTTTCAAATTCACACTTCATCCTTAAGGGGGAATTCATCACCATCTAAGGCCAGATAATATTTTCAGCTGAAATTCAGAAACTTCCATAATTAAGCCTCAACTTCTCTGGTTACGTGGGCTGCCAGTTTTCCATCCAGCAAGCCCATCTTAACCACTGAGTTGTTGCAGCATCTCCATCATCATGTGATCAACATTCAGACACTTGGCAACTGACTCATATTTATAATGGTTGTAGTGTCCCAATGTCATGTGATCAACTTTTGCAAACTTTTGATATGCAAAGTCAATGGGGAAATCAAATTCCTTTAACACTATATCACTACTTTAGCAACTACAGAGATTCACTTAACAATTGTTTCAAGAAAAGTCATAAGATGGGGCAAAGCTCATTTAACAATTGTCTTGCTTAGCAACAGAAATGTTGGGCTCAATTGTGATAATAAATCTTACTTATATAAGATTTCCAATCTTTCAAACAAATATTTGTCATTTTTTCTTCTTCTGATCAAACTGGTCAGCTTTGCCACTTCTGCAAATCCAGTTAATGTTATAATCCAAATTTCCATTGTAGATATTTCATTGTTTTTCTAACTTTTTGCATAATATTGATTTAATTATGAATGAGCAGCCAAAATGTATGTCGAAAGGTATGGCTTTATATCCTCTATATCACACATGTTAGTAGCAATTTATAGGCTGTGAGAATTGCATGAGACATTTAAGAGAATGGTGATAACTAAAGAAACAGAGATGAATGTGAGGAAACCCCGTGCAACAATAGAAATGAATGTGATCAGGGGGAAAAGTCTGAGATGAGTGGCTACTGAAAACAAGTTAAAGGGGTACAGAAATTGCTCCACATGAAAGCCTAAAAGCCTGGTGATAAGACAATTTTCTTAGAAAAAAAATCAAGTGCTTATTTTGCATGCATAATTGAAATAAAACTACAGATCAGCAAACAAATGAATATAGATCTATCTGAAAGCATATTTGTCTGCCTATAATGAAAAAATGAAAGACTTATTGATGAGGGTGAAGAGAGAATTTGAGTGTAGGACCATTTTGAGTAGTATTGAATCTTGGGGGAAAATGGATAAGTAAGAAATAAGTAATGTCTACAGGAAGAGAAAAGAGAAAATATGAGTCCTGCGTGATATATTGGTAGTTAAATATCTCCCAAAAATGAATGAAAATGGTCTTCAGGTTAAAGGCTGAAAGAGTGAAAATAATTATGTTTGGAGGATGGGAAATAGGAAAAGGAATGTGTGGCTTGTTTATATGACAACTGTGAGACTTATCTAAGATTGTGGAAAGACTTAATCTGAATCATTCTAAACAATATTGTTATTGTTACAAAGGAAAGATAGCAAAGGTGAACCCCCACAGAGTTTAGTGTGTTAAGTGTGTCAGGGATCTTACAGAATTTTGATTGAAAACGTGCAACCAGCAAGCTTTGAGAAGTTCAGTGTAGTTTTATGATAGGCAGAGAGTGCTGATCATATTTTTGCTCATCAGCAAATCTTTGAGAAATGTATGAATGTGACAAAGTTAGGAGAAAGCTAAAGAGCTAAAGAAAATAGCTTGAATTGTGGAATATCTTGTGAAAATATAGAATTGAAGCTTGATTGCCAAGTGTGGTAAGAGTTGTATTTGATGAAAAAAAGGGAAGTTTCAGCATAAATGCTAAGTTCACTATACTGAACAAAGGAGTAAGACAAAATTATTTGGTGTCGCTTTGGCTGTTTAATGTATTATTGGCTAAATCTATAAGGAATGCTTGAGGAGATAGTGGGAATAAGTAGGTTTGGGACATCAATGTGATCTACTTTTGTAAGCATTTTAATGCCATATGGTTAACTACAACTCAATATGAGATAAATTGCTTTATGCTTTGAAAGGTATTGATAAAAATAAGTTATCAATGATTGGTTGATCAACACAAAATAACTTTTTTGGTTAAAGAAATGTCTTAGAAAATTGTGAACAAAAGTCATAATGGTTAAGTGGCAAAGGGGACAGAAATGTTAATTTGGGCTAAATTAGAAGTTCAAAATATTGCTTACTCTTTCTAATTTTTTTGGAGAAAACTGGTCCTTCTTTGGCTGAGATTTTAAGCATGCTAGTATGTTGTGTTCACGCAACTATAGTTAATAAATGGAGTGTTAGGCTTAGCAAATTATATGAATCTACCTAATTTGCTTATTTAGCAATTCATGGTTTGCTCCCTGTGGTGCTATGATTACTGATCTACTTTGCCTTAATATGATCCCAAGTGACCATCTCGGAATGATAGCTATTTATTGAACAGTATGAACATTCTAGACATGAAATACAGAAACCCTTATCTTTGTGCTGCCATCTACTGGTTGTCCATTGGTCTGCAACCCCTAGTCTGTAGTAGGCAATGTCCATAATGCTCCGTATACGGAGCTGGAGGTTATCCTTTCTTTTTGTTTATTTCATCACCAACTACTGTATCACCTGCTGTTCCCTCCTCTGGAACATTTCACGGACATTTTTTAGATATTTTGTAAATATCATCAGTATGTTAAAGCTATTTTTTCCTGGCTTTCTTAGTATGTATATTTTCATATGAATTTGTTTTTTTTCTGTGTAAGCAGCCTTGTGGTTGGAGTGGAAGTTATTTTCCCCCAGTGGATTTTGAATCCTTCTGATTCAGCTCAAAAACATTAATTTTATGATTTACTTTGGGGCAGTAGCCCATCCAAGAATGTGTCCTTCTCTTATGACCACTCAAGGGAGATTTTCTGAAGTGATTCCTTGGAACAGCAAACAGCAAATGGAAAATCCATTTTATTAAGGTAATATAATAAATTATCAGTAGATTATCACAGGATCCCATTTGGGCTCGTTGTGACTTTTCTATTATAAAAGAGCAATTCTTTGTATTTGCAAGAAGCAAATGCATAGACGTATCAGTATGGTGTTCTACTACAACAGATATTACAGTTGTTTAGGAAAATGTAACCACCTATAAATATTAATTTAGTCATTAAATATATGAGTGGAGGGTCCTTGCTGCTTTCTGAGCTTGGCTGTTTTCTTGCAGACGTTTTATTATCTTAAATAGTAACATCACCAGTGCTAGTAACTAGCATTGATGATGTTACCTAGTTTAGGTAATGAAAACAACCAAGCTCAGAGAGCACCAAGAAGGACCCCTCATTTCAACCCTGAGCTACAAATATTTTCCTTTATAAATATATGACTGTATATGGGGAGCAAATTTCATTAAGTACATACAGTATGTTTATTTATTCATATAACAGTATTATGATTAACAAAGTAAAGCAAGGAAGCAGACCTACCAATAAATCAATAAAAACAACCTGACAATTCATTTATCAGATGCAGCAAACAGCTATAGAAAAAAAGGAAAAGAGTTGTAAGACAGTAAGATTACAATATTACTATTACTACTAATAAAATCAATTGTGTGTGGCTCATTAATATTAAAACAAAATAGCATTATTGTCTCATTTATCATTGTTGCCTAAAGACCAGTGAATTCTTGGGAGAGATGAGGATCTAAGGCAAGAATTAAAAAATAAAAATATTTGTTGTTTTAATCATGATGGTCAATTAAACACCTCCCCCATCCCCAGTTTTCTGAACTTGTGCATACATGCAGAAAATTACTCCCACCAGGATTGCTCCTGAAATGAAGAAGTATGCCTGCTGAAGAAATGGCAAAAGGCTTGCAGTCAGCGGCTCTATGAAACCTTTGGGACACCTTGGTCACATTAAAGCTTTAAACTGAAGGTCTGATTGCTTCTCACAACCCTGTTGTCTAATTAAGAAAAAACCTGGAACAGCATTTTTAAATATGCTCCTAATTAATTTGGTTGAGTAGGTTTTACATGCAAGAAGAGTATTCCCTGAGGTCATCAATATAAACTCTACAGAATTTTAAAATCCAAGGCCTCCTTTTTGAATTGGGTCAGAAACAAGACCTGGGTAAGCATTTGAAGAGAGGTTTTACAACACTTACTAGTGGGAACAAAGCACTTTGATTTCTTAAAGCAGCACCATCTTTTTGGAAAGCTTGCAAGCTACTTCCAAAGCTCTCCCCAGTTTCTCTACCTGACTTGCTCACTGGTAGACACAGTGAAAATATTGACTGTGTGTGCAAGGAAACTTTCAAAGATGCCCGCTTTAAACATTGGAGAAGTGTCTAGTTTGGGTTAACATGAGCTGCAAAAATCCTCTTTTGAATGCCTTGCATAGCCCAGCCAGAAGTATAAACATCATGCCAGAGGAGTATTTTAAAAAAAGCTTTAAATGTTTTCAGAAGAAAAACCCTTTTCTGTCTTTGTTTTTATAAACAAAAGGACTGGAGAAGAAGATTGATTAAGCTTCCTTTGCTCCATTTATGCTAGATGCAGTTCAAAGGGAGCCACTGTACATTTATCATCAAATAAATAAATAAATGTACCAGAACAGGAGTGGTGCAATATTAATTTTACATGTTGCTTAGAATAGCTATAGATCTGTATTTTAGCATTGCATAATTGCTTAATGGTGAAGGCTCCTGCTTTTGTAAAATGTATCAGTTGCCATAGTAAAAATGAAGAATGGTGGCAGGGTGAACGTTGAAGCCTATGTATTATTTTAAAGATGTTTGCCAGTTACAAATAATAGCTATGTGTTTATTTAGGAATTGTTGCTTAATGGGATTTACATCTGATGTAAAAAATAGAAGCTCTTCCATTTTATTTTACTTTGTGTATGTATGCTCACTCAATAGGCACAACCTAGCTCCATTTCTCACCTTGTTCCAACACTGATCTGTGCAAATAACCAAGTACATGCAGTGCTTTTCTCAGCTTTGCAAGAATTTACATTTCATAAATGTTAATGCTTCAGATCTTTGAAATGTCAAACATATACTTGTTTACATGATAAATGCCTGAAACTGAATTTGTAACTCTGTACTATAAACTGCAGTACAGAGAAACTTCATAACACATTCTGAGGTCCAAGCTGGTTCTACATCTATCTATCTATCATCTATCTAATCTATCCATCTATCTATCTATCTATCTATCTATCTATCTATCTATCTATCTATCTATCTATCTATCATCTATCTATCATCTATCTTCCTTCTATCTACCTACCTACCCACCTACCTACCTACCTATCTATAAAAGCGAAATACCACTCATGCATCATCACAAAATCTCCAGAACCGTAACACCTACAAACTTAAAATTTGGCACGTATGTTCCTCTTGGCTTCTAGGTTAAGAAAGGATTTTTCAAAATGACCATCAGAGTATTAGCATTTCGTATATTATTATTAACAGGCTCCGATGGTTCTACTCCCCCTCCTCACTTGAAAAGAAATCTGTTCCAAATGCAAAACACAAGCAGAGGAGTGGAGTTTCAGTTTTAGTTTTACAGCAGCAACCAGCTTTAGTACAGAACAGTTGAGTTCAGCCACGCCCAGACTCCTTGCTGTCTCCTTCTTACTCACACAGCAAATACTGTTTCAGTTTCCATGTTTCAGTTTCCAAACAGCCCTCAACTCTCTCACACACTGACAGGATTCTAGCCAGATGAATACCAATGGATGCTGATAGGCAGAGGCACAACAATTCCCCCCCGCCTCTTATTTTCCTGCCCAAAAACTAAGTCCGATCACATATTTTCGCAGTGAAACACAGGTATAGAGCTAGTATTACGTGAAGGAATAATGTGATTTATTCAATTTTAGCTTAGCATGATTTTTGAATTATTTTATCATTGGTAGCCACATTTTTGCATCCTTGTAAGTTGAGCTCTTTGTCACCAAAATGTAGAGATGCAATTATTGAATTTTACAGATGCAATTTCCTGCTTTTTAAAAGAGAAAAGACACAATGAAGTTGCTTGGAAGGTTTCAGAACAGATTTAGGACAACCCACCAAATATTCCTTAAAACAGAAAATCACACACAAAATATGCTGTCGCTCATTTTTCATCATTAACCCATCTACTTCTCATCATTCTTGATCCAGTGAGGGACCCTTGCTCCTTCCAAAGATATTAAAAATGGAACTCTTTCCTAAAAGATTGTCCATTGCTGCATATAGCTTAACATGTCAGGACCTGCTGTGGTATTTATTAAGCCATGGTTAAAACAAACCTAATCTTAATATAGCATGTAAATTCAGACAACTTATTAACAATTATTGGTACAGCTTAATTTGTTAGTTGGAATTCATGGTATTCTAGATATATAAGTGACAGTTCTGACACCATTCAAACACCCTTTGAGGGGCTGCCACAGAGAGGAAGGGGTCAAGCTATTTTCAAAGGCACCTGAAGACCAGACAAGGAATAATGGATGGAAATTGATCAAGGAGAGATTCAACCTAGAAATAAGGAGAAATTTTCTGACAGTGAGAATAATCAACAAAAGGAACAGTTTGCCTTCAGAAGTTATGGGAGCTTCATCACATTCAAAAAGAGATTGGACTGCCATTTGTCAGAAATGGTGTAGGGTCACCTGCTTGGTGAGGGTTGGATTAGATGACCTACAAGGTCCTTTCCAACTGTGTTAATCTATAAACTGTAATCTTATATGCCTCCCTGGGCTTCACCTCTTTGGGAAAGTTTCTTTTCTCTAACCTGTCACCATCCAAGTTGTATCTAATGGAGAATGAGACAAGATTGCCACAGTGACTGACTTTTTGGCATTTAAAGTTAGTTCACTGGCCTCCTTTTTACTATTACCTTTAATTGCGGTGATTGTTGTTTTGGTGCTTTCAAGTCAGTCTTGATTGGACTTATTTGCTTTTTCCCCCTGAAGTGTCATGCCATTGTCTTTCTCTGAGGCTGAGAGAGAGTGACTGGCCTAGAGTCATTCAGTTGGCTTTGTACCTAAAGAGAACCAGAGGTCAGGGTCTCCTAGTTTCTGGCCTAGCACCAAATACATTATGCCAGCCAACAGAATGTTTTGTTTAGATAGGCATGTTTTGTTTGTGATAGTTGCATTGGGTGGAAAAGTATGCTGATTGTTTTGTTTGATTTTTAATTATGATTTTCACTGTGTTTTAATTATATTATTTTTATCTTGTTAGTTGTTTGAGAGCTATTTAGTGGCAAACAGGTTAGGCATTATAATTAATTTTCCTCAATCTTTGAATTATGGCTGCCTGGGTGTATGGACCGAAAGAAGTAGTGAATAGAACATCTTGAATACTTACCCCATCAAAGAAATTAAAAATAGTCATTTTTTGGCCATTCATGTAAAAAGGAGATAAGGTTTGGAGCTTATTTCCACACAAAGGCCCTTACTTAGACTGCTTGTACCTACTTTTGAATAAAGAGAATAAGTGTAACATTTAATAAACAATGCACTGACTTCTCTGATAAAATGGTTTATGAAATGATTTTGTTCTTGAGCCCATATTAATACTATCACAAAATCACAACCCAGTCCAATTAAAGTCAATCTAGACAAATGCAGGATATTTACGTAATCAATTTGAATTCCTAGATTAATATTTGGAATATTCCATTTAAATTTGCTATAACATGTCCCCTTCAATTAAACTTGATCATACTGTATAGAGCAGGGCTGTCAAACTCGTGGGCCGCAGGCTGGATGCGTCAAATGTTGGCCCTGTCCCCACCCAGTTTAGCAAAGCGGAAAAAAGTCCCAATATGTCATGTGACAATGCCATGACGATGCAAGTTTGACACCCCTGGTATAGAAGAAATGTATAGCTAATATTTGTGATGTAAGACTGTGACATTGGGATGGGACAGAGTTAAAGCCTTCTATCAAATTTCCTGAAGAAAATCGTACCTTGAATTGTAGCCTAGAGAAGTAATCCAAAGTGAGATGGACAAATGTTACACAATTTGCTACGTTAAAGCAATTCCAGAACTCCTTTTGATTCCCATTCTGGCATTAACTTTGCATGGTCAAAGCAATTTTCTTTCAGCCCACTGGCCTAAGATCTCAGAGTGAAAAATGCCTACTTTGCCATTTGCTAACTTGAACTCTAGACACGTTGGAGAAGCAGCATCTCATTGGGGGAAGCTTCAACAAAGCCTCTCTATCTCCCCCTTCTCTCTCTGGGCTGTAGTATTTCAGGAGGGGCATGATGTCCTTGCACTAAGGATTGTTTCTCTTTCCTTTGCTGCAAGCTAAATGGTTAAAAAAAGTGGGAGTGGGAACAGTCCCTTAGTAGTTGGCTGAAAGAATGAGGGTTGGGAGCCATGATGAAGACCAAAGCCAAACAGGGGCCATTGTGTAAACACCCTTGTGGAAATTCTTTATTCCTCCTTATTTTCTGAGGCAACCAAGGTACTCAAAATCACCAGACTACTAGTCTGTTTCTATAACTTCTTTGGAGGAGAGAAAGGAAGGGAGGAGAGGGGACTTTGGCTGGAAGAGCTCAAGGCATTCCACTGAATTTTGCTGCAGCTTTTCAGCATTCAACCTGTCAACAGGGAAGACATTCACAGAATATCTTCTAACTGCTTCCAAGTGTCAAAACTGGCAGTGCCCCCTGTGACCTTACACCCTTCAAAGCTGAGAAGACTAGATGAATCATATAATAGTTATGTTATTGTAGGAATTTTTAGGCCAGTGCTCCATTCTCTGGAAGGAAAGTCATCTGGAAGTAAAACAGTTCTCTTGGATAAACCAGGTCCAAATAGATCTTCCAGAAAGATAATTATTATAAAAAGGCATGGTAATATAATAGACTAGATAATTTTGTGATAGAAATCTAATAGATTGATATAAAACATAATATAGATATATATAACCACTGATTGAAAGTATAACATAAATTTTAAGATACAATTTGGAACATCTCGTATAAAACAATGGAATAAATAGTTTAGTCATGGATGATTAATAACTGATAAATATATGTTAGTTTGACAATGTGAAGACTGATACAAATTGTGAGTAAATGACTACAAAAGTATAGCACAAAAGATACGTAACCAACTGACACGCTGTATAAAGTGGAAGATGATTTTATGTTTTTATGTTTTTGTATGTGTATGCTTGTGTTTAAAAATAAAAAACTTTATTTTTTTAAAAAAAGAAAGATAATTATTGTGCCAATTTCTGAAGCACATCTGGTAGGAAGATGAGAGATGCATTTCAACAGCTGTGAATGATTTTGAGATATTTTCAGAAATGCATTTGGCTCCCTTGGCGTTGTCCTTTCAGTACTGCCAAACAGCTTTTTAAAATTTTATTTAGGCAATAGTTTGGTCTGTTAGATTGGTTCTCAACCTGTACTGTCCCTGTTCAAACTGCTGTATTTGACCTTTGAATTGGTTCCCTGCCTCCATATATACATATAAGAAGGAAAACTTACTTATGTGTTTTTTCATAGTTTCTCTTTTTTATTTTATTGTTTATTTATTTTATTGTTAGAACATCTGGAAAGAAAGGAGGCAGAATACCAGTATTGTTACAACCAATACTAACGTATGTTCCATTCCTCTTCAGCTGGCAATTGTAAAAACAGGCTGTTTTTCATGTTAACAGACTTTCTCCCCATTGCAAAGGGGAATCAGATGAGCATCAGGAACCACAAACCATCATGATGCATAAATAGCATATATTCTCCAGTTCTAGAAAAAAACCTGAGCCCTGCAAGATAGGAAGAATGCCAAATGTGCAGCAATGCCTTTTTAATTGGGTTTGGCATATTTATTTAATTCAGTGGTTCCCAAAGTGGGTGGTACCACCCCCTGAGGGGCAGTGGGGTGCCTTAGGGGTGCACTGAGAGGCAAGGGGGCCAGCAGGGGGGGTGCTGGAGGTGAGCGGCAGGGCACAATTCAGGGGTGAGAAAAAATTCCCCCACTGCCGCGTTTGAGGCAAGGCCCCGCAAGATCACCCCATTGACTTGCATGCTCTGGTGCAAGAAGCTCAATGGGGTGATCCTGCGGGGCTTTGCCCTGAAAGCAGTGTGGGAAAAGAGAGCAAAGCCAGAGTGGCTTTGCTCTCCTTTTCAAACATCCCTCCACATTTGGGGCGAGGCCCTGCAGGTTCACCCCACTGAGCCCCTTGCATCGGAGGCACCTGCCCAAGCAAGTCTGAACGGAGCAGTGCATGAAGTCAATGGGGTGAGCCTGAGAGAGGGAAAGAGAGAGGAAGAGAGAGAGAGAGAAAGAGAGAAGGAAGAAGAGAAAAAGAAAAGGGAAAGAAAGAAAAAGGGACAAAGAAAGAGGGGGGATGGAAGGCAGGGACAGAAAGAAAAAGAAATAAGAAAAAGGGACAAAGAAAGAGGGGGGATAGAAGGAAGGAACAGAAAGAAAAAGAAATAAAGGAGGGAGGAAAGGAGGAGAAAGATAATGAGATATCTATTCTAGTCCAATCACCTGCTCCAGCAGGGTTAGAAGGGAGTCTGTGTGTGTTCTCCTTGTAATTTACCAATACATTTTGGTTTTGCCTTCTTCAGAACTGGCACTGTAATACATTGGGGAAAAGTAATATTTTAGGGTGAAGGTCTGGTCCAATGGATCCTGTTTAAAGCCTCAACAAAATGTGAGAGCTTCCTGATAGTCTTGACCATGTTTCGTCTACAAAACCTTTAATTAATAGAAGCCAAAGATGTTTCAATGTGCTGGCAAAGATACTGGCAAAGATGTTTCAAGGTGGAAAAGGGCCTCTAAACTAGGCCTCATTTCAATCTGATGCATCAGGTGTCTCTCTCTCTGTCTCCCCCTCCCTCCCTTCCTCCCTCCCTCCCCCCTTTCTTTGTCCCTTTTTCTTTCTTTCCCTTTTCTCTTTCTTTTCTTCCTTTTCCCTTTCTTTCTTTTCTCTCTCTCTCTCTTTCCCTTTCCCAGGTTCACCCCACTGATTTGGTGCACTGCTCTGCTCGGATTGGCTTGGGCAGGTCCCTCCAGTGCAGTGGGCTCAATGGGGTAGACCTGCGGGGCCTAGAATGCAGCAGTGCTGGCATGTTTGAAAAGTAGAGCAAAGCCAGAGGTCGGTAATATTTGCTGCAAAGAATCACAAAAGCTTCTGGGTTGTGCACAAGAAGGGACACACATGTCAATGCAATTCAGCAACATAAAATAAAGAAATACAAATAAAACAAATCAACAAGAATCGGCAAAGCATCTCTGGTTAGATTTTATTCACTACTAGAATCTAATCAGAGATGCTTTGCTGATTCTAGTCCAATGACCTGCTCCAGCAGGGTTGGTAGGGAGTATGTGTATATGTGTGTGCATGGCTGTCAAAACTCCAAAAACAGGTCAAGTAGTTCTGGGGAGGCCAGTCATAAATTAGAATACTTGCTAAGCAACCGGCCATTAAGTGAGGACCACTTTTTGGGTTTGCCAGTCACCAAACCACGCCCACCCAGTCGTGTAACCAGCAAGCCATGCCACCAGCCTCATGACCAGCAAGCCATGCCCACCCAGTCATGTGACCAGCAAGCCACACCCTTAAATTAGGCCACACCCACAGAAATTTGAATCCCACCCCTGGGTGGGGAGCATTGAGGGTGATTTTGTAGCACCAAGCGGGCAGTGGACTGAAAAAGTTTGGGAACCACTGATTTGATTCAGGACTCTGATTCCTGGTATTTCTCCTCAGCTTTGCCCTCCTCCTTCCTCGGTATCTGTGTTTAGGCTCCTACTTGACAACACAAAGCCCTTTCATTATCCCCCATAACTGTAATGGGCAGTGGTGCTGCTAGGACTGGAGCAGGTGCAACTCCTGGGATCTTAGCTTACAAAATTCCTAAATTCAGTACATGCTTTGATGGTTACATTTTAACAGAGTTTTCCTCCTGCTTCCTTCCTGTTCCCCTCCACAGTTGTCATTTGGAGAAACAAAAAAAGTTGCAATTTTGCCCTGCAGAATGCCTACACTCTTATGTAATTTACAGGAAAAAATGAAAGATGGTAAATACTGTTGCCTGTTATGAAGAGGAGGCAACGCATTTGCAGAATCATAGACTTGGAAGGTCACCAGATCCTCTAAAAAAGACTCTAGAAAGAACGCAGAGAAGAGTATCTAAGATGATTTGGGAGCCGGAGGCTAAAACTTGATGAACCATTAAAAGAACTGGGTATGTCTAGTCAAACGAAGACTGGCGTGATATGGTATCAGTCTTTCAATAGCTGAGGTGCTGTCACAAAGAAGGGGCCAACCTATGATCCAAAGCACCTGAAGGTAGGCAAGGAGTAATGGATGGAAACTTGTCAAGGAGAGATCCAATCTAGAAATAAGGAGCAATTTCCTGACAGTGAAGTAATTAATCAGTTGAAGAGCTTGTCTCCAAACATTGTGGGAGCTCCATTATTATAGGAAGCGATTGGACAGCCACTTGTCTGAAATAGTATGAGGAGGGGGTTGGACTAGAAGTCCTCCAAGGTTCCTTCCAACTCTGTTATTCTGTTATCTATTAAATCCAAGGCTCAGTCAGGATCCATGCAGCAACCAGCCCACTTCTATTTGAAGGAGAATTCAATAGTTCAGGTGGCAGCATATCTACTGGCTGACAGCTTCTAGTTAGGAAGATCTTCCTGATGGCTAGCTTGAACTTCCTTCCTTCTACTTTTAGCCCACAGGTTTTCTCCTGCAACAATGAACCTACTCCCATTTCTGTGTAATAATCCTTGTAGCTTTATTTGGTTAAGAGCACAGAAAGGGTGCTGATGGGGAAAAAAAAGCATACAGTAGAATCCCATACAGTAGAATATTTATTGGCAGTTGCCACTGTGTAACAGTTGCAGGGAAGAAAAATCAGAACACGTTTACTGTTTTCATGCAGTGCTTATGATCTTCTTGGAAGCTTCTTATGAGGTAAAATAATAGGGATATGTACTTCGCCACAACACACACGATGAGCCTCTGAAATACTTACAAGCATGTCTGAAAACAACCAAGTGAAAAGTTAAAACTTATTTTCTAAACTGAAGAACTATGACTACCTAACAATTGTTTCATTTATGGCATTTTACCACAATATATTCCTTCCTTCCAACTTGAAGAAGCATCTAATTAGGCATTTAGTATCAGTATTGGTTTAAGCATGTTTTGCTGCAGACTCTGCATCTGTGTGTGTCAAGTTGGAGAAATGGATGCATAAGTGACTTTTTCAGAGTACTGCATGCCTTCAAAATTATATTTTGACTTTCTGAAACATTCCTTTTAGGATTTATTCCACAAACTTAGGTGATAAACATGCCATGCCTCTTCACTTGGTATATATCATTCAATTGCTGTAAACTATTCTATAGTTAAACATCCAGCTTTATACACTGCATAATAATTCAGCTCTGCTATCAATAATTGCTTATATTTTCTCAAAATCTATTATTCCTAGAAAGAAAAGTTTTTAAAAAATTTAAAGCACTATTTTATTACTTCTCGGTAAATAAATAACCGATTATATCATAGTTATATATGAAAATGCATTGTGCTTTAAATTTCAATGAAAAGGAGAGCCTTAACCATCATTTTTACCCACAGTTTGCCATGTGTTTTCTTAGCTCAGGCCATAGCTATTGATGTCATCTGAACGTGGAGGGAAAATGGGCATAAACTGAATTTAATTTCCCTTTCTGGACCCTGGATGTAAAGATAGGAGACAGAACTATCCGCAAAATAAGATTGCTTAAGCTGGAAAACATTCCTGTCTTTTTTCATTTCTCTGTAGGGAGGAAGGGAACTTTAGACTTGCCCAGTCAATGTGTAATGGCTCTATCCCATGTGGGTTTAAAGTATTTTTCAAGAATGTTTCACTTGTTCTCTCTAAAAAAAAGACCAACATGGAAGATAATCAGCATACCACAGCTGGCCTAGTTTCCTGTAACATTTAGCATGGCACCCATAGATATGAACACCTTTGCATGTCTTAATCCACAGTCCACCAATGAATGCCTCTATTGCACATAGCACATAGCACATTTGCAGTTAAGACACCAGGCCACAAAGTGGAAGGCTTTGAGTTCAAGTCTCACCTTAGCCACCAAAGCTAGTTGGCTGACACTAGTCCAGTCATTCTTTCTCAGCCAAACCCACCTCATAGGGTTATTGTTGTGGGGAAAATAGGATGAAAAGTTGTGTTGGATATTTTTGTAGATTTTGTAGTCATTTTTAAAAATAATAAAGGCAATATACAACAAAAAATAAAAAAATATTAAAAAACAAGATGTTCAAGATACCAACTGAACAGCTTAGGAATTAAGTATAAGCATGGATCTGCATGTCATCTATAAATAAAACCAGAGTTCATGGGCAAATGCTTACAAATGTCTGTAAATGAATCTAAGGGCATTTATTTTGTCACTGTAGATTACTGGTGTTAAAATAACTATATTTGAACAAGTATTTATACTTCTATCTTATCTTTCTTCATGGAACTTATGGTGGCATATCTAGAATATCCAGGCATTTTCCCATTCAGTTACGGATAACCTGTTCTGTCATCATGACATTTCCCTAAAAATCTAATTGTTCAGCCAACAAATCAGGATAAAAGTTATGGATTTGCTAAAAGGGCATTGTATGCTTTCCAAATAAGAGAATACCATCTTCTAGATCCTCTATTAAGTTAAATGGCAGAATATTTGATTTTTTTCAACTGTGAAAATAAAGTGACTTAACTGATAATAAATAAGGCAAATAAGAACATTGAGTGTAATTGAAGCTGTGGTTCTTTGTGAATGAATCTTCCTATATTTGCAGGAAGCATCATTATTATTGTCAATTATATGCAGCAGGGGGAGGGAGGAGAACAATTTTATTGTTCATAGCTGTTTATTCTTTAGTAGTATATGGATTTTTCCTGCAAGTGTCTCTCCTGGGGTATAACCTCATCAATTTGTCTACAGAAAATGATTTGTATGTAAGCTGATGCCAGAAATTCTGGAAAAAAAAATCTTGGTAGAATTTTATTTATACATTCACCATCTCCATACTGTATTATTCTCATTTTTGTTTTTTGTTTTTATTGTTAAATGCTACCCATAGATTAAATAAGTGTAATTCTGTCACACAGAATGTCCTTACTCAGTATAATAGATATACTTTAATAATAAATCTAGATTTAGATGAATATAGCATTGTGACTTAAGTCAGGTACTCTAATACTGTTTTCCTCTTTGTCCAAGAATTCCATACATTACAATTGCATCCACTGAAGTAAAAATATATCAATAATTATTTCAAAATAATTTGAAATAGCAGAACTCTGGCTTTCTAAAAAATCTTGCACTGCAAAACCTTAATTGTTTCAACCCTTCTAGGGCAGATAGTTCCCAGAATGGCCAACAGTCTTGGGAATTTTAAAAATAGTCATCCCAATGTGATAATACGAAAGCCTTACCTTGGGAGAACAGATTCATCATCAATCATATGCTACTATAGCTGCAAAATGGAGGAGGCATGCTTGATGTCCTTTCAGCAACACTTTTGAGGCCATAGGAATAAATTATGACAAAAGATATATAAATGTTTATGTTCAGTGTACTACTTCATTGAATACAGCAGGAGGTAAAGAATTTCCTCCTCTTCCTCCTCCTCCTCCTCTCCTTTTAGGTGTGTGCAATATATTGCAAAAGTTTGGTAATTTTCACAGAGGGGATAGAAATTAATTTGTTAAGTATTTAAAAAAAATGTGCTGCCCCCAAACTTTCAATTTTTCATCAGGCTTTGATGACATATTGCTGGGAAGCTCCCAGGACTTCAAAAATATTGCTGGAGATTTTTTGTTTCTATGTCTTATGTTTTGTTGGTCTCTTAAAAAAATTTTTGTGCGTTTATGCTTGATTGAGTTAATAAAACCTTGGAGGAATGTTAGAAGAGGATAATTGAGAATAAAAGATAGAAGAGAATAAAACAAGTCAGAGGAAAATATAAGTATAATGAATAAAACATATAAAATAGATAAATATAGAAAAGAAATATAATTGAAGAAAAGTAAAGGGAGAAATAATGAGAAATTTGAAAGGATATGTATGTGTTTATAAGGAAATGTATCAATGTTGTATAAAATAATGTTTATTTGCCCTGTTAAAATTTACAAATAACTTTCAGAAAAGAGGTTTTATGTTCTTCTGTTTTATGTTTTGTTTGTCTTTAAAATCTAATAAAATTTGTTTAAATTTTTTTTGCTGGAGGTTGGTTAAATGTAGGGAGCCCCAGAGTGGAAGAAATAGGCAGAAACTGTCACAAAAACAAAACTGTACTGGCCCAAGAGACGGAGAAAGCATGGAGAAAGCAGAAGAAGCTCAGCCTAGGTGCTCTCAAATGGACTGGGCTGGAGGGAGAGAACAGATTCCAAGATTTTGTTGCTATATAGCAATAGCACTGAGACTTATATACTGTTCTACAATGCTTTACAGCACTTTTTAAGTGGTTTACAGAGTCAGCATATTGCCCCAACAATCTGGGCCCTCATTTTACTGACCTCGGAAGGATGGAAGGCTGAGTCAACCTTGAGCCTGGTGAGATTTGAACTGCCAAATGGCAGGCAACCGGCAGTCAGCAGAAGTAGCCTGCAGTACTGCATTCTAACCACTGTGCCACCGTGGCTCAACCTCAATAACCTCAATACAACAGAGTCCCAGTTAAACTTGTGGAGCCTCTTTCCCAACCTACCTCAAGGGACTGATGTACAGTGTTACAGACTTTGTGTTTGGGAATGTGTAAGAGTGAGTTGCATTCATCATCTATTTCAGGAGTGTCAAACTTGCAGTGATGTAATAAAAGACAAGACCTTTTCTAGTCTTAAGTGGGCTGGCTCTTAATAGTGGCTTTGTTTGAACTAAAACAGGCCCTGAGCCCCCATATTTATGGGTGTGTCATTTCCCCTATTTGTACACTGTAATTCCTCTGCTGATATTTTATTGTTATTTATCAATTTGTACGTTAACTTAATCATGAAACAATTCTTAAACTCAGTTGGAAGAGGGAAAGTATATCTTGTTTCCCCCTTTTATTTTTCTTTTATGACTTTCAATCTGTTCTGTTTGAGTAGGCTGCAGATCCAAACTTGATATCTTTATTTGTCCAAAATAGAAACAGGGGAAGCAGAAGGAGGACAAGGACAGGGGCCAAGGTGGTCTAGTCCTAATTATCCTATCGGAACTCACTAATAAGGGGACAAAAGTTGGAAAAATACTGTGATAGAGCCTTGATGCTCTGAAGTCCAATATGTTTGATCTGAAGCTTTCCAAATTGTCTCTTCTCATGATGAAATAAAGAGGAAATTGACAGCAAGCAGCTCAAAAAAGTGTCAAGTCTGGGCAAACGACACTTATTTCCTCAAATTTCCTCTAATACAAGGCTACTTATCTGTATAGTTATCTCTAGCAGTGTAAGCCTCTATTTGTTACTTCAGATGGAAATGCCATGGTGTTTAATAAATTCTCCCACATACAATATGTACAAGAATTACTTTTTGTTAACCACGATTGTATTGAGCAAACTTTTCCATGACCAAAGCATAGATAACAAGCAAGATAAGAGTATTTTAAATGTTCATATGCTCCTATTCCCTGAATATGAAATCAAGGCATATAAATAATCTTGGAAATTCAACATTATCTACAGGGGTGGGATTCAAATTTTTTAACAACTGGTTCTGTGGGCGTGGCTTAGTTGGTGGGCGTGGCTTCGTGGTAATGTGACTGGCTGGGCGCAGCCAACTCCACATCACTCACATTGAGGCACACATCTCCTTGCCTGGCCTCTCATGACTGTGGGGTTGCTGCAACAGTTGTAAGCGTGAAAAATGGTCATCAGTCACTTTATTCAGTGCCATTGTAACTTTGAATGGTCACTCCACACAAGCAAAGTACCAGCAAAGGAGGAGGGGGGGAAACTCCAGAGAAGTTCCTGAGACAGGAAGTTTAGTCCTGCCAAGAATGTAATACGGGTTAATGGAGAGGCAGTTTCTGTAAGCAACACCAGAATGTTCCTTCCTGCCTTTCTTACAGAATTAGGCCAGTAATTTCTTCGAACAACCGGTTCTCCGAACTGCATAGAATATTAACAACCGGTTCTAGCAAATAGGTGCGAACTAGTAGAATCCCACCCCTGATTATCTATAAACAAATTGAACAAATATGCACTGCTGTAATGCAGCAGATGTTTTATTCTATACCAAATTTAGAGAGAAACAGAGATGATTCACTGGAGTGAGATCAGCACAATTTGATGAGAGCCAATTTATGTGATTGGAAGATTTCTCAATTCTCTAAGGATTCAATTGGCAAAAATAGAGCTAGAAGATCCACCATAGTGTCCCCCTCTTTACTCCCTGACTTATGACCATCTTGTTTATGATACATTCAGAATAATTCAACAAAATATTGCAAATATTTTGTAAAAGTTATTCTGATCTCTGTCAGTACTATATACTAATCTATTAATAAAGCAGCCTTTTATTCCATAAGCCAGGCTACTCTTAGCTCCCATGTTCAAATGTGCAATCCCATCATGTTTCTCACACACTTTGCAGATGTCACCAATGGAGATGAATTGCCCAGTGAGGATCACAGCCGATAAGAAACATTAAGCAGACACGCTTCCAAGGCAAAAGCATAATACAAGACCCTTTCACCAGAATCAAAAACCAAGAGCAAACTCACAACATTAGCTCTTCTCATTGCTCTGGAGTTTGTGTCCAAATAACTTGCTGCTCTTCTTAGAAATAGCCTAACAAGAATGATTAAAAAATTAAAAGTGTACAGAGCAATTCATGGTTAGCTATTTATTTACACATTTATGAAAGTGTTTTCCAACTACCTTGGAATACCCAAGGTAATTTTTTGCTATATGAAATGTTTTTCTAGCCAGACTAGAAAAGGTCTTGTCTTTTATTACATCATTATCTCAGTCTGAGTATATGAAGTAACAATCCCTGCACATTCATAAACTCATGCACTCACATCATGCTATCAATACTCTATATATGACTATGAATTCTAAGAGGTTGCTTACTATTGTGACAAGATCTTCTTATGGTCTACGTGGAATACCTGGCCCTTGCTAGAAAGAAGACTGTCTCAGGGAGACTCCAGCTGGAAGCTGATCTCCTTCCTGAACAAATTCTAGGCTGACTCATTCCCTTCTTCTTCCTTTTGCATGGGATAAAGAAATCTACAGTATGTGTCATAATTATCCATCATGCCAACAAGAGTTCAGTTAAACATTCTCCAAGCACATTCTAGCTATCATATCTGGGTTGGTATATTATATTTTTGATGGGTCAGCTCAGTAAAATCCCCAGTTACTGTTTAAACTCAGAAGCAGCATAGCAAACTTGCAGTGAGAAAGAGGATGGTTAGCATTGCTATTGCTGCTATCTCAACCCAAACATTGCAGGATTCCCACCTCTAGGTCATTTTCCTGACAAGAAATGCCATTGCTTCCTTTGTGACCAGTCCTCGGGCAGGCAAATCAGGAACAATCCAAAATTCAGGACTGTTTACTGCATCTATAAAGCCTTAGTAAGACCACACCTAGAGTACTGCATCCAGTTTTGTTCACCACATTACAAAAAAAATGTTGAGACTCTAGAAAAAGTACAGATAAGAGCAACCAGGATGATTAGGGGACTGGAGACTAAGGCATATGAAGAACGGTTGCAGGAACTGGGCTTGGCTAATCTAGTAAAGAGAAGCACTGGGGAGACATGATAGACGTCTTCGAATATTTGAGAGGCTGCCACAGAGAGGAAGACGTCAAGCTATTATCTAAAGCATTTCTAAAGGAAATGTAAGTCTATTCACTGCGTCCTATCCTAAAGATATGCTTCTTCCTAGGCTTGCAGTTACTGCTTTACTCCAAAAAATAAGCATTTGAGTTAAGGAGGCCCTAAAGAGGCAGCAACTGGATGCCAGGCTTTTATCAGTTTCACGACCTCCTTAGCTCAAACTTATATTTTATTGGAATCACACAGCTGTGTGAGCCCAGGAAAAGGTACAACTTCTTCAAGGTGGCACTAGCTAGTGCAGTGACTCACCCTCCAAAGCACCCTTTATGCATTGGATCAGCATAGTGTTAGCCCAGAGGAAACCAAGAAAGTGCTGAAAATGTCAGAAAAGTTGTCATTGGATGTGTCTTTCTGATTCCAGGACTTGTTTTACTGAATTATGTCCCTTTGGTTCAAGCAATGTCACTCTATTAAATGGCAAGCACAACTTGCCATTTGAAGCTTCTATGGAATCAGTGAAAGAGGAAAGAGTTTTGGCTTTCCCAAGTATTTAGCACATTTAGAGGCAAAATGCCAGACAAAAGGCTGTTTTCTTTGACTGTTATAATTTTCTTGTAGAATCTATATAGCAGTGTTGGTGAACCTTTTCAGCACCGAGTGCCGAAATGGAAGAATGCGTGTGCAGGCAGGGGAGCGCCGGAAACTGGAAGAGCAGAACATACACACACCGGGAAGCTGAGCTTCCAGTTTCCAATGTGCGCATGCACGCTGGCCACCTGATGTTATGGTTTCTGGCCCGTGTGCATGAAGACCAGCTGGATGCACATGCATGCATCAGAAACCGGAAGCTCAGTTTCCTGGTGTGCACATGTGCAGCGGGGAGCTGCTCTTCGTTTCCGGTGCTCCCATGCACGTGAAGACCAGCTGGCCGGCGCTGGAACCCAGAAGAGCAATGGGCAACAGCTGGCATGCCTGGAGAGATGGCTCTGCACACCACTTCCGGCACACGTGCCATAGGTTCGCCATAACAGTTATATACCATTGGCCTTTTGAACAAAAAAAAAAAGAGCCAGAAAATAACTTCTTAGACAAGGCATTTCATTTTGTCCCCAAACAGTCAAAAAGTGTCTAAAACATGTTGCAACTTGATGACAAGCATGTCTTACACACTTGGAAGAATCCTAAATATTTGAAATGGCCTCAAATGCAGTTTCATAATGATCCTGTTACAATGAAAAGCCCTAGACTGGGGTGGGTGGGTGTTGTGGTGTTATCTAGAAGTCAAAAATGCAAACTAGAAAATTATAACTAAAAAGGTATGCTATGCTATTCCCAGTGACTATTTCTGATCCTGACCTGCTTAATTTTTTTGCAAGAATTTCAGTACTCCAATAGACTTTATTGTTGTTGGTCTTTATAATTTTTCTAGTTAATTTCTCTTCTTCCCTGCCTGCTTCACTAGTAGCAAGTTCCTGGATAGACAAAACTGCCATATACCCTCTAGTACAGTGGCCCCTAACCTTTCTTGTACCACGGCCTGGTACAAAATGTACAAAATGATCCACGGACCGGTATGACCAAGGCAAGGCGAGCTGAGCGACCGGCCAGCCAGCCATCCCCGCTTCTCCCCGCCACCTTCAACTCCTCTTTTGTACCTTCTCGCGGTCGATGGGCTTTTCGGGGTCTTTCTTAATCTCCTCCTGAGTAACGCGATACTCCACCGCCATCGGGACAGCTCTTTGTTCGAAGCCACCCCCCCTTTGACGAAACGAAGGATTTTGAGGATTCCTTCAGCACCCAAACACCGCTTTCCAACCGACGACCGACAAGCTCACCCGGAAGCACTTTCTCAAGCGCCATCGAAACAAGATGGCGGCGCCCAAGCAAAATAGGCAGCCCAGTACAAAATGATCCATGGACAGGTGCCAGTCCGGGGCCTGGTGATTGGGGACCCCTGCTCTAGTATGTTAATTTAAATGTCAGCCATTCATTCACTTCTTGGTTCTTAAACTAAGGTCTGATCTTCTGTAACAGCTAATCAAAGTTCTCATATCTTAGGATCCGAATTCCTGGTTCTCCTTTGATGTTCTAGCTGGCTGGAGTACTCTGGTTTCTTTCAGGACTGTGTTATTTGTGTCCTCGTTACTTGGTTCTTTTCAATAAAAGTTGGTTCCAGCAATAGTATTAGGCAAATGTCGTTTCCCCAATAATGAGAGGCTGTATTTAGCCTTGCTTGAATGGCGAAGGCTTCCAGCAGTGCACTAAAGGGAAGCAGATTTGCTAACTTGTCCCAAGGGTGGGTGGGTGGGTGAGGGCTTTCTATGTTTCAAAGTACTTCATTTAAACCTCCCTAGATTCAAACTGCCAGATGAAGGTCTATCCTACTCAATTTGCTAACCAGACATCTCAGATTCCAGCCCTGCCCATGAATTGCCCTTTCAGCAAAAAATCTTCTGCTATTAAGACACATTAACCAGTTATCAAATCTTGGGATCAAATCATAAGGAATTACGGCTTTTGGACAAAAGCAGAATGTTAAAAACATTGACAGCTGTTCCACCCAGAAAAAAAAAATCATTAAACTCTATTTGTGTACAGATTTATTAGCCCATTGGCAAACATTCCACATAAAACTTTCCCCATTCTCCACAAGGGGAAAGAAATCCAGACATGACCTTGTGCAGTGCAGCAAGGCAAATCTGTGGCTATTTACAGAAATTATGACCAGAGCAGAATGAAGTGGGCCCCATCTATCACAATGACTCATGAAAGGTTAGGAAGAAATTAAAAAATAAAAATAAACAAAGCTCTTTTATTTTTACCAACTGCTTGGTTTTTCCATGTGCACGTTTGTTGTCTAAAAATAAAAGAAAATTATAATGGCTTTTACCTTTAGCAAAATATTAACTTTGTCTCTTAGAAACATCTATGTATAAGAATTGGGCTCACTGCTATATGCACATTATTTTAGATACCTCGCCTATTGATATTTCTGTTTACATTTGTGTTGCATTTATATCTTTATTTTTCTTTATAATTACATTTTAAGCATGCATCTTATGATTTAAAAAAGAAACTTAATTGATTCAGAAAGACTTTTGATTCCAGGAAAAGGGAATCTTCACCTCTGCTTCATCTACTGCACTCCTGGGTTCTGGTGGTTGGATTATTGGCGACTTCTGGCTCAAGCCTTTGCCGGTAAATTCTAGGTCCATTTATAATTAGACCATGTGATTTTATGATTTAATTGTAGATGAGCAAGAGAACCTGGAATGTATCACCAAGATTTGGCTAGATAAAAACAATGACGTTTTTCGGTTGAAGATCTGTTCAGATTTCTACCACCTGTTATAGGTTCAAGGCTGGGACAGGGTGGTGGTATTTATTTTATAGAATAACTTGTTGACTAAGGCTGCTGTTTCTGAAATGGTCACATTTGAGTGTCTGCATGTTAAGTTAAGCTGATAGAACAAGCTGAATGTCCTACTGATATATTGACAATGCGGCTGACCAATTCTCTTCTAGGCTCCATGATCTCATCTCTGGGCTGGTGTTGGAATTTGTTCACCTTTTACTATTGGGTGGTTTTCAATTTTCATTCTTCGGGAGTTGGGTTAGGAAAAACTTCTCAGCACGTGGACTTCAAGGAGGATCATAAGCTTGTCCCAAGTAACCTCTAGTTTCACACATGCAGGTGATCAACCTTATGTTCACCTCAAAGTAGTTGAGTGGTGCTCCTGTGACTCTACTGATGTAATTAGATTACTTGCTGATCCAAATAAGATTAACTGCCATCCAGGAACTCTGCTTGGTGGGAATATTAAGAGGGTTTATCTTAGTGGATTTGGCAGATTTCTGAAAGGAGCTTGAGGAAGTTTCCCACCATCTGACAAGCAGTTCTACTGATTGCCTGGTTAACTTCTCATAGCCAGAAGTAATCTAGGGTCTTGACTAAATTGTCCCTGAGAAGTCTCTTTCTGTTCACTAATCCTACAGCTTGTCTTCAGTTTTTTCTTTCTTTTTCTCCCTTTTCTTGAGAATGTTTGAATTAAGTGCCAGAAACAACCATGGATCACCACTACAGGAAATCAGAAAATGAATGTGATTGACCATTCAATCGCAATTCTGGCAGGACAGAAGGAGAAGCATTGTTACTTCTCCCTTATTACATTAGCATGCTACAAGCTTTGCTTAGGATAGACACTCCCTTTTTGGAATGGCTATTAGGAAACATCTGTTAGTTGTGACTAATAGCTACTTGTAGTTTCCTGATTTTATGAAGTAAAGAGATTATCAATCCAGCACATGTTTTTCATTGTTTATAGAGGTCCTAAACTTGAGAATGGGAGTAACAGGAACAGGCTTCTGGGAGATTAGAAGCACCTAACTTCCAATAAGGTTCCTCCTAATAGTTTCCATCCTTACATTCCACAGAACCTGGATGCCCTGTATACATCCCACAGATTATCCCCCTTGCTGTAGAGAATAACAGTGGATTCTGAAAAGTGTCTTTATAGAGAAGTTGTGGATATCATCGGCCAGGATTTGAACTTCATTTTACTTTCTTGTTAATCCTCTCTCCAGCTCACATAATACAGTTTATGCATTACTTGAATATTAGACTGCACAAATGTTTTGGAACTGACTTTTTCTCCCTGGAACTATGTATTTTACGCCCGATTGCTTATTTAATAAACAAGTCCTGATTGCATCAGAAAACATGACATCTTTTCTAGTAGCATTGATGACTAAGCAACTTAACAGCAATTCTATCAAGGCAGACCGGCCTAGCTTTCAGAAACTAATTTGCCAGATCCCTGCTTTTTAAAATATAACCTTGGATCAAAACCATATATATTAAATAAAATATTCACAGACCAGAATCTAAGGAGGCTGTTCTAGTTCAAATATTACGACTGCCGTCAATTACTGACTGCATTCAAGAGAATGATTTAATACTTAATTCAGTGAGGCTGTTCTTTGTCAGTCCAATGACACATCTTGGAAGGGTAGCTCCTCAAAATACTAATTTGGAGGGAAAGACTGGAAGTAATTTTTTATGGCTTCCTTTAACTATGCAATGGCACCTGGGCTACACTGTAGCCTTCCCCCAGGCCTTGCCTTTTAGGAATCACACAAAATATGCAAATACAATATCTTCATACTTGAATAATGCATGAATATAATACTCAGTATTAAGATCTGCTCTGAGAGAGACAAAGACCAAAATATAATAAAATGCCCAGTTTTGCTTCTGTTGTACAATTGTAAGACATTTGACCTTTAAGTTAGTTTAACACAAACAGGTAGGTTAGTTTAATGAAATTAAGTTGTATTATATTTTATGAATCACTTTATCTGTAGACCTTCTTTTTATCTTGACCTTGAATAACCTCCCAGAGTCTGCTTGGGTTGGGGGGTGAGTGATCTTTCTCTCTCTGGGTCAACAAGATAAGTTGTTCTGCTACTTTGAAACAAGCCGTGAATTGGACAAAGTGATCAACAAAGCTGTGACTTTAAGGGGCAATGGAAAAATTCATATTAAAGATAAAGGCAGAGTAATATTTCTCCAAGTTTGAACTCTTGTCTGAAAAAGGATCCTACAAATTGAACAGTTCCTCCAGGTGTTGATTCTTTTTTCTTTATTAAGCAAACCAAGCAGCAGTAGGTACACTGTACCAGGGAATCGTCGGCAGAATCCGACGTTCAACGGGAGAGAAACAAAGAAGTTTCAGAGGAAAAAGCGAACTATTCACTTCCTTCCCTCTCTTGACTCCGCGTTGTGGGATTGGGCTTGTGTTGGAGCGTGGATGGCGACCAGCCGTCAATTTACCGCCAGAAAGATGAGGGGCGACTAAGCGCCTGAGGACTTCCTTTCCCCTACAGGCGCCGTACGAGCAATCCTCGGCCCAGGCGCGGAGGGCAGGGGTCGTGGCTTCCCTATCTCCTCCCTCTCCTCCTTCGTTCCCTTTCCCTTCAGCTGATTCGGAACAACTTGGTTAACCTCCCCGCTCCTTTTTTCCATGGAGGAGGAGGAACCCCCCCCCCACTCTCGGCGCGATCCCAGGTAATTATTAATAGCTCCGCGGGCAGGGCAAAGCAAGGAATAAACTTGGGTTGCCGGCGGGGGGAGGGGGGAGGGCGGTGGCGGGAGAGAAGGCAGCCGGCAGGCACCGTCTCTTCTCACCCGCATCTGTTCCTGGACGTTTCCCCGCCAGCGCAATGGTACCCGCCACGGCGTCGGGGCTGCCGTTCCTCGTCCTGGGAATGTTCCTTTGCCGCCCGTTAGCTGGAAAGCCAGGCCAAGGCGAGGCCACTTGGTCTCGCTTCGCCCACCTGCCTTTCCCGGACGACGCGCTCTTTCTCTATGACACGTTCCCTCAAGGCTTCCTTTGGGGAGCCGGGAGCGCGGCGTATCAGGTGGAAGGCGCCTGGAACCGGGACGGTAAAGGGCCTTCGGTGCTGGACACCCTCATGCAACGCTCCGCAGCGTCTGTAAGAAACCCGGCCGAGTGGCCTTCCTGGGACTCGGGCAGCAGCAGCTACGACCACGTCGAGCGCGACCTGGACGGCCTGAGCGCCTTGGCGGTCTCCCACTACCGCTTCTCGCTAGCCTGGGCGCGCCTTCTACCTAACGGCACGGCGCCCGTCAATCTTGCCGGCTTGCGCTACTATGCGCGCCTGCTCTCCGGCCTGCGGCAGCGCGGGATCGAGCCCGTGGTCACCCTCTACCATTGGGACCTGCCTCAGACCCTGCAGGACCTTTACGGCGGCTGGGAGAACCCGGTTCTCGTCGAGCTTTTCTTGGATTATGCCCAGCTCTGTTTCCAGCACTTTGGCCGCCACGTGCGCTACTGGCTCACTATAGACAATCCTTACCTCGTGGCGTGGCACGGTTACGCCACGGGCAGGCTGGCCCGGGGGTTGCGAGGCGGGCGGAGGCTGGGCTACAAAGTGGCGCATAACCTCCTGAAGGTAAGGATGGAGCGCAGAAAGGATCCGCAGCTTCTGTGGGCCTAATTGCTGTTCTTTGCTACGCATCGTTTCATTGAGCGCTGGTCCGAAGTAGCTGGCCAAGATGCTGACTTTTATCCAGGATAATTAATGGTCGCCTTGAGAAATACCCGCCGGACTTCTGTATTTCCATCCAATAGGCCTTTTTACTCAGGCTGGCTGAGAATTGTGAGGAGTTGAAGCCCAATAGTTGTGGAGGCCACCAAGTTGGTTGGAGATTGATCTTTATCTTAGAGCAGGCCTGCTCCAGTTAATATTCCATTCCTGTGCCATTGTTATCAGAAGCAATTTCCTGTGGCTTTGGTGGGGTTTTACTTCCAGCTAGTATAGAGTTTAAACTGTTAGACCTTGGCAGCAAATAAACAGTCTTGAGGCAGATTAAACATTAAATTATTACAGTTTAATGTTACTAGACTATGGCAACATTTCAAGAGTTGCCCCAGCTGTAGATTTAAACTAAAACGCTAAGGTTGGCAGTAAATGAACATTTGAGTAAATTGCCATTTGACAGAAAACTTTGAATGGGAATGAGCAGATATATATAACATGATAGGAATAGACACAGATACTGAAAACCTTGCTTCACATGGGTTTGTCTGGCTACTATGAATAGAATTGAGACACTTTCCTGACATTTAACCCACTTGTTAATGAAAACAAATAGCAAGTTATCCTGCAGTAATTTAATAGGATTTTATTGGTACTCTTCACTTACTTATCAACATGAAGATATGTAGCAGTTATAAAAAGTGTTAGTTCTCTACACCAGAGTTTATCAATCTTGGCAGGTTTAAGATGTAAAGACTTAAACTCACATCTTCTTAAACCTGCAGAGGTTGAGAAACAGTTCTCTATACCTTTGTGTTCCCTTGAACTTCTCTGACATTCCTGGATTCCTGGAACAAAGATCAGAAAGCTGAATTTAAAAAAAGCATCAGGCAAGAAGAGAAGTTTTCATAAGTTGGACATAACTCATTAGGGAAAAATGCTTGAGTTTAGTGACAGCCTAGTTGGCTTGCTTGAGAGATAGGATTCATTATAAAGAAATATAGCACAAATAGATTCCACTGTATTGAATGAAATTTACCCCACTGGCAATAAATCTTCTCAATCTCCAACCATTCAGTAATTATATCTGATTTTTCTTTGACATTTTTTATCTTAGTGCAACATCTTAATTAAACATTTTAATATTGTTTATCATTTGTTTTCCACCTGCCAATCTATATGTATATATAAAGATACAGTAGGCACAGGTTTTATTTTAAAAGCTAACTTTTTTTTTAAAAAAAGAACATGATGGAAAAACAATCAATTTTTGTCATTTACAGAAAGATTTGAGGGAATGCTTCACATAAAACATGGCATGAACATATCTACTTTTGTAATGGCAGTACTCAGATGATAAATACTTGTTGGAAACTATTTTATAAACTCCAATTAATCTAATAACTGTATTGCCCTTTTGATATGGATTTTTAAAAAAGATCTTTAAAGACTTAAATATTTTAAAGATGTCTGAAATTACAATGAACTGTCAAATGTAAAAAGTTAATGTAACTTTTAATAAGATACATTCTACTTGTGGCTAAATGTATTTTACAATGTAAGGATATTAGATAAACACATTAAAATAGCAAAGGTCAGCACTGCGTGGACTATGAAAACTAAACAAAGTGCCAGAACAAATAGATTATATGTGAAATGGCTGATTAAACTATTTCAACAAAAGAAGTCATAATAGTGATAACATATTACAGCTACTGAAACTAGTGCAATAAATTATTCCTACCAGTCTTAAATAAAAAAAAATCAAATTATAGAGAATTTGTCAATTCAATAGAAATGTGAAATGCAGACATTAAAAGGAACTAATTTGGGTCTGTTATCTAGTCCCTGAATTTAATAGGATTCAGTGCTAAACCCAGGCTAAAGGGACAAATGGACTATCTAGTTCCTGAATTTAATAGGATTAAAATGGAGATTATATGATTCCAGGACATTGTAATAAATACATGCCACATGCCAAGCAACTAAATTTTGGTCATGTGACCATGGGAATACTATAGTAGTTTATAAATATGAGGACCCGTCATAAGTAACTTTTTCAGTGCCATTGTAACTTCAAATAGTCACTAAACAAATAGTTGCAAGTCGAGGACACAACTATATAATCTTTCTATAGACTTAATTACTTGGAAGAAAGTCCTTCCTGGGAAAAGCTAATCTGTATGGTTTGACATTGACTTGATGGAAATCCATCAAATCTTTTCCATCCAGAAGGACATATCACTCCACAAAGGTGTATAACAGGGATGTCGAACTCTATTTCATTTCATCAGGGTTGTGTTTGACCTTGGGGGCTGGGGGGTATGTGGCCAGGCTGGGTGTGGTCAGTTTGACATCACTTGTGTTGGGGGCACAGGTGGTGGCCTGGGTGGGTTTGGGGGAATACTCCAGCCTTCTGCCAACAAAAATGGAGCTTGGGAGGGAGGGGCGCATGTGGCCCTCTTGAGCTCCATTTTTGCTGTCAGAGGCACTGCGGGGTGGTCTTTCGCTGTTTCCAGGGCGGCCTCATGGGCCAGATCTAAGCATCCCATGGGCTGGCCTGGAGTTTGACACCTCCGGTGTATAATGTGGCTATCTTATGTTGTTTTATGATTTAAAGGATTTGATACGAGTAAAGTTTTATGCAGGTACAGTTTTATAATTCTTTACAAGTCACCAGCAGTCAGAATCAAGAGTACTCCCCAGCCAAACATCTTATTGACATCAATTAGTGAAATAATTGTGCAATTGTGACAGTGAGATATCAATGTCACTTCCAGTGTAGAATCTGTATTAACTCCAGCATCCAACGTAGATACGAGTAATTTGTATTAGTGTCTCTATCAAAGCCAGCACAGTATCACAATTTTTAGAGATGTCTATATTAAGAAGAATATAAAATCAGAAAGGGTTGTGAAGGCTATTTCATCATTTAAAACTGTAAACAATGATTTCTTCGAAATGTTGCATGTGGCAGTTAAAAGTGAAGCAAAATACTTTTTTTTTCAAAAAAGAATATGGAGCTAATATGTTTAACATTATTAAAAATCACTACAGTAATTAATGTAATTAAGTAATTAAAAATATCTAAAAGGGTCCTATCTTAGGTTTGGAGAGTTTATGAATGAGGATGCTATGGCCAAGATGGTTACATGCAGGGGTGGGATATGACAGGGTTAACTACCGGTTCGGGATTTACGAGCTTCCCTGCCTGCTACGAGATGCATGCCTGTTAATCGCCATTAGCACGCTGTGTGCCGAGAAGCAGCCTTTGAAACAGCCCTCTTGTTTTTTTTAACTGCAGCGGTGCCTCATTCGGCAGCTGAAGTTGAAAAATCAGGAAATAAAGATCAGGTAAGAGCCCAGGTGGGCGGGTGGGCAAAAACATCAGCAGACATAGAACCGGTTCTATGTTTATTGCTCTACAGAACTACCGGTTCTACAGAGGTGGACAGAACTGGTAGAAACCCACCCCTGGTTACATGCAATGTTCACAATAATATTAAATTGATCAGGCACAGAGATAATAACTTATTTTATTTAGATCTGTTTTTTTAAAAAGAATTATGTCAATAAATCTAACACCTTCATTTTTTGTTATCACTTCATCAGTTTTATTTGCAAGACCTTGGCATTCTGTATAATTTGGGACCATATAATTCTTATGAACTCTCCTATATGTGCACTGGAATTACAGTTTGTTTATTGCATTAGAGATTAGATTAATTACTCATCTTCTGTTTCTTGTAGCTTTTCAACCATAAGCTTGATTAATGTGCCTTAATGAAATCAATGAAATGAAACTGAGTTAAACAACGCCACATCTTGTCTTGTGCACTGAACAGTGACAAGTTCTTCACATAAATATATTATAACCATATTTGTCAAATTTGTGAGAAAGTTTTGAGGTTAGAATCTTTAATTATCAAAGATCAATGTCAAGAAAAGATGAACCCTTGGAAACAATAACTTGAGTCCAATCTTGTGCAAAGTTGTTCAGGTTTAAGGAGTGAACATAAGGAAGAGTTCAAGTATAGATTTTGCACAAAAAATGTTCCAACTTTAGTTAAAAAAATAGTAGGTGAAAAGCTTTTGCTTAAAATTCTGATACAAATGCCTATCTATAAGAACTACTTACACTAAACTCACAGCCTGCCTCTTTACAAGGCAGGTAGGCTTATCTCAAAACAAATGTAGGTACAAAGGAAGATTAATGTATGTTGTCCAACAAATTCCTGGGCGGTTGCTCAAAATCATCAAGCAAAAAACAAAAATAGCAAAAATGAAGCAGGCATCAATAAGATGTACTCAGTTCAAGAAGAGAAATAAAAAAAAATGCAGTTTTCATACAGGGAACAATTCCTAACATACCAATTATGCTTTACATACTTAATGTAGTCTTTGACTTATGACTGTAATGGAGCCAGGAACTTCCATCATAAGTCATGGTGATTGTAAGTCGAGGGGTCCACATGGCTGGACCCAACTTTATGACTTTTTTGGTGGCAGTTTTATTTTTATTTTGTTATTTATTTGATTTGTCAATTGCTTACAAGATAATAGGTATAAGTATAGACATAGTTATGAATACATGAAATGGATACATATAAGAAAAATAAAAAGAAACAATAGGACAGGGATGGTAGGCACGTTGGTACGCTTATGCACGCCCCCTACAGACCTCTTTGGTGAGGTCAATGGTAGACAGTCTAAGGTTAAAGTTTTTGGGGTTTGGGGAAGAAACCACAGAGTGAGGTAGAGTATTCCAGACATTGACCACTCTGTTGCTGAAGTTGTATTTCCTGCAATCAAGTTTGGTGCGGTTTACCTTGAGTTTATCTATTGTGTGCTCTTGTATTGTTATGGTTGAAGCTGAAGTATTCATTGACAGGTAGGACATTGCAATGTATGATTTTATATTCTATACTTAGATTGGACCGAAGGCTGCATAGTTGTAGGTTTTCTAGGTCTAGAATTTCAAGTCTGGTGACATAAGGTATTCTGCAACGAGTAGAGGAGTGGAGAACTCTTCTTGTGATATATTTCTGGATTTTCTCAGCTGTGTTAATATCAGATATGTAAAGTGGGTTCCAGACTAATTAGCTGTATTCAAGTATTGGTCTAGCAAATGTTTTGTATGCTCTAGTTAGTGGTGTGATATTACCAGAGAAAAAGCTATGTAGGATTAGATTAACAACTCTTAATGCCTTTTTGGCTATGTAGTTACAGTGCACTCTAGCACTTAGATCATTAGAGATGAGTACTCCAAGATCCTTGACAGAGTTTGGATCATCAACAAGGTCTTGATTATTCAGCCTGTATTTTATTTTCTGATTTTTTGGGCAATATGTAAGACAGAGCATTTATTTGTTGAGATGTGAAGTTGCCATTTGTTTGACCATTCTGATACATAGTTGAAGTCTTTTTGAAGGATAGCCCTATTGTCTGTGGTGTGAATGTTATCATATTCAATAAATGAATACCTCAGTCATTCAATAAATCATGTATTCTTATGGGTGTATTTTACTGGAAACAAACAAAACAAGTTGCAAATTAAGGTAATGTGACTGTGGAATACTGCAACCAACCATAAAGGTCAGTCAGTTGCCAAGCGTCCAAATTGGTTAGATCACTATAAGTTGTATGTACAGATGTTGAAACTCTGGAACTGGTTGTACATAATTTTTGGCAGGTCTATCATAATTCTGAATTCTAAGAGAGTGGTCATTAAGTGAAGACTACCTGTACATTTAGTTTGGTTCCCATGCCAGCAGAATAGAATTCAGTACAACAAATTCCACTTTTCTTTTGTGTATTCCTTAAATCTGGAAGGATTATGAGGATTCTCTTAAGAGGCATTCAGTAGAGTGCTTCAGGAAGAGAAAGGGAAGTTCAACAATAAAGTCTCTTTGAGTAGACTTCACCTCCCATTGATCTCATGGATATATTTATAAGTCAGCAGTGCAGAACTGTTTTAACATTGCCTTCATCCAGGGTTCATTTTTGACTTCCCAGTCTAGCCTTGATCAATCTGTTTTTCTGTTTATGTCCAATTTTATTTTATTTTTATGTTCAATGGGAACATATCTTTGATCCCCACTGCCATTAAGACAAGAGTTGTTAAGAATAAGGAAATTATCTTTTTTGATTTCTGAAATATGACATTCTTTCCACAAGAGTTCCTTTTCTTATTTATTGTATAACACATCCAAACAAATGTAAATAACCAGGAACATTTGTTGAGTTCAAAGCACAGAAGAGTTCATTATTGTTGTCTATATACAAGAATCAAAGCTAAATTGGCTGTAGATAAAGATTAACAGAATTCCCAGGACGATGGGGTGGGTCCCTTGTGGCAACATAATAACTCCAAACTGATGACATGTTTAACCCCACCTTCCAGCTCAGCCTGGTCTTCTCTTACACATCCTAAATGTCACTTTGGCATTTTCAGCTTTTCAACTTGCCTCGCTGGTAACTTTTTTCTTCCTACCCCTCCCCCAGTTCTTTTGCATGTTCATAATATTTTCCACTTTGTTTTCAGTAAATTGTGCCATTTTTTCCCCTTAACCTACTATATTAGCTGTTATAAGTTTCTTACATGGTAAGAAAATTTGCTGATACTTTTTATTAGAGATAGGTCAATACAATAATTATATTTGTTGGTGACTGGAAACTACTTATGTTCTCTTTGCTGAAAAAAGAAAAATGAACTTGTGATTTATGGGTTTGAGGATTGGAAAGGGTAGCTTATGAAAAAAGTAAAATTATGATGTAAACATAGAGAGAGGGTAAAAATTCAAATGCATTTACATCTGCTGTCAAAAAGATTAGAACTGCTTCTTTATAATTCCTTCCTTCCTTCCTGCCTGCCTGCCTCTTTTTCTTTTCTATTTCTTATTCACTTTCTTTCTTTTCTAATATTTGTATTGTTTTTATCTTTAAAATTTATATTTTAAATTTCTTCAATAAAAATTATACCAAAATAATAAGAACAGAAAAGGAAATTTACTGATATTGATCCCAGGGTATAGTAGGACTATTTAAAAGGCTATTTCTGGACACCTATATGGCCCCTTGGAATAGGAGACAAACATTTATCCAAGGCCCTTTTTAAATATGGGAGCCCGTTTTGTTAAAAGGCTAAGAAACTTTTACTCTTATTTGACTGCTGACTTTTCAGTTGTATTAAAATTTCGTGATGATGAATCCAAAATGCAGAGAAATTTTCACACAAATGCAAGTATAATACAATCTATATATACAGCCTATAAATAATAATACTGTAGTTTGTCAAAAAATTAGCATGTTCTGTTTAGTTTGTTATTGGTGGGATGAGGTATAAATTATTATTATTTAATTCTGAATTTCATTCATCAGGTCATCTCATCCTTTTGTGTTTTTTCATGCACAAATTCTTCCTCTGCTGTTGAGAGACAGACATATGCCACATGATACAATTTGTGGTAACATCAATTTACATTTAATTTTTCAAACATTTCATAGAAAGTAAAGACAGCCAGTTAGATTTCATTCTCTGAACAGTGTCCTTAGTTTTTTCTTATTGGTTAATGTCACATGCATCCAGAATCCACTCATCGTTATTGTTATTAACAGTATGCTGAGTTTGTATTGAAACTAATCACGCTTAATTTCTTGAAGAGGACTGTAAAGTAGATATTAAGACAGAGAGATAGCTAGTTCACACATGGTAAGTCATGATTTTTGTTAACAACATTTTGCTGAAGTAGTCACAACTGTTTGGGTACATAAATCATGTTAAAGCATAGTTTGCAAACCAGTAGCTCATTTGTAAAAGATTTACAAACTGTGCATATCAAAAACAAATTATGCCATGGTTTAACATCACTTTGAATCCTCTGTACATTAAAGAAATATGTAATATACGTATTTTTCTGGTATTATTTTTGAGTGATGTGGGAAATTATAGGTTTAGTAGTATGGGCACTAGAAGTTTTTACTCCTTCGCCTCTGAACTTTGGTCTTGGTTAACTGTCTCTGCCTGCTATTTACCTTGCCAAATGTAATATGTTTCAATACATCAATTTAGTGTTTGGGATACATGTACATGACAGTATAACAGACCCAATCTGGATGAATAGCGGGGAGGGGGAAGGTAGACAAGAGATTAAAAAATATTTATTCCTTGGACCTCAGTGTAATTCAACTTTCTATATTATCTTTCAGTGAAAAAAATAACTGTTTATTCATTTCTTGGTATTTATCAGCTACTTGTGAAAACTCTAGAATCTAGATGGTTTACAAAACATTCTAACAAAAATAATAAAATCACTTTCCACTACAATATAAATAAATAAATAAACCTAACCTGCTTAAATGGAAATAAGCACTAGATGCTAATCTCTGAAAATATGTATGAAAGGCCAAGTTTTAACTGCTTTGTCGAATATGATGTAAGGTTGGCTCCAACCTTCCTATCTTTCTGTAAGGGTGTAAAGACCTGGCTCTGCCATTTGACTTGGGCCCCCAAAGCGGGAATAGCACAATGGAAATGGTTGATCAAGTAACAACAGATCCCATTTCTCCCCACTCTGCACCCACCCTCCTCATGTAATTAGAGTTTAATGATTGGTTTTAACATATTTATATTTTAATGTATATCGATAGATAGCTTTCTATGATTGTAAGCCCAGAGTTACCTTGTGTAAGATGTACAGCCAATAATTTTATAGACAGACGGATGGACGGATAGACAGACAGACAGACAATGCGTGGATAGATGGATAGTCATTTCTTTCAGTAGTTGATCAGATGTTTGCAGTTCAGTTATGGTAACCTTCAATTTACCCTTTTGGAATAAATAACATGCAAAGGGCAGAAAACTTTGGTAGAAAAAGGGTATGAGTATGAATATAAATAATATGAAATGGAGTAAGAGCCGTTTGGCATAGTAATTGATTCTGATACTGAGTTTAATTGTGAGTGCCATTGTTTAGTTACGATGTGTTTGTTTTCAGTTTTCATTTACAACTTTTATCTGCATAGCTCTTTTTTGTTTAATCCTGTGTGTAGACAGTTTGCTGCCAAGTGATTTGTTATTTTTAATTTTGTTGATGGCCATTACATCATTTCAAATGGGCACTATGGGATGAGGGGTTGCTTTGACCCTGTTACAATTCAGTAGAAATGGATGAAGTATTTCAGCCAACATGCAAAGTCAGGGTGACCTTTTCTGTTCATGTTATCAGAATAGGGTTGGCATTTCCCCCCAATTCCAACCCAATGTTTAAAGTCATAGAAACCATTCGTTTTGCCGTGATCACTTAAACATTGCCATGGCCTCAATGGTTGATTAGTGACTAACATAATTCTGTTTGACCATATAAATTAAATATAAAAATATTAACAGCTACAGAAACATTGGTTCACTAGTGTATTTCTTTCTTTTCTATAGGCCCATGCCAAAGTGTGGCATCTTTATAATGACAATTTTCGTCCTGCTCAAAAAGGTCAAGTATCAATTGCTTTAAGTTCTCACTGGATAAAACCTCAAAACATGACAGAAAAGAATATAAAGAGTTGTCAGAAATCTCTTGACTTTGTGCTGGGCTGGTTTGCTAAGCCTATATTTACTGATGGAGACTACCCTCAGAGCATGAAAAGTTACCTTTCCTTGACATTACCAGAATTCACTGATGCAGAAAAGAACTTAATCAGAGGAACAGCTGATTTCTTTGCTCTTTCTTTCGGAGCCACATTAAGTTTTACTCGTGTGGATCCAGACATGCTGTTCCAGCAGCAGCAAACACTGAACCTGAGGCAGCTACTTTACTGGATAAGCAGGGAATATAATCCCTCACAGATTTTCATTGTGGAAAACAGTTGGTATGTTTCTGGAAGTACAAAGACAGATGATGCCACTTATATGTATTATCTTAAAAATTTCATACTGGACACATTAAAAGGTAAGATTGCCTTTGGCATTCTGGTCAGGATATATTAATTAAGCCATTTATAATGTTTAAGATAAGCATTTTTCTTATGTCAATTAAATAAGTTCTATTTTAATATCAATGAATAGGTATTTCCATACAGATGATTTAAACAGTATGTAACTGTTTTCTTTTTCCCCCTTAATATACTATTTTCTTAGTAAAAAAAATACAATATGAAAGGAGATATGGGAAAATATGGGAAGATTACAATTGAAAGGCCATTTAAGCTGAATTCCTTGGACAGTTTCATACATGAGGGGAAATATTTGAATATGAGAAATCTTGATAGGATGAGAGTAGAATCTTGTTCCAAACAAAAAAGATTTACTATTTATCATTGCAAAAACATTTTCTGAACAAGGATTTATATTATCTAAAAGGTTGAATCATGGCAACTGGACCAAAATTTGTTCATCTCAGATGTTTTATTGCACATCCAAGCAATTTCATCAGTCAAAATATATATATAGAGAGAGAGAATCAGACAGTCAACTCTTGCCACACCAACTTCAGGGGCTTCTTTCAAAGTTGTATTGAGCCTTCAAGAAAATTTTAAAATTGATGTAACTGTTCAGAAGTGTACAGTGTTTAATGCACAGAGAAATTAGTTATGTATTTGTCGTTTATTCTTCAGCTATCAGATACGATGGAGTTACTGTGATGGGGTATACAGTTTGGTCCCTAATGGATGGCTTTGAATGGTTCAGAGGCTACGTTCGACGGGGCTTATTTTATGTTGACTTTCAAAGCCAGGATAAAAAAATGATAATGAAATCTTCAGGTTTGTTTTACCGAAAGGTGATTCAAGACAATGGTTTCCTCCCAACACCAGAAACCCAACCTTTTAAAGGAACATTCCCCTGTAATTTTGTTTGGGGGGTCACAGAAAACTTTCTTCAGGTAAGACAATTGAGAAACCAAGTGAGATTTTCTAGTCTTTCTTTAGTGCTAATAGATGATGATTTTGTCTGATTCAATACAAACATTTTATAATCGTACCAATTTGATGGAATTCTCTGATAAAGCTCTTCATAAATAACACATCTCTCTTTGTTTCATATGAGAAATGTCTATACACATCTAGAGACCAACTACAAAATTTATTATCTTTCAGCTTTTGTTATTTCCCTACTGTACAGGGAAATTTTGTTTCCTCCTAAGGAACCTATGTGTTTATATTTGAAAACTTCCCAAACCACATTAAGAGTGAAGAATGGTATAGAAATTTGATAAGTAATAAATAAACAAACCAGTATAACATTTTCTTATATATGTTGGTAGAAATACAGAATAAACTCAGAGATGGTTGTATGTTCGCAAAAAAAGAGATACCATGTTCAGTTGCTTTTGTGATAATATTAGTGTGTTGGTTGCTTTTTCTATTTGTGACAGATATAATTCCTTTCTCCCTCTTTGTTTCTAGATAGATGCAAAACGATCTCAGTTTACTGACCCTAATATTTACATATGGGGACTTCACCAAACCAAGAATCTCATCAAAATCGATGGAAGTGGTGTTCTGAAACTCAAGCCTCACTGTGTTGATTTTTCTCATATCAGACTCCAGATTTCTTTACTTCAAAAAATGCATATCACACACTTTCATTTTTCACTAGTGTGGCCTTTGATCCTCCCTCTTGGCAACGAGACAAATGTAAACCAAACACTTCTATTTTATTATCAGTGTATTGTCAAAGAACTAATCAAAGCTAATATCACTCCTGTAGTTGCTTTGTGGCAACCTGGAGCTATGAATCAAGGTCTCCCTTTTTCACTGGCCAAGAATGGAGGATGGGAGAGCCAACATACTGTGGAAGCTTTTGTTGAGTATGCTCAGTTCTGTTTTAAAAACTTTGGACATCATGTGAAATTTTGGATCACCATGAATGAACCCAATGTGGAGAACCTGACATACACAGCTGCACATAATCTCTTGAAAGCTCATGCCAAAGCATGGCACTTGTATGATAAAAAATTCAGAAAGATTCAAAACGGTAAAATATCAATTGCCTTACATGCTGACTGGGTTGAGCCTGCCAGCCCCTTTTCAAAAAAGGGTGAGGAAGCAGCCAGGCGTGCTTTGGAATTCGATCTTGGCTGGCTGGCAGAGCCAATCTTTGGATCTGGTAATTATCCAGAAGTGATGCGACAGTTGCTTCGCCAGAAAAATGATCTAGGTCTTTATAATTCTCAATTACCTTATTTCTCAGCAGAGGAAAGTAATCTAATACATGGCTCCTTTGATTTCTTTGCTCTGGGTCACTATACCACAACTCTTGTCGGTTCCGAAAAAGACATTCCCAAAAAGTATGATCCCCTTCTTGATATCCAAATGATAAAAGATTTAACTTGGTTGGAATCACCCAGCCAAACTCCAATGGTGCCCTGGGGACTACGGAAGCTTCTCAATTGGATTAAACATAAGTATGGAAATATCCCAATTTATATCTTAGCCAGTGGAATCGACGATGAGCAGAATCAGTCTTATGACAAGTTAAGGATCCATTACCTGGAGAATTATATTAACGAAGCCTTAAAAGGTAAGGATCCTATGAAAAAACATTAATGCTTTAATAACCATGTGTTTTGCTGCATTGGAACAATGTGTGCGGGAAAGATGAGAAAGATATTTTTATTTATTGGAGTTTGTCAAATGAGAACAAGAATAAAAATACGACAAGGACGATAGGCGTGTTAGTGCACTTATGCACCCCCCCCCCTTGTGCATATACTAGGACTGTGGTTTCAGATTATAAAGGAAATAAAAACTAAAGGTGTACAGTGGCTTGAAGGCAAAGCAAGGAATTCCAAGGCACACAGGTGCAAACAGCATCTGTCTGCAAGTCCTTAAACCAAACATGTTTTCTAATATGCTTGTAATAGCATTTGGGTCTTCAGAACCAAAGAATAGGAAGGTCTACTGAAAATTTAGTTTTCGCAAATACAAAGCAGGGTGAAAATGTTTGTGTCTGACAAAAAATAGAAAAATATCTTTTTTAAAAACTATGAAACCATTGGCTCTAAAATATATATTTTATCCATGTAGTTACTTTTAGGGGTCTTTTTTTGGCTGTCTTTGCAATCTGTGTGCACATTTTTACCTGTCTGTCATCCTATCTTCTTCTTCCAAAGTTACACCACAGTGACATTTAAAAAATTGTATATTGCTTTATCTTTTATTGCTGTGATGTAGTATCTCTTTTAATCTGTTGCTTTTAATGGCCAGGAAAGTTTTTAAAATTATTTTCCTATGCAAAGATAAAGTAAAAATAACATAAGAATAGAGAGGAAAGGCTGATGGTTTTCAGTGTTTGTTCCAAACAAGGTGAGTTGTTTGTGATTGCATTTTGGTATTTTTATTTTAATGTAAAAGTAGGCATAGGAAACTTCACATTTGAGAATTGTGATGAATTTAATAAAGATTATATTGTTTCTATCACTTCTTCTGTATTGGTCATATACTAATGTACAAATAAGATTGCTGCTAAAATAAATACACTACTAATTTTTTTGTTCTTCTGTTCTTTTCTGTGTTTTTTTTAGCCTACACCTTGGATGATGTTAATCTCCGTGGCTATTTTGTCTATTCTTTTAGTGACAGAGGGGATTCCAAATCATATGGCCTCTACCGTTACGTGATGAACAAGTATGAGGCAAAACCTTCACTGATGTACTACAGGCAGATAATTGACAATAACATCTCTCCTGACTCAGAAAGCCAAGAGCAGCTCTGCCCCAAAGAGCTTCTTCATTGCCTAGAATGTGAAACTTTGCAAACCAGAAACTTTTTATTGGTGTTTATATCATTCATACTCTTTGCTTTCATCGTTATTATACTTCTAATGGCTTACCACTCCAAGAAGATTGAGAGACGATCCAAATACCCTTATCCAGTTCTTTGCCGTCTTTCACCTGTGTTACTTGGAAAAGTCTGGAAATAATTATGCAGTAGGTTGTGATTATTGTTGCACTGTGTAGGCCATCTAATGCTGTGGTTTTCTAAGCCCATAAATGAATCATGTCCATGGAGTTTGTATGATTCCTTTTGGGATTGGTGTTAGCATTTTTACTTTTAGTTCCTTAATATTAATTCCATCTCTCTTCTCCAACAGTTGCTTTGATTCATCGAGGGAGGAGCAGAACATTGCCCTTTCTTACATAATTAGAAAGATCCTCATGGCATTGTTTATCTGCACCATGTTGATGGAAATCTCTTTGATCGGATTGTCTCTTGGGGAGGATGGGATTTGAAATGAATAACTTGTTCAAACGCTGAGAGGAGGAATGCTTGTTCAGTATGCTGTCAGTGATGCCTTCTTTCACTACACGCCCTTCTCTCCTCTTTTTTTTATTTCCTGTTTATGCTCCAAAACTTGATTCACCTTCTTTGTGGATGAACATGCTTAGTTTTTTTAATGAGCTAATTTTTAGTTTCTGTTCTAGAAACTAGGATTTTATTTCCATAATCACTGTAACTCTCCTATTGTTTCCTGATTATGTATCTGTTTAGTCACCATGAGAACCCTTTTTTAACTGGAGGTTTAAAATTAGACTGATGAAGCTATTCATTTAGATATACTATATTTTTAATAATAAACTCCTGGCTATTGAGTTCTCAGGATACAATTAACACCGTATAAAGTCTTTAGACTTTAAGAGCTCAGGGATAGTGCCGCATATTTAGTCCATGCATATAGTGCTTGGTCTAAAAGGCTCAATTATCAGTAAGTAGAAATAATACCATACTGCCGTAGATGGATAAATGTTAAGTCAATACCTTTGTACTTGCTGATTCTTAAAATGGAAACTCAACCTAAAAAAAAAAAAAAATCCAGCATACAAGTAGGAATTCTAACGGCAAGAAAAACCATCATCTTAAAACTGCATTTTCATCGATTGTGAAAGTGCTCAACTAAATTTTCCTATAAAAGAGAAAATTATATAGTCAAATACGAATGTCTGAAGTATTGGATTTCTGTAGTATTTAAAGTTAATTTATTTGTGTAAAAAGAGGCAGCCAGGATAATTTTGCAGTTTGTCCTATTTCTACTTGCTGATGTTGCTCACACCAGTGAAAGAATCTGTTTTATTGGATCTTGCATAGGAAAGCTGTAAATAGGGCCGGAGTAAATATGACACCTGGTAAGCTGTGAAAGCAATATTAGTCAGACAGTAACTGCAAAATTGGATATTTTTGGGTAAAATAATGGAAGTCCTGCCCTGATCATTCCCTTGAAATTAGCCTTGAAATGAAGAAAGTGGAACTAGCAACCAGCAGGTTTAAAAGCTTTTATGTTTTTAAAGTTTATTTTTTCCTATTAGCATTTGGTGCTAATCTTTACTTTCTTTGCACTCACCCTGTAGAGATAGGTGGTAGACAGAGAGACAGATATAGGTGATATATGATAGAATGGATAGATAGAGATGACAGACATCATGTGCTCATCCAGCCTTTCTCCAATTGACACCTGCTAATTTACTGTTGACTCCCTAAATTCTCAACTTGGTTGGCAGAATCACTGTACTCTTTAACTATAAGTGCAATTAAAAACAATTTTACAATAATTTAAATCCCAGAGGACATTGCTGAAATAAACATGCATATGATTGTTACAAGTGCCCATAACACTTTGTGTATTCCATTTTGTAAAAGCGCACTTTAGGTTTTTCCTGCCCCCTTCCCCTCCCCCACCCCCACACCCAGTTTTTGCTGTTGTTGACTTCTTTCTCCCTTATGTTCCATCTGCGCAATTCTCAGAGACTGCCAGACAGTTTTCTTGGCAAGGCTTTTGAGAAGTTGTTTGCTATTGCCTCTTTCCTAGGGCTGAGTCCTAAGGTGGAGAGAATGACTGGCCGAGGGCCACTGAGCTGGTTTTGTGTCTCAGGCAGGACTAGAACTCATAGTGTCTCAGTTTCTAACCCCTATGCCTTAACAACTATATTAAAGATAGGTTTTGAACATTCTCAGTACCAGGTACTTCAAATAATAGAGATAACTATGGAGAAATTATTTTGCTTGCATAACATACAGTATTTCTATTCTTTCATTCTTGACCAAACCAGCATGCAGTAGTTTACAGTACAAATACAAAACAATAATACAATCGAAACATTAACAGGTAATAGATAATCAGAGTTGGAAGGTCATCTAGTCCAAATCCCCGCCCAAGCAAGAGACCCTACACCATTTCTGACAAATGGCAGTCCAATCTCTTCTTGAAAGTCTCAAGTGATGGCGCTCCCACAACTTCCGAGGGCAAGCTGTTCCATTGGTTGATTGTTCTCACTGTCAGAATGTTTCTCCTTATTTCCAGGTTAAAATCTCTCCTTGTTCAGTTTCCATCCATTATTCCTTGTCTGGCCTACAGGAGCTTTAGAAAATAGCTTGACCCCTTCCTCCCTGTGGCAGCCCCTCAAGTATTGGAAGACTGCTATCATGTCTCCCCTGGTCCTTCTCTTCACTACACTAGCTGTGCCCAGTTCCTGTAACCGTTCTTCATATGTTTTAGTCTCCAGTTCCCTAATCATCCTGGTTGCTCTTCTCTGTACTTTTTTTAGGGACTCAACATCTTTTTTATAATGTGGTGACCAAAACTGGATGCAGTACTCTACGTGTGATCTTACTAAGGTTTATAGATATATGATCTAAAATCTCATAACTCCAAAAGTAATAATTGTACAAAACAATTTAAAAAAGCACAAATCCAATGCTAAAATAGAATAAAACAATCTTAAAATAACACATTTCAATATTGGATATGCAATACAGAAGAGTTTGGGTATAACAATATGTATGTTGTATCTTAAATCAGGGAGTAGTGATCTAGTCTATTGAACTATACCCAAGAATAGCAAGCGGAGAACTGCATTCTATAATAAAATATATTATGATTACATTGTAAATGATAATTTGTGTATATGTACATTTCTGCAGCATTGGGGGGAATGGCCCATTGGTTTTGTTTTGCTAGATGAGAATTCTTGTTACAATGCTAAAATTATCACTAGATGGATTTTAACCTATGTAAAAATTTTTTTGAAAGCTTCTATTTTAAATTACACTTTGGTGGGTAGAAAAATGGTTATTTAATGGAAAAACAAGGACAACTGAGATGTGAAATTTATTGCCTGGGTTCATAAACCCATTATTTCCAATTGTAAATTGCACACTGTTTCCCCCCTATTATTTATTTAGCAACTGTGAGTTTTGTATATTACTGTGAATGTATCTTGTACAAATAGTCTATTATAAAATATGTATAAAAAGTGTAAAGTCATAATCTGAATAGTTTTGCAATCACCATCTATTTTTGCTGATTCTGCTTTGAAAATTCTATTTTAAGTCATGTCCTTTTTAATTTTCTTTAAATGTCAAGCGCCAGGGAAATCAGGAAATTCAGGCAGTTCAAGTGAGTATAAAGATTTATTGCACATTTAAGCTCTCTATAAGAATCTGAACTACTAACAGTAAAGGGAAATTCACGGAATTAAATATAGAAAGAAATTCAAGGTGGACTGGACTTAGATCTCTTGTGGGTGCGCAGGGATTCATGACTGATGAAGAGTTTGACCCCTCCCTTGGACTTAGCATGGTCATCTCATACAAATAACCTGTATATTATTTCCACTTTCCTGAAACCTATAAATGCGATATGACTGTGCAGTTATATTAGCAAATTCCAATTATGTTTGTCTTACTGTATTTTATGGAATGAGTGGTAGCAGAGAATATATTTGCAAAGTGAACCAAGTATTTGTCTTATTTATTTAATAAATTGAATTACAGTACTCTATTGAAGTAGTTCTATATATTTTTGAAAACAATTTGTTTATTTACTATTTTTGATTGAGCTACTTTTTATTTTTGCATATGTTTAATTTAAAATATTTAGGAAATGATTGTCTTATATGAAAACAAAAACTTCAAAGGCTAGGTGAAGTGTGTCCTGATCTGAAATTTTAATCCCTGAAAGACCTAATCAGTTTGATCCTGCATCCTCATCAATTTAATTTCTCTGGAAGGCTAGGCATATAGCAGATCCCCTTAAAAGATGGTAAATTATGGAAAATTTCATATAGGTTGAAGGTTCTGTACAAATATATATTTTGAAATTAAATAAAATAGTTAAAATGCAATGATAACTATCAACAGCCAACTCTTGCTCATAAAGTGCAACTCTTTAGTAGAGAGGTCATTTAAGCTCTCCAGAAAGAGCACACCCAGGAGAAGCAATCCTTAGATCCATTTGCACCACTTAAAGACACCAGCTGGTCTCACTCACCTCACAAGATATCCTAAGGAAATCATCCAGATATAAGGAAAGATCACATGCCCTTCAGAAAGACAGTAAAAAAATCAGTGCCAAGTTTGCATCCTGCCTTTTGGAAGTGCACCCCAAAAGGACAGTGCCAGGAACCACTACAGTAGTGAAGGAAAACCAGATAAAAACAAACAAACCACGAGGCATGAAAAAATTCAAACACAATACAAATAATTAAATCACAAGTGTTTAAATCCTTTTAAAACTAAAATGTCTGCTCATGAGCCTTGTCTGGTTCATTGCCAGAGTTCATACACCAGGCAAGCTCAAGTGTAAGCACTTGAGATAAGCCTAACTACAAAGAAAGCAATTAGTGCTAGAATGTATCAAAAGAGCAAAGGTAGTGTTGCTTGTTAAACCAATTACCAGAACAAATAGACACAGGAACTAGCCAAATTTTTCAACTTTGCTTTCTTTTCATTATCATTTTTACTTTCAAACAAAGCTGAATAGGGAAAATTATCCCATCAATAAACACAGGATTAAACCTTGCCAAACACAGAATTAAACTTTACCCCAAAACAGTTTTAGACCAAACCTCAGAAAGGGTATGTAAACTCATGTTTGAATGTCAATCTTTCTAGCTAGCCAAGAAGCCCTGCTGAATGTCACTCATCTTGGATCCTTATCATTAAAAGTTTCTTTCCAGTAGCTCTGCTTCTTTATTCAATCATTTCTTCAAAGTGCTGATAGTTGCACCCCAGCTGTTGGGAGTATTTCCTACCAACAGCAGTGTAAAAAAGCTCTTCCCCTTTAAGAAAATCAAACCCTAGCAAAGTACCAGTAAAGAAAAAAAAATACTCCAGAGCTCAATTGACAGTAAGTCTGGGCATAATGCCAAGAACCTTTAGCTGTTATAAGGGTTAACAGAGAGGCAATTTCTGAAGGCAGGGCAATGAAGATTAGATTAGAAAGAGCACCAGAGTGTTTCCTTCCTGCCTTCCTTACAGGATTAGCCCTGTAAAGTGGAAAAAAACAAAAGGAGATTTCTTCCAACAACCAGTTCTCCAAACTGCTTAGAAAGTTAACAGGTTCTAGGTGTGAACCAGTTGAATCCTACCACTGCTTCTGAAGTCAGTAATATGAGGACCCAGATTGTTGGGGGCAATATGCTGACTCTGTAAACCCCTTAGAGAAGGCTGTAAAGCACTGTGAAGCGGTATATAAGTCTAAACTCTAAGTGCTGTTGCTATTGCTATTTTGTGATCTTCTGATAAGCAAAGTCAATGTGGAAGCCAGATTCACTTAACAACTGTATAACTGGTGGTTCACTCAACAACTATGGCACGAAAGGTGTAAATGGGGCAATAGTCACTTAACATCTGTCTCACTTAGCAACAAAAATGTCGGTCTTGATTGTGATAATAAATTAAGGACTACCTATACATTCAGAAGATATTTGGTTATACATTATCCCAAAGAATAATGCTTTTTTCAAGAGGCAACTGGACATTCCGGTTTTTCTTTGAAAATGTTTCCTTTCTCATCCAAGAAGCTTCTTCAGCTCTGATTGGTTCTTCTTCAAAGAAAAACCAGAAAGTCCATTTGCCTCTTGAAAAAAGCACCCTTGGGACAAGTATGACCTGGATGACTAAGAATCTCCATAGACATTTGGTCATACATTAGTTTGTTAGTCAGGACATTCTGTCATAAACTTCCTGTGATTGCCTTGTGTTGTTTCTCAGCAAAAAGCTGCATAATGTTGCTGTGGTATCCACAAAGAAGGCATCAAAAAAAGTCAAAATTGCAACAAGTGTATGATCAAAGCCATGTGTGTTTTGCATGTATAGTATTGCAACGTATGTGCTGTTTATGGCATGTACGGTTTATGGCTGTGTCCTAGACTGCATAAGTTTATCATTTGCTTGAGCAGTTGCTATGAACAGAGCAGAACAAATGACAAGTGAGTTGGGAAATTGTGATGTGAACAGAAAATATAAATACCTTTCCTTTTGAGCATACAGTATAAGCTAATGATTAAAAGGATGGAGGGAAAGGTGAGAGATTCTTGTTTTTTTTCCAGAAGCTTCTGCAGAGTTTCAAATGTACACAGTTCACATTCTTGCTTTTTTAATACGCCTATTCATTATCTGCATGTCTTGTCTGGTTGGACTTTAATGGAAATTCTCTCTTTGGTTCTCAGTGACTAGTATAGCTGAACATATATTCTCTGCTGTTGGAAAAGGTCTTGGCATAATTTGAGTTTCTTCTAGATCGGGGGAAAGTAAAAGAAGAAAAAGAAAACACAAAAACTTCTGATGTGTTGCACAAAGCACATAGAATAATGTTATTGTTTATGCAATGTTATTGTTTATTGTTTATGCTACAGTTAAGAAAGTTCAGTTCCACTTCAATTATTAACACATGTCATAGGGGTAAGCTTGGCTTTATCTCTCTTTTTTTTTTAAAAAAAAAATCATTTGCTGAACATTTGATTCTGGGCCGTTTTTGTGTTTCCTCAACTGTTTTGCTATATGGGAATTCTCATCATGGAGGCTTGATAAGTTTGTGGCATGTTTCTCAAAGATGAACTATAAAAGATTCCATGTTGATTTGATTTTGATGTTATATCAAATTCAGGGACTTTGGTTTTCATGGTTGATCATTATTTTTTTCTGCATCTGTTTTGCTTTTGCTTGCTTGGTAGAGCTTAGAGCCCATCTCACATTATACCATTGTAGAGGTTTGCCTCCCGTTGTTATTTCATCATATCTTAAGGAGCAAAAGAATTTTGCAGTAATCTTGGAATATATTTGGCACCTCCATTGGAATCCATAATGGGGAAAGCAAAATCTAGATCAAACCTACAGAGCATATGACTGCAGGCTGCTCTATGTAGCCCAGAGACATTTTCTAAATATTCAGTAAATTCACCACTGTTTAATGTTGCTGCTGTATGTAAGAATCTGCTACCACTGTCCTGAAAAACATGCTGCTGAGCATCTTCAAAGCCTTCAGGCCTCACTGACGCCACCAGCTGCAGCTGTCAATTATTCCTTTGTGAATAATTTTTAATTTATCAGTGTGTCTTCTACAGATTGGCCGGATCTGATCTAGATAGTATTTTAACCTTGCGTATAGACTAGGAGCCTGCACTTACTTTTTAAAATGTCTGCAATGTTTCAGTTTTCATTTTCATTTAACTTTAAAAACATGGTTTTTGCATTAGTGCTGGGTTCATTGGAAAGAATCTGATTCATGTTAGTGGTGCTTTCTGCAATGGTTGTATAAACAGGCAGTCATTCTGGATTAAACAAGTCAATCCAGGTAGTAGATGGCAAAGAAATAATCATTCATACCAAGATTTTGATAGTTTTGTTAAGCATGCAGGGAGCACACAGTTCAGAGCTGTTCTAGTAGCACATATAACTGCCTGTGCTGCTGCATTCTGTACCAGATGGACTTTCTGGATACTCTTCAGGTATATCCCCATATAAAGTACATTGCAGTAGTCCAATATGGAGGTGACCAGGACATGAATGACTGAGCAGAGCTTGCCGATCCAGAAATAGGCACACTGTTGCACAAGAAGAAGTTGTGCAATGGCTCTCCTAATCACAGCTACCACCTGCTCATTAAGCAGAAGTTATGAGGCTACAAGGATCCCTATTGTGGACTGGATCGGTTTGAGACAATGCAAACCCCTAGTACCAAAGATGGTATAGTCCTGGAACCAGTAGACTCCCACATCCAAAGCCACTCAGCCTTGCTAGAGTTCAGCTGAAGCCTGTTGTTCCCCATCCAAATACTCAATTCTGCAGACACTGGGGAAAAAAGTTCATTGCTTAATCTGGTAGGGGTGGAGACATATGGGTACATTAGTATAGTGATGATCTTACCGCATGGTGAGGACAAAGCAGAGAACTCTGTGGCATCTCATATAGTAGGGGCTGAAGACAGGATTTTTTTTGGTTTTTAATTTCTGAGTTTGAACAAAAGCTTTTCAAAGTAAATTGCTGTGGTGTGTACATATATTTTGAAAAAAGTCATCATGCTTATTTGTCTTCTGGTAAATCTGCAGCTCAGATCTGTGTGTATTTAAATGGCTATAGAAAGAATCCAAACATTTAGATCAGGGGTGTCAAACTCACGTTGTCATGGTGGCGTCATGTGATGTATTGTGACTTTTTTCTCCTTCACTAAATGGGGCATGGGTGTGGCCAGCGCATGATGCATCCTGGTCCATGGGCCATGAGTTTGACAGCCTTGATTTAGATGATGCAACTCGAGAGGTTTTTTGGGTAATAAAATGGAGAATACAATTATTAAATGTAAAATGGAGAATCAAATTCACAAAATCTCTGAAAATGTTCCTGTTATGCAACTGACATTGTGAGCACAGATTCACTTAATTCAGTTTGCTAAGACATGTATATATGATGATTCAAGCAAATATTTGCTTCCTTAAGCATTTGTGTAACACAGAGAGCTACAGAGACTCTACCAAGAATTATGGCTCTTGATTGAGATCAGGATACAAATCCAGAATATATAAAATAAATTAAGACAGAAGTAATTTTGAGCATGCGATATAAACAAAACAAAACATCCAGTTTTTTGATCACTGAATTGAAGGTCTTGGTTGTGGAATGTACAGGCATAAAATATATAATTATATAAAAACTGCAGAGGAGTCTGTGTAACCTATTATGCTTTATCAACTTATCGGTGTTTTTGTGTAATTTGTTTTTTTTTAACCAATGTGCAGCTGATAGAGAAATGATCTGTATATTTGCAGACACAGCATGTAGCTTCCAGAGTCTTTAGCAAATATATGAGAATCATTTCTCTATCAGCGTGCTGGAACCAGCTTTATCTGCTGAATTTGTCCTTGCCACTCTGGCATTAAAGATATGAGATCTGTCAAGAAAAAGAAATTATAGACAATCCTGTTTTCTAGTCACAGGTTCTACTGAATAAAACATTGCAATCTAGTTTGACTTAAATGTTTAAAATGATAATTTGATATCTCCTGCCAATGGAACCCCTTCTAAACTCATAAAATCAGGTTTGTAAAGGATGTTGGTGGCTGTGCAGGAGGAAAGAAAAGAGTGCTACTGATACTCTCAAATCAACAAAAGGACTAACCAAATAAATAAATTTAAACAAACAAAAGCCAGGTTGAATTGAGATTTAAACAATTTGCAAATTATTATACATATTGGGAATACCACAAGTTTTTTGTTTTATGCTGGCTTTACTTTCAAAAAGCCCTGATCCCCATATATTATTTCAAATATGCTTTTAGAGCATGTTCCTCCTCAGGAAAATGATCAATCGTCCCTGAAAATATATTATCCGGTGGAGTTTCACATGGCTGCCAAAAATGCTACCAGTTTTCTTTTCCTTTTTGTTATGTTCTGAGAAATGCAGTGTTGTCCTGATCAAGGGTTCTGCCCATTCTTGGAAATTCAGCCCTTCGGATAAAAAAAGGGACTTGCTTCCAAGTCTGGCATTCAGGATCAAGAGAGAAGGCCTCTACTAAGGCAATATGAAGACTCTACATATTGTGGCTGTCTCTTTCCAAAATCCTTAACTTCTTTTTAACTGAAGTTGTTTCAAAGATAGCCCTTAGCAAAAATCAAAATTGGATTATGTGGTTGGAACACAGTTTAGCATATAGTTTTTGTTACAGAATGGGCTGTTGGTGTTTTGTTTGTATAGACTGGAATTCTAAATGAAATATTCCATAATTATTAGTACTACCTAGAATTATACAGCTGATGCATATAATATTGCTAGGAGCAATGTTTGACAGTAGATTTATAAAGATTTTATTAGACTAGATGCCCAATTCATTCCCTCTAATTCAGGCAGTTATATTCTTAAGGTGAAGCCATAAATTATGGTTAAATGTGTGGTTAAATAAATAAAAAGCAATAGCACAAAGTAGATATGACAATCAACATTCTAATCAACTATAGTTATTCTGAGCTTGGCCAAACCTATAAAGCTGCAAAATTTGATTATTTCAACATCTCTTTTAAGTGCCATCACATTTCAGCCTGTAACACTTGAGATGTTAGAAAAAGAACTACTTTTCAGGGTTTATAAGATGAGTCCTAGTCATTTTCCAAATACTTTGTGCTATTGTTGGTTTGAAGGAGAAGGCAAAAGGTAGGGATTCTCTTTTATATGAGAAGAGTTAGAAATTTATATGATAAGAGTTGAAAATTAAAGAGGTGTTACACTTTCCTTGGATAAGGTAAACATTACACGTTTGAAGTTTTATATTTTAAGCCACAAATTTCAGCCTCAATTTTTGATTTACTCATTCAAAATCAGCTTATAATAACCCATCCAAAACTGAAATAGCATAGAATAGAATTGAAAAAGCTTCTTGGATGAGAGGTGAAACATTTTCAAAGGAAAAGGAAAAAAGGTCTGGTTTCTTTTTGGAAAAAAGCACCTTTGGGACAGCCATAACTTGGATGATTGAGAATCTCCATAGGCATTCAACCTATCCAAAAGTTATTTGAATAAAAGACTTCCGGTTTGCAGAGCTTCGGCGGCAGGCAGGAATCTGCGGTTGTGCACAGTTTCTTCCTGGGCTCGCCGCTGGATCGCCCCGAGCCAGCTGGCTTTGGGGCTAAGCCACCCCGTAGAGGTGGTGAAGAGGGGGGAGATTCCAGCAGGGTCGAGGAAAGCCGCATCTTTCCTCCTCAGCTGGCTAAACTCCCTTTCCTGAAGGTGGTAAGAGCGGCGGTCAGAAATGTCCACCTCAAAGAAGCACTCATCTGGAAAAGAAAGTGCAAGAGGAAGCTAAGAAGTGAAAGTTTTGGCTGACCGGGATAAGAAGCAACAACTAAAGTATCCTGGAATTTAAATTTTATAAAAGATACATCACTCCCAAAGAAGATTCGGAAGCAGCGAATGAAAGTGAAAAGGGAAAGTTTTTTTTTTTCCACTCTCCTTCCTTACGTTGACAGTGAAGAGAGATGAACGAGAAATCGGAAAAATCCGCCTTGGCATCAATAGGTAATTAAACTGGAAATATAATTAAGTGCCAAGGGGACAATAAAGATTTCTGAACACTAAAAAAATTTTTTTTTTTTTGCTATAAGTGGGAAGGGAGAGGAAAAGAATAAGGGCAGGATTTGGAGGAATCTGCCTGGAATTTAAAAGAATCTAAAGTTAAATCTTAATAAGACTTCTAAAAGATACATTTTAACTGGAACTTTGCAACTAAATAGCAACCCCAGGAAGAGAAAGTGAAAAAAGTGTTAAAAGAAACAGCTTGTGTGTATTTGGATTGTTTGGTGACTGGGACTTTGGAAATTACATTTGAATGACTAAAAACAATTGGGTGGTTGTTTAAAAATTTTTTTACAATGGCATCACTTGTGGATGAACTGAAAATGGAATTTAAAAAATATAAAGAAGAGGAACAAGAAGGGAAGGGCTCTTTTGGCTCCGTTTTTCAATTCTTAGAAATGGCGATCTGTACCTACGAGAAACTACAAGAAAAGACTGTGCAACAAGATGATTGGGACAAAGAGGAAGCCATCTTCAATGAACAAGTAACTTTATCTGGGGAAGAAAGGGGAAAGGGGGGAAAGAGAATGGAGAATTCAAGACCTAAAAAAAACAGCCAAAAAAGGGAAAAATAAGGTGAAAAGTGGATATAATGTTAGAAAGCAACAGAAAAGGGGAACACAGAAGAGGGAAATGGAGGTGGAGAGACAAGGGGGTAAAAAGGGGAGAGAGAAGCAGCAAGGGAGGAAGGAAGGGAAGAGAAGTTACAAAGGTTTGGAGCAAGATGTAAAGAAACAGGACTTATTCGGAGATAATGAGTGAAAAATTAACTGAAAAAGAGATTCTGCAAAGGTATATTGGATTGGATTGTTATATTTGTATTAGAAATAATGTTAGAAAATTGGTAACAACATATGATTAAAAAGTGGGATAAAATAGTCAGTGTAATTCAGTGAAATTTTTGTGAACAAAATAAATGAAATGAAATAAATGAGAGAATTGAATTAGGAAGGAATGGGAACATTTTAATTACTCAATGTTTTATAAAATATAAGTGAAGTGCGGGTGGAAGTAACTATGGAAAGTTTATAAGTGTTCCCATAGAAGCATGATACCAATTTGAAAAGTAATGTGTAAATGTTTAAGATTTAAATGAATATTAATATTAACGATAGAATTGAACTGGTATGGATTGTTTTAATTATATTATATATTCATAATTTTTTCTTTTTTTTAAATATAGTGTGTAGTTTTAGAATGTACCAAGCAGAATCTGAATGGAAGTTATGTATTTTATTAAATGTTATAATTTTAGGGGAAAGATATAAAGGCGGCATACTCTAATTAGTGATTACAGGAGAAATTTTGTTTAATGAGAAAAGATAATAGACAGCTGAAACAGGACAGACAAAGAATATAAGTATAATGATCTGAATTGAGATGAAATAAATAAAATAAAATTAAGAAAGTTAAAAGAGGGGAGAAGCTATATAGAAAATGTAGAATGGTAATAAGATATAGAATGGTATATAAAAATGAGCATGAACTTGAATTTGTGTCTGTACGAATAGATGTAACCTGGGATCAAGCTGCTTTCAAAAAAGATGTTTTATGTTTTTATGTTTCATGTTTTGTTTGTTTATGTGTGTTTAAAAATAAAAAAAAATTCAAAAAAAAGCTATCTGAATAAATGATCAGTCTCCTCTAAACTTGGCTGAAAGTTTGCCTGTACCAGAGATTTTAGTGCTAGATCACAAATACTGTCCTATGGATTTTGACGGGATTGTTCTAAAGTGAAAAGTCTGAAAGTCTAAACTGACACTACATTCCTAAGCTGTAGGTACTGATTTCAGTACATCTCATCAAAATAATCTTGTAAATTTTTGTTTTATTAATAAAGGAGCTACAATCTTCACTGGAAACTATTGTTTTGGCTGACTCTGCAGGCCACTGTAAATGATTGCCAGATTGTAATTACTTGAGTTAATATTGTTGCTGCCTCATTGCTATTCTCTTGTGACTATGTACTCTTTAATAGTCCTATAAATACTATAAACCAGATTTCTCCAGCTTGTTGCCCTCTGGTCATGTTGGATTTAAACTGACGTTTCTTTCCAACAGGAAATCCAACACATCTGAAGGTACCAAATTAAGCTAAGGGAAGTATCCTCTTCTTTTACATGTATCGGTTTAGAAATAGTGCAAACACTAAAACAGGCAGAGTTCTTAACACGAGACACATAAGAAATTAGAAATTACTATCTTATAAAGATAGTAAATGCAGTTAATTTAAGCTAGGGTATATTGGGGGTCTAACAAAGTGAAAATAAATTCCAAGCAGGTGAATTTTTCCCCAGAACACTTTAGTTTATATATTGAATTTCTTTTTGTATAGCAGTATCTATCTATAAAGGGATAGATGTAAATATATACACATATTATACATAACAAAAGATATACAATATTTATATTGTATAATAATACCGTAATTACATATTAACACTTTAAAACAAGCTTCCTAGAAGCTTTTAAATATCAAAACTATACAGGACATAAGTTTACTGTTAAAGTCAGAAAAAAGTAGCAGTGAAAAAAGGGTTCTTCAGTGATGGAAATTAATAAATTGAGATAATGGCAGATTTTTCCAAGCAGCTCTTCTTTAGCTGGCATGCAAACAAAGACGTAAATCCAGTGGTTGTCAGGTATGCATGGCATTTTATACATGCAGGCTCCCCATCTTTCAGATTTTAGTTTCTGGTCCCTCAGCAATCAGAGGCTGAAATGAATTTTGGATATTAGCCACTTCAGCTAAACACAGATGTCCAAAGCCTTTATTGTACCAGTCTAATGAATGACCTCTGAAGGAAAACAAAAAGAAAGTATTACATCAAATTACCAGTTCCTCAATCTCACTTGAACATAAAAAGATATTATTTGCAGATGTCTGACAATAGATACACTTATAGATCCTGTGCAGAAACCCCAAAATTTCCAGACATTAGAAATGGGCTAAAGATTTGTCATCAGGGTTTGTTTTGTGCCTGCAGGTTTACAATAAGACATACAATAGGTCTTTTCTGTATAAAGTGGCCATGTATAGATTACCCAAATAAGTGTATGCATGCATATATTGGCAAGGGGGGAAACCCTTGTAACTTCTAACTTGCTCGAGGTTATACATTTTTCAAATATACTTTTTCAATTATAAATCTGACATAGCAATTGCTTAAGTCTAAGTATTGATCTCTTTAATCATAACTGTGTTTAAAACTGAATTCAGAAAATAATTTGGAACACTCAACTACTAGAATCAATCATGAAATGACATCATAGTTCTGGACCGCTTGTATGACCGAAGGCTAGTCAGATACACGCAACAGTTCTTTTAATGTACATAGTATTAATGTAGAATAAATTCTACTGAATTTAATGAATATATTCTTGAGTAAAGAGTCATAAGATCAATGTGTATATTTTTATTTCCAGCTATAGGATGAAAGTTCTTTTAGTAATTGTACTGTCCTACTTATATTGCCAAACAATGCTCAGGAATGCTAGTTGTGAAAAAAGATTGCTAACAAAGATGTTGGCATTGATCATTATAGAACTTACTTGAGGTCAATCCTGCAGATGTGTGTCAGTCGAGATTTTCCAGAGCCACAAGGTTCTATCAAATATTGGGAATCCAGGACAACTGCTCGCACATCCCCCATCAAAGGAGTTTCTTCATGTTCTATAGAGATAGCCATTAGCACGCACATCCCCTTAGGCAAATCTGTTCTCCAGGACCTGTTCAGATGGTTTTTTTAATAAGGAAAATCATAATTGGAGGGGCAGCATTGCAATAAAAATAATGGCAATCATGTTTGTTTTTCAGCCTTTCCCAAACTAAGGCTGTTCATTCCTCAGTATTTCTAATCAATTAGCCTCAAAGCTGATGAGTCTTTTGCATCTTAGAGTCTCATCAGGTCTGGAAAGCAGAAGGCACAAAGTTATGGAAAGTTCTAAATTCTTTCAAGTGTCCTTAAATATACAATGACCATATGTCATTTATTATAACTAGCAGTCTTTTATTTCAATAAGCTGTCCTTAAGATTTATTTATTTTCAAAAAACTCACATTTGCCTTTTGTTTTGGCTTTTATTGTACAAATGGTACCATTCATGTGAAAAATATGGAAACTGAACTGTTTTTTTAAAATTAATTTACAGGTACAGTTTGATTTTAGATACTTTTATTGGAATATGTGTTTTTGTAGCATTTTCTTTGGTTCTGCTCTTCAATATTCCTTTGTAAAGCAAAGTTATAAACATAATTAAAAATTGCTACCTTATGAATCGCTTTCAGATTTGTCCCTTTTTCATGTATGTCCTTGATTTTTTTCCAAGATAATATGGTTACCATATTTTAATATAATATAAATTCATTTAATAACTTTATGGAAAATATTTATTTTATTGCATAATGACCGTTTCAGTTTGTTTCCTCTATTTGTCTCACACTTCTATCACCATACTAAGAATAATAATAGATACACTTCTTATTTCTTTAGTGATCTGTTATGTGAATATTTTTTTACACAGCCATTTGCTTCCTGTCAAAATAAATTATTTTCCAGGAAAACAACAGCTATTCTCATGGGAGCAGAGCAAATCCAAAAATTTAAGACAGCTGCATTGATGTTATTTATGACAATATAGATTAAACAATATGTCTTGTCTGACACCTGGTTTGAGTGCTAATAGTTAGGATTTTATGGGAACACTCCACAATAATGCATAGATTATACAATGTTTTGATTTGAAAATAAATTGGAAGAAAAATCAATGGAGCCCAAAGAGAGATGACCATACATAACAAAGGAAGCACAGATAGAGACATATGCTGATACCAGCTTTCCCTAACTGGATGCATTCCCGAGATGGCTACTTTTTATGCTGAGAATTGTGGGAGTTTAGGTCCATCTGGAGGATGACGCCTTCAGAAAGGCTATGTTGGACTATAAGTTAGTTATCATATTATAATTAGTTGCTTCTTTCTCTAAATTACCTGAGAACTAAAAAATCTCTAGTTGGATGTGGAGCCATACTATTCAAAACATACTGATAGATCTCAGTCTGCTTATCCAAGGTTTCTATTATTTTCCATTGCAAGAAATCATCATCCCAAAGATGCCTTTCTCTTAGCACACGGTTCAAGACAACTGATGGAGGAGCCTCGACTTCTGTGGATGCCTTCCATAGTCTTAATGGATTTCCATCTCCAACCTCAATGAAATGGAAAAGAAGAGATTGCATGTTAAGCATACAGCTGATATAGGTTAGAATGCACTGAAACATTATTGCGACCGAGAAGATCCACTAATTTCTCTCTCCATCTAAAGCTATATTGGATTAGGAGCAGACATTTTCTAGTACCAATTAAATTCAGAATCCCTGAATTAAGGAGCTAATTGAAATGTGCAAATTTAATTCCATTTAATTCCAGGAAGCAATTCAATTCCATGACAGCTTATGTCAGGCCAAGATATGAAATAGATCTGCAACTGGAAACACAAGATAATCAGAATAAGCCTAGTCATTTAATGACCCATCAAAGTTATGATGCTCTTAGAAAAGGTACTTTACAGCCTGTAAAGCACTTCTGGCTGTCACAAAACATCATATTAGCAGGTCACTTTGGCTGAATTTTGACTGCTGGTAACTCACATTTACAAATTGCAGTGTCCTGCAGTCACATGACTATGATTTGTTTGTTTTTTGCCACTTGCCAACAAAACAAAACCTTTGGAAGAATCAATGCAGACTTACAACTGCAATGACTCATGACTGAACTAGTCCCAATTATGCTTGTAAGTTGCGACTATCTGTAGTGAATGTAGATACATTCCAAATATATCAGCTAAGTCAGGATAAATTTTCTCATTGTGCCTGAACTCTATGCTTTCCAGTCCACAATGGCAACATCAAGGGGCATTTCCAAAGAAGGTTTAATAACATGCCGTTTTCCAGCCTTGTTTGTAAGAGCTGAAAAACATCATATTCCACTAACAAGAGACATGTCTTCCATTAAAAAAGCATTAAAAAGCTGTATGAAAAGTTAGGATTAATAATACAAAAGTCTATAACTGGAAGCACCTAAAATCTTATTTTGGGGGGAGGAACGGCAAAATATGGTTTTTAAAATGGCATACTTTAAAAGGCCCATTTTAATGTACAGTGTGTTGGCATGTTGGATAGTGTTTTTCAGTAAAGATGGAAACTATTGTTTATCAAAATTACTGTGAAGAAGTAAACAGATTATTTTATAATTACTTTTTTGTAGCAGAGGTCTGTATTTTCCAGGCTGGAACAGGTGACCCATCCTTTGAATTTGTCCTTAGCATCTTTACAAAGATTCTGTATTAGGCTTTCTATGTAGGTCTGGTAATTCCCATTTTCTTCATCCATTTGCTTGCCCAGATCCTCCAAAGTTGGAGAATGTACTTCAGCCTCAATGTAAGAGTTCCGAGACTGGCAAAATATCTCATGTGGAATCTGCTCCAAGGAAAAAAAAAGAGGAAAAAATAATGTTATTATTGATTTACTTACTCTGACTTCTATGTTGCACCATTGCCAGAGTCTCTCAGTGTCTTACAAGTATTAACATGAAAAAAAAAATCAAATACACCCACAAGGTAACCCCAATATGTAACAATCCTTCAGACGCAGGCCATGGAAATTTACTAAATTCACATTACTACAAATGCTTAAACAGAGGGCCCATGTAAATGGCATCAAAACTGGGACCCTTAAGCTTCCTCAGCAAGTTTTCAGGAACTACTTGTATATATTTAATTTACATTTTTAAAGTTTCCATGCTTCCTATCAAGATTACATAAACTCCATCCAACTATATTATTCAGTTTTCTACTTCATCTTGACTCACTTTTTTCGTATGTCTTCATAGGTCTTGTGATTTTATTCATTCTCTTTATGTTCAAACTACCGCAATACATTCTTCCATACCATTCCTCCATGACCCTCCATGGGTCATGGAGGAGGGTGTCCAAGAGTCATAGCGTGATGCAGGAAGAGTGCACGAGGTTGCACAACGATACAAGGGGGGTGTGTTATGAGAGGGCACAAGGTTGCAGAGATGCATAGTCTAGCTCAAGGAAAGTGCAGTTTGCTCACGAGGGTGCATGGGGATGCGAGGGAGGTGTGTGGAAGGTGTAGAAGTGGACAATATGGAGAAGGTGCACAATTGGGAGAGATTTACTTCAGTAACTTGTGACCTTCAATAACTTGTGACCTTTTTGGGGATGCCAGTAGGGAAGGTTGCAAATAGCGATCAAGTGATCTGGGGGCTTTTGGTAACTGGTCATAAGTATGAACTGGTTGCCAAGCATCCAGATTGAACTCATATGGATGTGTGCCAGAACTCTGAGAACTGGATGTAACCACCATTTGTTCAGTACTGTCGTACTTGGAACAGTTCCTGACTGAATGGTTGTAGGTCAAGAACTACTCTACTTGCTTTTGTCTACATTCATTTAGTACCCATTACTTCTTGACCCAATCTTTTGTTATACCACACCAGTTTTAAGTAAGTCTCCCATAATATTTGTCCACAGACTGGGCATCCATGTCTAATTCTCTGCTCAATGTTGAACAATTTACAAAAAAAAATCATATATTTTCATGCTTGCTTTTCTTTAACCATTTACCCATAATTACTGCATTCAACAACCAAACTTCAACTCCACACTTTCACAAAACCTTCCTTAATTCAAGCCGATTCACTTTACTATATGTTTTTCTAAATCAAGTCATGTGTAATACACTTTCCTTACCTATAGAAATTGAGTATGCAAACATACAGTGGAAATAGCTGGCTTGATACAAGATTGCTTATCAGAAATGATCTTGGAATAGTAATTGATCATAAACTGAATCTCAACTGGTACTGAAATCAATTTATGCAGATGTGCCATAAAAATATCCAAAGAAATACACTAAAATATTATTCTAGTATATAAGCTTAGTGCTTCATGGCATTTTTTTAGAGGAATAATGCTACCTAAGTCTTTCGCTTACCTCAAAAAGTCTATTGCACTCGGTGATCATGTGTGCCAGTCCCTGAGTAGCTGCCAGATTTTCACTGAGATCTTTCTGATCTGGCTTCCCCGTTGTGTACTTCTTTTGCATTACTCTGCAAGTAAATTCAATGTTTTAAATAAGATAAAAGCCAAGGCTGTTTTTGAATTGACAGTAAACGCTGAAATGCATTTTTTTTTGGTATCTATCCACACAAAGTTCAAGACAATAACCTTCTTTTATCACATTATACAGGAGAAGAAACACCCTGTTTATTGTTGGAAAAAAGATATTCTCAAAGTACAAAGTAATAAAAAAGCACTTAAAATATTCTCCTTTGTGTATTACACAAGGAAGGTCAGCATTATGGCACCCATGGGGAAAACAAAGGGCATTAAGGCTTAGTGTGAAGTGTGAATCTGACCTCCATGTTCATTCTGCTGGAAAAAAAAATGTTTGGGACCATTTAAGGGGGAAAATCAGAGAACGATTTTGTTTTATCTATGAATGATTGCTACTACTATATTAATTAAGCAACTATGATGGAAAAGTACAGCTTGTTTTGAAAAAGACTGGGTTTTCTCCAGAAGATGAGTACATTTAGTCTTGAACAGGTAATCTAACACATACACGCAGACTTCTGAAATGCAATAAGTAATCCAACAGTATCTTAATAAGCCTATCAAAAGTGTCCTATATTTGTTAAAACTGTCACTAGGGATTTGCTCCATAGCAACCCAGGGTAAGGACTTCTATTGAAACCATACTTCTTTACCCCTAATTCACAATATATATGCTTATATTCTCAAACAGTAATAAGTCAATTTGCCAAGGGGATACTCTAGCAAATGTAAACACCACTTCAAAAATGATTGAGTATTAGACAATAATGGGATTACTTTTAAGCTCAGAATGGAAGAGTTAGAGATAACTAGTAAACAATCCCCACCGTGGCGAGCTTTCTTTCTTGATGATGTTGAGATGAAAAAGAGAAGGGGCCAGACACACTGCTATATTCATAGAAGTCATTTGATTCTCTTCCACAGAAGTGACATCATTCAAGAAGCAGAGCAAGGTCTGCAAAACCTCCCGATTTTCATCTGACATCAGCATTGTGGCAGCCTGAACTGCCCGAAGCTGTTGTTCTTTTGGAACATCTGTAGGGGGAAAAATGGTGCCATTTAATGAAATTTGATTCTAAGTACAAACAGGATTATGTGGAATTTAATCTCTTAGTTCAAGATTACTTCTGAAAGAAAACTATATTCTCAGATACAGACAGGGAAACTTTTCTTGTTCACACAGAAAAAAACTCTGCATGTTATTTATTATTTGGTTTCTTGCTTCATGCATTATTTTACGTCATTATTTAAGCAAGACCCAATAGCCTGGTTAATCTATAATGCTAAACCATTGTTCCTGATTTACAAGAAAAATAAAAAACTAAGACAAAATTAACAAAATTATTCCACATTATGGAATAGTGCAATATTTGAACAGGTCAATGTAGCTTAGAAAACATAGATCTGCTTATTTTTGTATAAATTAGAAGTTCCCTTAGCCAAGTTAGTTGGCTGCATTATGTGCTAAGATCTAGAGCAAAGGTATGGCTTTTATCTGGTTGGTTCAGGATAAGAGGATTATCCTGGTTCAAAACTGAAAGGGATTTAATCATAGAGACAACCTTCAGTTTCACATATAATGAAAGATAGCATATTGTACATAGGATATAATGAGATAGCATCATGTAAAGGGACTTCTATAACATATTCAGATAGTCTGAGCTTTCTCTACATTACTATCTGCCAGCGGAATCAATACTGCTTGTGGAACAGATTCTCATGTAAGGAGACACAGTCCTTGAAGCAGAACTGGGGCATGCATGGAGTGGTATAGAAAGAGATCAAAAGGAATTCCCATCCTGTTAGCATAAGATCCCTTGAACCAGGAGATTCCTTCCTGTTTCTTTTCTGTTTCCTTGCCAGGGAACCTGTTTATACCATAAGCTTGTTGTTCCCCACACACTATGATCTCATCTGAAATATCTTCGTTAAATTGTAAAATGATAATTCTAGCAGCTGCCTAAAGAACATATAAATACACACACACACACACACGCCCTGGGGAAAGTATCCATTATGTGTTATTTCAGAATCATATTGAATGAAATCCTATGTTAAGGCTTTTATATATAGAAACTGTTTATTGCCTTGTATGTAAATACTTTACATGCAATAGTGCAATTAAACCACATTATCCAGAGAACTGCAAACATGTATTTTCAATGTTTTGACATCTACAGCTCTACTGAATAGCAACAGAATTTCCAAACAGTGTTCTCTAGGTACGTTGGATGATAAAATCCTCTAATTTCTAGCATGGCCACAAGGTATATTCTTTAGTACAATATTCATGTACTTATTAATATTTTTATATATTTAAGTGCTGATACCATTGAGGCTCTGAGAACTGATGGTATCATCATTATTCAGAAATTTGCTGTTAAATTTTACTAGAAACTTGGGGGAATTCTGGGAACTGCAAAAGAAGATGCAGATCTTCAAAAGATTGAAAGGCTTTAATATGCCATAACTATTCCCTAGCCAAATGAAACAAATTCAGTACATACATTGATAGATGTGGAGAAAAGTTTCTCCCAGCTTGCTTGTGAGAAGAGGTTCAGGCAGATCTCGGAAAAACTGCTTCACCATATCTGCTACATCATATGCAGACTGGTCTTCATAGCTGACATTTTCAGGAGAGCTTTCATTCATCTGACGCAGTGCTTGTATTCTTGATTTCACGCCTGACTTACGAAAAAGGCCCACCTACAATATATGTCATAACAGATTATATAACGTCATCGTTGTCATCATCATGCTAAGTCAAAATACATATTTAATTCAAGCTTTTTAAAAAACATCTTATGTTTTGATAGTGAAATATGGGTTTTTCCGTGATACAACTAGCAATGGGCTTGGTATGGCCAAGACGTTATTTCAACTCAGAAGATAATTGCTCAATTAAGACTGGTCCAGCATCTAGCTACAATTTTCTCTCACAAAGGATGTCTTGCTAGCCAGCAGAAGCCAGCAAGACATCAGCTGGGCTTGGTGCTCACAGGAAGTCTATCTTGTTCTTGTAAGTAGGAAATATCTTCTTGGGTATCTTGGATGTTGACATCTCTATTTCAATATTCTCCTTCAATTTCTGTTTGATGTTCTTCAAATAAGTTACTAACTGTCCTTTGGCATCTTCTAATATAACAATTTGTGGTTGGGACCTTTTCAGTTCAAAGATTTTTTTCAGAAAACTTGTTTTCTTGTATGAGTTTATACTCAGTGTCCTTATAGATGTTGTAATACTGCTTCATGTCGCTTCTGTCCTGGTTCTTTTTTAGGTTCCTTTCAGAGATCTTTATTTTTCCTGGTTTTGATTTCTCATCTCCTGTTGGTACTTTCCACTATCCAATTTCACCTTATCCACCTTCTTCATCTTTGATAGTCTGTTATCACATTCATCCTCAACAATTTCTCTGACATCATTTCACAGTTTTTCTGATTCTGTATCAATGACATGCACAATTTCCTTATGATCCCGCTGAAAATTGTTATGTGTTGAATATCATTGAAACTTGTTCTCCCACTTTAAATTGGCCTAGAATTTAACACGAGCAGTTAATGAATGTTGTACAATTAGGTCATAGTCATGTCTTTGCTATTATAAGAGTTCTTCCATAATATAACCAATGGACATTATTATAATATTATAACCCTGTGTGGTTAGGCAGAAAATTCCAGACCCAAAGTTACCCAGTGAGCTTTGTGGTTGTGGAGGTATAACAATTATACCACTGTCTCTTTTAGGTTACAGGGCTCTTGTCTTGTGAAAACTTATTCACAAGAGAGAGCTGGTATTTTACACTACAGAGAACATGAGCATGAAGTCTGAGTTTGCCATTTTATATATATATATATATATATATATATATATATATATATATATATATATATATATATATATATATATCTCCTGACTATTGTTGGAAACCAGAGATCTGCTTTCATTCTTTTATACTTGAAAACAGAAAAAAATGGAAGAAAATGTTATAATTAAGCCCTAAATCTGGCTTATCAGCACCAAAACCTATACAGTCCCAATCCTACAGGTGGACATAATACAGCCTTGCTCACTTGCTCACTGTAGTCTGTTACCCCACTTTATGCTACATGTGGTTCCTAGCCATTAAAAGGCCGCCTATTAGTTTAAATTATACTCTTTGCCCCAATTACTTGAAAGATAATTCAAGGTGTTGTTTGATCGTGCATTATTTTATCCTCTCCTCTCTAATGATGGCTTCCTGGCTTTTTTCTGGGAGCAGAATAGAAATTAGGATTATTTAATATGTGTTTTCTTCTACAATAAATGTTTCTTCAAATGTGTGGGCTCACAGCTTTAACCACTTTGTCCTTTTAGAACACTTCTCTTAAAAGGAATTTTCCCCAAAGCTAATTCCTTTGCACAAATAACCATTTTATTCTAAAATGAAGCAGAGTTATAACACATGGAAGATATTAAGGTTGTTTCTCTTCATTTCATAGTGGAAAAGATGGCACAGTGAGAAAAAACTATGAGAAAGTGGGCACATTTCCTTTTCCAAATTACAGTACTTAGTCTTTCTTTGCCTCCTCTGTGTGCTATCTCATTAAGTATACCACACATCTGCAGTATGTGAGTTTGCAGAAATACAAACTGCCTTTAGGGGAGAAAAAAACAAAAACATTCCTACAGCCTCTAATGATGACTGAGCATTTTCTGTGGATGCAGAATTTTGACTGAATAATGAGGGGAAAAAGAAGAAAATTGGTTGTTGGAATGAAATTACAACTATTCTACTATATTGTTAGAATATAATCAGTTCACTGATTAGTTTGTGGTTTCAGGCAGGAATATAGATGGCTGTGGGGAGTAAGCAAATTCAAGATTTCAGGCTGATAATCTACAATTGTGTTTGTCAAAATAGGCCTTGCTTGGATAAATACATTAAAATTTTACTTCAAATTACAAATATTACCAATATCTATAAATGTTATTGCAATTGCTTCAACTAAGTAGCAAAAATGCATAGTAATATTCATTATTGCAAAGTTTAATGAATATTGACAATTCTGTTTTTTTAATTATTGCAGCTACACTCTGGAGAAGTGTCATCGAAAGAATCAGGTAATCATACCTTTCCAAAGAAATACTATTATTATATTGATTGCACAGTCAGATATTTAGAGTGGATTTGGAATTTTTATCTAGCTAAAGAATCCTTCCCAAGGACCTGTGGCAGGCAATTTTTGTTTGATGCTGTTAAAGGTATTGTTGCAGGATGTAAGCTGTTCCAAGTAAAGCTGCCTTTTGCAATTGACCGAAGGTGATTTTGTCAATGCCAATGCTCAAGTGATGCTCCAGATGTTTTGGGATTACAGCCAAGGTGTCTATTACTATTGGTATTATCTTTGCCTTCTTTTGTTACAGTTCTTTAACTGCTATTTGCAGATCTTCCTATTTGTGATTTTCTCCAGTTCTTTCTCTTCCACTTGGCACTTCTCTTCCATTTGCTCCACTTTTCTTCCATGTCCACCATCCAGAATTTTTAAAAAACTTTCTTATTGACAATTGTTAAGTCTGGGGTGTTAGGTGGCAGGTGCTTGTTTGCTTAAATCCTAAAGTCCCAGAGCACTTTAGCTTCTTCTTTTTTTATATTATTTTTCTATTTTATGGTCCCACCAATTTTTGCTTGTAGGCAAAAAGTATTTTTTGCAATTTCAATTTACCATTGTTGTACTTTGTCATATCATTGTTTGTAGTCAGTCTGTGCAACCTTCTTGCAGGATTATAGTAGCTAGGTGGTCCATTGTTTTTTCAGTTTCTTTGTAGGGGCAGCATTTGCTACTGTTGCTACCTTCTCAATTTTGGCTTTGTGTGCATTTGTGGTTGGTCTTGTGCAGCCAGAATTAGCCCTCTGTCTCTTTCTTCAATGTTCCTGCTTTTAACCATTGCCAGGTCTTGTTGTTATCTGCTTTATTATTATTACTGTTTAGATTTGTTAAAGCTATCTGATTCCAAAAGACTCTAGATGGCTTCCAAAATATCCAATATGTAATTAAAATACAGTTAAAATGTCATAGCAAAACATAACTGACTCAGCAAAACAATAATAAAAATTTTAAAAAGAAGATGCGAAAGCAGATGCCACAAGAACATGTGGTAATATGACTGGCTATGATGTAGTCTCTAAAGGCTGATGACAATTACGAACTACTGTATTCCTTCATGATATGGAAACATTATGGTTTATTAAATATGAAAAGGGAAAACTTCACAGAAGAAGTGCACTGAATATTTTGCAGCTGTTATGGATGGAAAGGCCATATTTTAGATGAGTAAACTGTAATAGAGAACAGCACCAATCATAGTGGTAGTGGCAGCAATGAGGAGATTGAGTGTACCAAAGACTCTGAAAATTGGTAGTGTCCATAATGTGGCACTTGAGAAAGAAAAAACAATGAAAGAGTTGTTGAAAGATCTATGTAGGCTTAACACATATAGGACTAAGACCTCAGCTAAAACTCAGGATGATCCTTACAATACCTCAAGCCTCCCTTTTAAAGATGGAATCAGTGACACAACAGTTCAAACTAAGTTATTGGGCAGGCACAGAATTTTTATGAGGGTGTTACAAAGATTATGGAGAAGAATTAATGCAGTATATTGCACCAGGGTGAAGAACCAGTAGATGGCACAAGATCAATCACAATTGTATTTTTCTTTTTCTTTTCTTTACTGGCTGTATCACTGAAGCCACCTTTAGCAAATTAGATGCCTTAACTACCAAAAAGGTAACAGTTGACAAAAAAATAGAAATAATACTCTGGTTTCAGAATCTCTACATATGTATTTTCTCTTGCACAACAGGGCTTTTAGCTGATTTATCACACTTGGGACTATTATAATAACTTCTAATAATGTGGCATGAGAGTGGTGATGCTGCAGTTTGGCACTGACAGGAAGCTGTGCTCTTCTGGACTACAGCCAGTACTGAAATATAAATTGGCTCTTTTCTTATCTTAGAGGAGGAACATTATTAGCTCCATGCTCTGTTAATAGGCTAAGGTGCTGGATAAAAAGCTCAGAACTTGTGTAAAAGTGATTTTATTTTAAATATATGCATGTGCATAGGCAATACAGCAGTGTGGAAATATGTGTTTCTAACAGGTGAACAAGCACACGATTTCTAATAAATTTAGCAGAGAGATATGAAAGATGGAGATTGGGGAAATAATTTTGATTATCAGTCTAAAATGCATAAAATTGTGGTGCTCAAGAATATAAGGAGACTTGAATAAAATAGCTTCTGGATATTATATTCAAAAGAGGATCTAGCAATGCAGGGTTTCATGACAAAAAATAAATTGAGAGGTCAATTATTAAATTACTGCAGAATCACATCCAATTTAAGGGGTTAAAAAGCCCTCTACTAGTAAAACTGTCACAGCCTTTGGTCACAAAACCCAGCTTGGCAGACATTATATTTAGGATTAAATTTGGTGTGAAACACTGACAGTGAGAGAAGGAAGCCTACCATGCATAAGATCGGGATTTTTAGTCAATATTTTAAAGATCTTTTTAAAAAAAGGCTCAGAATATAATATGGCAGTTGATGCTTTTTAAAGTAAATCTCTCATACTATATACAGCCTTCAATAATCAGAGCAATGAGTCAAATTTTAGGAAAATGTAACCATATTTCTTGGTGTCTTATATTTTTAATTAGTACCATTCCTTTTGAAAATTGCAATCCAGAAATGCCACCAATACCAAGCAGTTTTTACTCTTAGATGGTTTTATTTAATCACACAATTCTCTAGCTGCAATTATAACATTAAGTGTTTTGAACAGGTCACATCTACAATATTTGGTGACACCTTATTTATGTTAGCTCTTTTTCTATTTAAGGTTATACAAGTTTCCAATTATGAGCAATTGAGATGGACTTCATTCCTTTTCAGGATTAAAAAAACACATAGAGAATGTGTGATTTCTCTGCTCTTTCCTAGACATACAGGGAATTTCAATGCACAGATGTAATAAAGAAAATATGGGTTGACTGAGAGCAGTCTGTTTCTACATGCTGCATATGTGGAAATGGATATAGAGTACTAATTTGCCATTACATCTTAGGGCAGAGAACTTGTAACTGTATCAAAGAACTGCATAAAAGAATTAATTAGAAAAAATATATAGTAGCATTTGTTTCTGATCTTGAGCTCCATTAATTATAAATGAAGAAAAAGCATGGGTCCACTCTACATTTTCAAGACAACTGTTACATTTTTCTTTGGAAAAGAAGCCCATAGTGAAAGATAGATAACCACAATTAGTAGATGTAAAAAGAAAAGAAGAGAAGGATTAGATAGGTGGAATGAGAGAGAGAGGGAGAGAAAATTTACTGGCTACTCTTCAGCCATCTGAATATAATTAAATCCTGTCAAAATGTTTAGTATTTTTGAGTTCTTAAAATTAATGCTCCAGGTGTTCTAGGTCTCCAAAGGTTTAAAACTGATGTCTGTTCTAAGCATATTTTCTGTATAATAGACCGAAACAAAATAATCAGACAGAAATGGTTGGATATGTTAGGTAGGAATCCCTTCCTATATGATGAAAACAGGAGGGAAGAGAAACTAATGGAAGTGGAGGTTGGAAACTGTTATTTTGCTGGGGGTGGGGGAGATAGTGATTCCCCCCACGACTGATCTTGAGTGTGCTTGCATGTCCTAATGAAGTGCTCTTTTTAGTCTATAAAATCCTTTTTTTGTTTAGATATAGAAAAGCTCCATTTTGAGTATGGTAGCAACAGAATCAGTAAATAGTACATTTAATCATCTTGAAATTGGTCATTCTGATAGTGATCACATTCTTGATTTTATACAGTTTCTTTTCATTATAATATTTATCTACAGCACTGGGGGTTGGCAAAATAGGATGCTTTCCATCACATATATTTTATACTACAGGTATGCTAAATATCCCCAACAGAAATAAAATCAAAATAATAAAAGTCCAAGTTATTTTAAAAGCCTACAACATCTAGAACAGGGGTGTCAAACTCGCATTGTCATGGAAGGTATCAGGACTTTTTCCCACTTCGCTAAACCGGGCACGGGCATGGCCAGTGCATGATGCATCCGGCCCGCAGGCTGCAGGTTTGACAGCCCTGATCTAGAAGATTAGTTTCAGATAAAGCTGTCAGGTGACTTTTGTGTACTTACATATGCATCTATCAAAATGGAGAACCTACCTGATCCAAGCAATTATTACGCAAATATCGCAAGGCTTGTTGTATGCTCTGTGGAAGGGGTTGCCCTGTTCTTTGCACATGGACTATTAAAGGAACACCAAATATATTCTTATCCTTGTAATCTGGAACCTTCATCCATTTCATGAACTTCGGTACAGACCTTAAAAACAATGATTATTTATGCAGATTATTTATATGATTATTGTCTGAATCCCAATATCTCAGACAAATTTGAGCTGGTTGATCTTGGGGAACCTCAGCCACTTGTATTCTGGATTCATGTCCTTCCTGCTTGGTTTCCTGGGAAGTGGCATGTATCTGGGTCCAAATGATGATTAATGCCTCTTTGAGGGAAGGTTTAGTATTGCCTGTCTCTAAGGAGGCAGTTGTGTGCTCTCTTCTTAAGAGACATTCTTGGACCCAGTTGTGTTAGACAACTTTTGTCCAGTCTCAACCATCTATTTTGGGGGGAGTTGATGAGAGAGTGGTTGACTCACTGCTTCAAGGGACCCCAGATGAAGTGGACTATCTGGAACTTTTTCAATCTGTGGTATGGAATGAGTACAACTGGCATACAAAATGTACCTGTGCAAAGACTCCCTACTCATGACTATCACCTGCTCTTAGAGGACAAGTTATGAGTACAAGAAAAAGCCCCCTGCATTTCTGAAATGCATCCCAATGCAGAATTAAAGATGGGAAACCCCAACATGTTGAAATTATTCTTTATCAATTCTCTTGTAGACTTGCTTGTAAATTTGGGGTCATTTTCTTGCATGACCCACTTGAAATCCCTAGAAAAAATTTTTCCTGGAGTTTTAGAATGAGTTTTAACAGGGAGCCATTCTTGAAGGATTCTCCATTGCCATTCCAAGAAAAACATTATAATCTTTTCTTGACTAATAGGTTTCAATGACTTTTTTTTCACGCACACACATACTGAATAGGGCATGACTTGCCTTTGGAGTCCATATGGTTAGAACTTTGGTGTAATGAGGACGTCCAAAGTTCATGATATTTATAAATTGCAAAGCTTGCACAAAATAAGTTGTGATTTATTAATGTATTACTCAGACACACCTGGCCTTAGTTATTCCTTTAATTGATCTGACTGAAAGTGATTAGTCTTTCACGCTGGCATGCTGCCTACTGGATGCTTATAAAATAAATGAAACAAGCATTACACTTTGGGTTTGTCTGTTCACTTGCATTCCTTCTTTAGACCAGGAGTACTTACATGAAGCTCTAATAACATTCGGTGGGAGAAATATGCTAAAATTCAGTCAATACAAAGGGGAGTAAATATTCCTAAAGTGCTTTTTCAAAAGGCAACTGGACCTTGTTTTTCCTTGAAGATTATTTGCTTCTCATCCAAGAAGATTGTTTGGTTCAAAACTGAAGAAGCTTCTTGGATTCAAAGTGAAATGTCTTCAAGGAAAAACAAGGTCCGGTTGCCTTATGAAAAAGCATCTTTGGCAAAAACCATGACCTGGGTGACTGACTACTCCTATAGATAAGGGAGTAAATACAGGGGTGGGATTCAAATTTTGTAACAACTGGTTATGTGGGCATGGCTAGATGGGCATGGCCATGTGACTGGGTAGGCGTGGCTTCTTCTTTCTTTTTTTGCAGCACACCTCCCCCCCCCCCCATTTTGGGGGCATTCTGGGCCTCAGGGAAGCCTCCTGAAAGGACATTTTTGCTTCCAGAAGGCTTCCCTGGGGCCCAGGAAGGAAAAAAAAAAAGAGCATGGGGGGTGTGCAGCACGCCCCTGAACTCCATTTTGGGGCCTTCTGGGCCTCAGGGGAGCCTCCTGGGGGGCATTTTTGCTCTCAGGAAACTTCCCTGGGGCCCAGGAAGGAAAAATGGAGGGTGTTGTGGGGGGAATGCTATGCCCCCCCCAACCATTTTTTGCCCTCCTGGGCCTCAGGAAAGCTTCCTGGTCGAAGCAAGGGGAATCCTGGCACAGGTGATCATAGGAACAGCTGATTGTGGGGAAGAGGGAAAAAGGCTTCCCTGGGATTCAGGGAGGAAGAAAAGGAGCAGGGGGGACACATAGCACTCCCCCTGCGCTCTGTTTTGGGGCCTTCTGGGCCTCAGGGAAGTCTCCTGGGGGGTGTTTTTGCTCTCAGGAAGCTTCCCTGGTGGTCCAGGAAGGCAAAAATGGGGGGGGGGGGGCTGTGCTGCCCTCCACTTTTGCCCTCCTGGGCCTCAGGGAAGCCTCCTGGGCTAAGCAGTAAGTGAGGTGAATCCCGGCACAGCTGAGCATAGGAACAGCTGATCGTGCGCAGGGGGAAATAAAAGAAATCCCTTAAGGAGTGACTGGGCAGGGAAGAATGCAGTCAGCGATGTCAAGCATGTACGCAATGATGCACATGCTCAAAAAGGACTGATGGGCGGGGCGGGCAGAGAGAGGCAGGGCCAGCCTGGGGCACGATTTGCCAGTTCTCTGAACTGTACAGAATCATAACAACCGGTCCTATAGAACCATTCCAAACTGGTAGAATCCCACTCCTGAGTAAATACTTTTTAACAGAATTGTAGTTACGGCAGAGAGATAAGAATAAAGAGCCCTCTGGCTGCTGTCCTGCTAGAGTGCCAATCGAAAAACTTCTTAAAATTCCCTTCAGTTTGAAATAACAACTACATTCATGGAAGGCACATGGACTTGGAAGAAATAGTTAAATTCTCTCTTTTGATCACCTTTGTAATGGACTTTCTCCCCCTACCCCAAATAAGTATATGAAATGCATTGACCTATTTATCATCTAATTTAACTTTTATTAAGCACATTATTATAAGTGCTTTACATGTATGAAATATCAAATAGTTCTTGCTCATAAATTTAATTCTTCTCTATGCCTTTTATGCTGGTTTAATATTATTGGATGTTGATTTGAAGCACAAGCAGTTTTGGGAACACTGATGTACATGATGTTTGTATTTGTTATAAACCACTATTTATGAATCTTTAGACATTTATTATTCCGTCTTATTTTATGCAATTCAGGAAAGTACTATTTTATCCCTAACATATTTGCAGGTTTTACATTTTATACATTTCATTTTTTTCACCAATAATAGTTTGTAGCAATGAAACATTCACCATTTAGTTCAATTCACTTCTTCAGCACATGTGCAACAACTTAACATTCAGTAAGTAATGGCAGAAGATTAAACTTGAAAGGATGTACAATTAATTATCACGAAGTGTCTCATTATGTCCATAACCTCAAATTGTATAATTTATCATGATTTAGCTATCATTTATAAAAAAATATAGTAAATCCTAGATGAAGCTTAAAAGGATGGGTTTTGAATCAAGTTTCAGAGTTATTTTATGCTCTGGTTATTATTGTAATAACAAAAGTGGACAAACACCTATGCACATGAGCAATATAATCTAAACTTTATGAGAAAAAGGACAGTTGTGAGCTATCAAACCCCAATGTGGTGGCCACAGGAGTTGTGCAGATGGTTAACAGGCTAAGAATAACTACAGACAATAAGAGACGTGTGGGAGGGCTCAAATGGAGATGATGAGCTACCAATATCTATTCCTGACATGCCAGAAAAAGAATTTTAAAGAGCAATTTCTCTTTTGTCTCCAATCGTTGCCTGTACATGAATTTTAAACTGCTGCTATCCAGAGAAATTCGCCTTCATTTTATGAAACAACTATATTTGAGAAGAGATACCATGCTTTGCATCGAGAACACCTCAAATTTGGTACTAGCATCTCCAGTTTAAAAAGAAGCAGATGATGACAAAGATCTTGTTTTGGGATATTACTGGACAAAATTACCATGTAGATCCAACTAGTAAATATGTCTAAGCAAATAATACAAAAAATTAATAATTTGCTCTAATGCAACTCCCACTATTAACCAGAGAATGTGTCCACTTAAATGTGATTTTAATTTTACTTTTAAAATCTTTTTTTTTAAACATTTAATTTTAAAACTGGAAACTGGTTTAGCGACTGTTCAAAGTTACAACAGCAGTGAAAAAAGTGACACTCGTAATTGTTTTTCACACTTACAACTCTTGCAGCATCCTCATGGTCATGTGATCAAAATTCGGGCACTTGGCAACTGGCATGTATTTATAATTATTGCAGTGCCCTGGGGTCATATGAACACCTTTTCCAAGCATCTGACAAGCAAAGTGAATGGAGAAGCCAGATTTGCTCAACCATGTCACTACGTTAGCAACTGTAGTGGTTCACTTAACAACTGTGACAAGAAAGGTCATAAAATGGGACAAAATTAACAAGAAATGTCTTGCTTAGCAATGGAAATTTATGATCGTATGTTGAGGAGTATCTGTAATAAATCAGTAATACTGTTTCTCCCCATATAGTCCTATATTTCCATTATAAATAAAAGTGGCAGGAGATAAAGCCAGGTATTTTGTTATGATGAATGCTGACTTACCCAGAAATAATGTACTAATAATGTATTAAGACTAAGGTACACCATGTTAGGATGATGTAGATTAGAGATCCTGGAAGGTTAGAAGTAGTAGCATATTTTAATATATCTTTACAGAAATAGATGCAGCCACACCAATCATGGTTGCCAGGATTTGTCCTTACCATTGTAGATGTCCCTACCATCCCAGTCAATTGTCTGTCTCTAGTTTAACAGATGTAAACCACTCATTTCTGCCAAAAATGCTACAAAATGGCACACCATCAGTTCTAGTCATATATGCGACATTGAACATAGCAAAAATTCAGTGTTTTCCATTTTCTTCCTCTAGATTTAAATGGATGAATGCTTCTCTTTATAGACTTTACTCTGAATAGCTCTACATCGTACAGCTATCGACTAGCATAATCTTGTGATATTCTTTTGCAATGGAGCTATGGAGACACAAGTCAACTAATTAAAATCCCATAATAGCTCAGGTAGTGTTGATTAAATGTTGCATATGTTTATTGATGGTTTTTTTTTCTGTTGATAGAGTTTTACACAAAGGAATCCAGCTAGACTTCTAGAATTACTTTTCATGCTGTGAGATAAATATCTTTTATTGCTTTTGCCTGCATTTGGCTATAAAATGAGGGCAATAATCCTTAGCATTTCACATGGCCTACTTAAATGCCAGTTAATGCGGTGAAGTTATTTAGCTGAAATATGCTACAGTAGAGCAAATACTGAATTTTGTACATCAAATCTGAAGATGTGTTACCAAGGGAGCCTGCGCTGTATAATCCCCATTGCCAAATTGTGTAGCGTGGTGTATGCCCAATTAATTTTCTGGGATCAAATGCCTTTGCCTCTTGAAGACATAAGAGATTGGTGTGAGACATGAGATTTCATTTAGGGAATGAGCTGGGTTTGGTTGCTTTGGACCAATTCTCTAGCTTCCTGGAGCAGAAGCAGAATCCATACTAAGGAACTCAAACTGAATTAGGACACTGAATCAGGTCAAAGATCTTCATGTTTGATTGGAAGTTTATGAGTGCTGTAGAAAGACAGACACTGTAACTGAAAAGAATGCTGCATGTACCTTTTCTTTCTCTATAGAGCAACCACAATGAGGAGAGGAAGGAAAGATGGGAATGGAACCGATTGACTGATAGGTCCGCCTTACACTTGCTAATTATTCTTGCAGTGCGCTGAATGAAATGCACAATTAAAATGTTATATTAGAAACATGCAACAGATTTTTTTTTATCAGGCCGAATGAGAATTGACACTAAAATAATTCAGCAGAATTTCCCTGGATAGCATCATGTATAGGCAATACTTGGCGATAAAAAACATTCCCTCTTTTATAGGAGAAACAATCAATTTATGGAAACTTTTTTATTTATATAAGTGATTATTTTATTGAAGACTGATGGAGGAAAAAATCTTTAGATGCTGGCCATTTCAAGTTCTGAATGTTGTAGCAATTTGCTGTAAAATAAAGAGCTAGTTTCTTAGGAGTGGTTAAGATGCTGGTCTAGAAATCAGGAGAGTTGTGAGTTCTACTCCTGCCTTAGGCATGAATACTAGTTGGGTGACTTTGGGCTGATCATTCTCTTTTGGTCCAATCCAGCTCATAGGGTTGTTATGGGAAAACTGGGAGGCAGGAGTATTACGTAGGTTTGCTGCCTTCAGTTTACCAAGCGAATATAAATATCTAGATTGACAATCACAACTGGGAGTGGAATTTTGATCACTAAGTGATGCAGTTGTTAAGCAGGTCACCATGTGACCAGACCCAATTTTACAATTGTTATTGCAAGCATTAAGTGACTCTTCATAGTTATTAAATGATTCACATGGTCATCTAAGTGAATCTCTTGGTCATTAGCAAATCCAGCTTCCCCAATTGAGTTTGCATGTTGGAAGCCAGCTGGGAAGACTCATGTAATCAAAAATCACAATCAAGTGACCACAAGATGCTGCAATTGTTGTAAATATGAACTGCAATCCCATGACCATGATGATATGATGGTTTTAACTTCAAAAATGGTCATAAGTCATTTTTTTTTCAAGGCTGTTAAAACTTCAAGCCATCATTAAATGAAATGAATTCAAGAACACCTGAATATATGTTTATCCTAAAGATAAATCGATCTGACATGATAAAAATCTAATAATCAACCAACTCACAGCATCTCTGTTTGGCATTGAAGATAAAACAAATACAATCCAATGGAAACAAAAGAGATGACAGAGCAGCCAATAATGAGTTAAAATATTATCTGCTAGTATTAATACATTTTTGGTCTTGATCTATCAGCTGTGTGATGCAGGAAAATACTAGCTAATTTAAAGTGTTGACAGCTGTGATGTGAGCAACCATGCATGCTTGAAAGTTACTTTTTCTTTTGAAATCTAGAATACTCCTAGATAATTAATGTACGTGTATATATGTGCAAAACATGCTTTCCAATATGACCCTCAAGTCAATTCAAAAAAATTCAGTTGTAAAATAACCATTCTTCAACATTTCTTCCTGAACTTTGACTCAATCTTTACAAACCTCCTTTGACTAAGCTGATTACTAATGAATTATTTTTTTAAAAAAATTATGATGAGTATTTTCAGGCTTTATAACTAAATAACATTTAAACTATAAAACATACTTACCATGTCCAACCATGCTTGTTTGACATGGAGTATTTTTCCATAATTGCTGTAAGACGGAGCAGGGAAAATTTTTGTAGCAGATTTAGCTGAGCAGCTGACTGATTGCTGATCTGGAGTGATCCTAGGGTATGGCTAAGTTGGTGAGAGATATGGAAACTGTGCCAACGTAATCGCCTTTATGTACATACAAAAAAAATGGAATAAAATGTCTGATTGTCATGATAGATTTGTTTTTTTAAAAATCTGTGATGGATTAAAAGACTTTGTCCTAGAGTCAGAAGAATGTGACTCTAAATCTAAAATGGCTTTCCTTTTACAAGATTCTGTTTAAAAACCTATTCGTTTGAGGCATGTTATAGCAACAATAACAGTTTAAAATTGCCATTTCTAGTAAATTTCATTTGCTCTACTAGATGCCATTCTATTTCTGGGACATTTATAGATGAATACAGTGATATGGAACATTCAATAATTTAATGTTCTTGTGCATCAAGATTTTATGCAGGTACAATAGATCCAATGAGTACAAAAATATTATTCTGATGAATGAAGCATAATCTAAGATGAAGTGAAATTTTTCACACTGTTAAAAGACAACTTTATATTGCTTAGACAAAAAAGGGGAACTCCAATTCCTTATTCCATTCAGCCTGCATATCACCTGGATTTATCAATAACACGCATTTATAAATAAATATGGGAATTCTTATCTCACAGGCTTTAGTGATTACGGCTCATAAATTAAGTATCTCCCAATTTAAAAATCCACTGATCCAAACTGAGTTATCAATAAAAGTTGTAGTTATTAATATTACCAGTGGGTGGCAACAGTCAAATTGTATTTATCCTTTAACATAAAAAATGATAACATCATTATCATCCAATAATTGATCTAGTATAAAAATGCCAGCATCTATCAAGATCTTCCATATAATGTTTTAAAAAAATAAATTTTAGCATCTAGATTACCACAAGATTACCACAATTTGGTGTGAGAAAAAGAATCAAAATGCAAATTTTCAGTAATAGTATATTTATACTATTCCAGAAATAGTTTTGAACTGATGTATCAGAGACAGAAAATATTGCTAATTCATTATATTTTGAGCCACAAACAGTCCACCTAATTATGGTTATGCAAAATCCAATACCTGTTAAAAATATGCATATGTGTGTCTGATTCAAGAGTCAAGAAATCAACGCCTCTATTTTTAACTGCAACTTTTTCTAGGTAATTTTGGGAATTGAAAACCCCCATAGAAATATACAGAACAATGCACCGAGTGTTTAAAAATATCTCCTGGATAAGTATATGATAATTCTATGCAAAATATAAAGTATTATAGAAATTATATTATTTTTTAAATGTTATTTACCCCCAGGTAAGGCTATCAATATCTAAAGAATTATATTGATTTGAGAAATGTGAGATGGAATAATAATACAGTGCATTCAGTGCATATATGAAATGATACTTGCATTTGCTCTTCGCATCAATTCTAAATTAAACGAGCTAAAGAATATCCCACAATTTATCCAAAACATAATAATCAAGCACATCAGTGTTACAATCAAAATATGAAATTCAGAAATAGACAATAAAATGCTATCAGCAAACAACACCAATTTTATTCTGATGAATTGTGTAAAATACCATGGATATTATGATCTGATATAGTGGTTCTCAAACATATTAGTCTCAGAACCCCTTTATATTTTTAAAACTGACTGAGAACCCAAAGACGTTTGGTTTATGTGGGTTATATCTATCAATATTTATTGTATTAGAAATAAACATTCTACCGCTGCACAGTTGAGAGCATCTTAACTAGCTGTACCTCAGTTTGGTATGGAAATTGCACTATAAAAGAAAAAAAGGCATTACAGAGGGTGGTGAAAACCGCCCAACACATTATAGGGATTCCACTTCCTGCCATTGTGGACATTCAGAGGAAACGATGTCTGCATAAAGCCCACAGCATTGTTAAGGAGTTTGCATAAAGCCCACAGCATCCAGCCCACAAACTGTTTACTCTTCTTCCATCTGGGAGGAGGTTCAGGTGCCTGCAGTCTAAGACCAGCAGGCTAGGGAACAGCTTTTACCACACAGCAGTTTCCTTGCTGAACTCCTCAGTTTGTTTGTCCCCACAGTTATGCTGATGCTTCCCTTGATAATATATGATGTATTTTGTATAATTCTCTGTGCATTTGTACTTATATTCAATGTGTCCACAAACATTTTGTACAGTTGTATATGTTCAAATATGTGAAGTCATGCTTATCCTTGTGTGCTCATGTATATACATTTTGTTGTGTTTTCCATTGACATATTCATAGATGCCTTGCATATTTGCATACATATATTTATATTTTACTGTTGTTTTGCACTTCTGGTTGGATGCTAACTGCATTTTGTTGCCTGTATCCATGGCAATGACAATAAAGTTGAATCTAATCTAATCTAATCTAAAAAACAGAAATTGTAATGTATTTATTTGACTTTGCAGGCTTGCTGAAAGGAGAACACTCCGAGACCCACTGATCTAGTATAGTAGCAGAAACTAAAGGATGTAAACAAATATCAAAGTGGAAATTATATATATTTCTCCACTATCTTTACAGGTAGTAGAGCCAGCTTGGTGTAGCAATTAAAACATCAGGTTAGAAACTAGAAAACCATGAGTTCTGGTCCTGCCTTAGGCAAAAGTCAGCTGGGTTACCTTGATCTGATCACTTTCTCTCAGCCCTAGGAAGGAGGCAACGAAAAACCACTTCTGAAAACTGCAGGTACCTATCCAGGCAGTTTCTGAGAATTGGATACTATTAAATGGAAGGAAAAAAAAGGGCAATAACTCTACTGAATTTTACTGTATAGTGCAGAGGTGGTATTCAGCACGTTCTGATCAGTTCTGGAGAACCGGTAGCGGAAATTTTAAGCAGTTCAGAGGACCAGCAAATACCACCCATCATTCCCCTGCCACGCCCACCAAGCCACGCCCACAGAACTGGTGGTAAAAATTTTTGAATCCCACCACTGGATATAGTGCAACATTAATTCAGTATCAGGGGTTTTCAGTTCAATGTATAGAATGTGAAGAATGTGTTTATTTTCATAGTACACTGAAGATGGTATTTAATTTTGTTGTATGAGGTGCAATGACAATAAAGTAAAGTAAACTAAACTAAAAATGACCATCTAGAATCTGGACTTATTTGGTATTTCACATTTGGCTATGTAATTTACTAATACTATCTATGCCTTTTATCAAAGGCTTTTTTCCATATCAAACAATATAATATTATCATTGCCTTTTCTGTCTTTGCTCAGATCATCAAATCCTCCCAATCACTTTTGCTTTGGGCATTATCCACTGTTTGCTCCACCACAGCTCATCATATAGTTAAACCTTACTCTCAATCTTTGAAGTAAAGAAGATTCTCCATCCTTGATCTAATCCTCTTAAAGCAATGTTTCAAGTAGCTGGAAAATTTCAAACGGCTGTTATTCCAAGACTCTATTTTCATAGGATGCTGTAATTGTTGTTATTTTTGACCATTCAAGTTGGCAAGAGAATTTAGTAGAAGATTTTGTGGGATTACTCCGATTTAAAATTGAAACTGTAAATTATATATAGCATTATGAATTGCAATTAATTGCTATGATTTCGATATAGGAACAAATACATAACTGAAAAACAGTGTATTTTAATTTCCCTGTTTCCCATTCTTAGAAGTGTGATCTGCTACAAACCTGCTTGGTCTGGTAAGGGATGCTCCAACACCAGAGTCTCTTCTTTCTCTGACACCAGGAGCTTCTGATTCATTGAGAGATGCCCCGTCTTGGTCAATATCACTTGGGGTTGTATGGCCATCAGACACTGAGTTCTGTTCAAACTCTAAAGAAATTTTACTTGGTGACTGACATGATAATGACTCAAATTCACCAATGGATAAAGCATTCTTTTTTTGTTCTGGTAATACATTTTTTGACCAGTCATCAATATATTCCTGAAGTCCATTGACATGTTGCAAGATACCATCCAAATGAGGAAAAAGATTTTCCCTTTCCAGATCCAGAAGATCTCCTGTGCTGGCACATAGATGAGAACTTGGAACATTGTCATAAATGCTAACTCTACTTTCCTTTGAACAGGAAACAAGGGGTTTGTGTTCTTTAGATGTCTTGTTGGTTAATGAAACACTGTCTCTCTTCCAGTTCAGGACATTGTCTGTAGGCGAGAGACTTTCAATGGAAAGTGCCTTAGGAAATGTTCCTGGTTTGTGGTCTTTGGGAATATGAAATATTAGGTTTTCTTGGGAGTGAAATTCATTTTTGCAGCTTTGATCTATCACCTGTCTCAGTGTTGATCCTGTAAGAACATCTAGATCTTCTAGGTACATGCCACCCCGTTTATTTGCTTCATGGTGTTTGCGTTCTTTTAAGGAAGGAGTGCTTATGGTGCTGTTGTTAATCTCCAGTTGGCTGTTTTCACTGCTGCAATTGGCTGAAAATGGAGATCCTTGTCTGACTGGATCTTGGAGTACAACTGTTTTATTTTGGAAGTCTCCATTTTCTACTTGCACACATTGCATTTCCTTTAAGATTCTGGGCTCATGCTGCAGAACAGGTGTACCAATGACTGAGAGATTAGTCAGTCCAGACCCTTTTAATTTTCCAGATTGTCCTCTGGGTTTTAATGTCTCCATACGCTTCAGAAAGGTTTTTGCTCTGGTTCGTGTTTTCTCATTCCTGAAGTTGGGAGAGACTTCTGAAAGCTGGGAAGAAGGACCACCAATTGCAGAGGGGACTTGCACAGAACTGTTTTTGATACAGTATTGTCCTGAATGATTAGTTTCCCTGAGGAGGCTTGTGATTCCAGACTGACTCCTATGGTCACTTCCTCCACTGCTCTCACTGTGAATAGAGGACACCTCAGGCTCACTCAAATCAGTAAGCACACTTTCGTTGCTGGTTGTGATTTTCATTTTAATGTCCCCTTGAAAGTCATGTTTGCCTGATTGATGAATCAAGGGATCAGAGTCTTCTACTCGAGACCATCTCTGGCTTGCTCTTTGGAAAGTCCACTTATTACTGATGGCACAAAGGTCTTCTTCATCTGAGTCTTCACACTGAAAACAAGACATAACATTTGAATGTCCATCCGTCCATCTACTGATAACAAGCGTAATACATCATTTTTCATCTTTCCTTTCATCACTTTTGATTTGCAGACTAATGGCTAATAATGACATGCAAGTTTTCATATGTATTTGCATATGAAATACCCTTTTACCCTTTCATATGCATTTGCGTATGATACCCTTTTATCTACACTCGCCCAAACACATGTCATCCATCCATCCATCCATCCACACATAATCTTGCTCTTCTTTCCATTTTTTAATCCTCCTCTTCATCAGTAGTCTGTGGATCAAGGATGTTTTGTTGCCATTAGCAATGGCAAATAATGTTCTTTTTGCTTAATATTTGCTGAAGCCATCAGAAATATTAAGGAGCGTCAGCTAACTGAACATACATACACAGAGGGTGAAGAAAAGTTTGTAACTACCAGTTTCCAATGGTCATCAGGACATTGGATGGTCAAAATATTTTCTCATCTTGTACCAGCAAAATCAAATTGTCTTGCCATTTACGGAGAGACAGATAAGAAATAAATATCAATCAATGGGTATTTCAGAGGCTCTTGTCTTCAAAATAGAGGGTGCTGGTTCAACCATGGGTCACAATGAAATTTCATCAAATCCTAAGGAATCTAAGTTTTACTGGTTCAAACTCAAAAATGTATTAGTGTCTAAAGAAAGATCTCAGGATTTGTTTTGATTAGCGACTAGTTTGATGGAAATTATAAGTTTCTTGAAAATGACAATGGAAGCCCAGACAGTACCCTAGAACTTTGGTTTCCTAAGATTTCATGCTATTCAGAATGTAGCACTGAAATCCATCTGAACTATGTTCCTAACTTTCTATTTTTGCTGAAATCTTGGCTCTTGACATTCAGACATTCAGTTTAGTTGTCCTGACTTTGTGGCAAGCCTTATTTTCTATTTCTACCTTTTACACGATGAATTCTGCTATGCATTATTAGCTTTCTGTATTATTAATTTGATAGGGGTCTGATTTTTTTTTCAGCTGTTTACTTACCTCTCTAAACACAAGAGTATAGGGACTAACAAAGATGCTTTTTCCAAGAGGCAACTGGCCTTTCTTGGTTTTTTTTTTTCTCTGAAAACATTTTGCTTCTCATCCAAGGATCTTCTTCAGCTCAAAACTGAAGACAAGAGTATAGGGTCTTGAAGTGCAAAAGCTTGGATGGCAAAATGTTGTACTAGCTAAGTATGTTTTAAATAGTTCTGGGTAGGATGAAAAAATAGATAAGATTCAATTCGTATTGAATTGCAATGTAAATGCTAAATAGTAGAAAGGGACTTGGCTGCATATGGGAAGAGGTAAAGGCAAATGCAGTAAAATAATGATTTACTGAATGACAGAATATTAAATTTCTTAATGTGCTTTGAACATCTGTCTACTTTCCCAGAGGAATCTAAAAATAGAGTAATTACATTATTCACAAGTAGCAAAGTTACTGAAGGTCTTTCTGTTATGATGCACATAAAAATTAGAGATTATATGAAGCTAAGAAATAAAAATATTATCTGAATAATTTCATATACACAGGAAATAAAAAATATAACTTTACTTAAAATAAAATTGTTAAATACTTAGATTTTCTGAAAAAATCCTTTTGTATTAAAAAAAAAGATTTCATTTCTTAATTATTTTAGTTCTCATTTTGAGTTGTTTGCCTTCATGTATTGTCAAAGCTGAAATGTTATGTATATTTTTCTATGAGCAATTATTACTGAACAGAATGGGGCTTCAGATTAAAAGTCTGTTGGATTGAAAAGGATATCATGACATCATCCTAATTATACCTGATCCCTGATTAGCAGGATCACCCAAGTAATTTACGCTCAAAGCTGAAAATTACTTCTTCGTCCTAAGGAATTTTCACTCTAAATGTTGATAGAGACCACAAAGCAAAAAGGAAAAACACTGAAGTATGTTTTCTGAGATATGAGTCATTGGGAGACTGTAAGTTCACGGAAAAGTATATAATAACAAAATGATTTTCTCTTGGTTATTTGAACTCTTGTCATCATATGGTCAGACTATTGTAATTTGCTTTTACGTGGAGCTGCCTTCAAAAACCATTCAGCCAGTTCACTATGGACTGTTGAAGGATTATCTAGATCTCCTCAGGTAACACCATTATTGCTGGAATTGCATGCTGTCAGTCATTGTCAGTGAGATTCAAGCCTCTAGACACTCATTTTTAAAGCCCAACACGGCCTAGGGTCTACATTTTTCCATCTTTTCCAAATAGAATCTGCTCTTCTGATGGAATTTAGTAGAGAAGCCCTACTGAGGTTCCAAGATTTGAGGGAATGCTATCTATAGGCATTTTGTGCTTGAGCACTTTCAGAATACAAATCACATTTTTTTGAGTGCACCCCTCAGCCTGACAAATGGTATGAATGCCTGCTTTAAGTCTACTTGAAAAGGAATAAAACGAAACAGCATTGGCATCCTATCCCTTCTTATTTTGCTTCAAGCACTGCTGGCAATGACTTTTCCAGCACCAATGAAAAGAATTTGTCAAGCATTTTGAGAGAGAATCCAATGTGTACAAGGTTCCTTGGAGCAATGATCTGTACTATGCAAGCTCCTGATTAAAAAGTGCCCCAGGGAGAGGAGTGCCTTGTAAATAAAATGTTATTGGCTCCCTTACAAAAGTTTTCATATCAAACAACATTTTCTACATTCCTTCTTAAAACCCCTTAAGCCTTAGATAACGCCTGTGTTATACAATGAGCAGTAAACATGGCAAACTTTATTTTAATAAGTCAGCACAAATGAAAGAAAATAAAGCAAAAACAAAAAAAAGTCTGTTGCTTTTTATCTGGCAATGAATCATGTTGTAGGGTCATACTCAGACTACCTAGTTAACTAAACAGGCTTTCCTTGTATTTTGAAAAGACCCTTGGGAATTGTTTTCTCTTACAATACAGTCTCTATGCAGATACCTTCAAATCCCTACATTCTTAGTGAGCAGTTAAAAAGGAGCCGGAGAAAGCCTTTCTCTAAGACATTGGATGTGGTGGGGGAGACCTGTCACAATCTGGGTTTTGAATCTCCATATGAGATTTCTCTAGGAGAAGGAAGGTATAAACAGAACAGAAACTAATTTTCTAGGATGCCTTAGAAAAAGCATATTGATAAATCATGAACTTTACTTCATCATAGTCAATCTTCAAAAACACAGTGATGGCTGTTGATTAAAAACATTTCTTCTATATGCTGCATCTGGAAACACTTTTTTAATTTTCTTATCAATATAGGCCATTGTTGGACTTTATAAATGATGCAAAAATTACAAGGTGATAACATTTGTATTTGAGGTTCAACAATTAGATACAACATCATCTGGGGCTTTGATTTCAGGAGATTTAAAGTATTTTCACCTACATAAAAATATATGAATGCGCATGTACTTGCCTTTTTTCTTTGAAAGTTCAGATCAAGTTTCATTGAGGCACATTTATTCAGTGTGTTCAATCGTCTAAAAATAAAACAAGAATCATACTGAACTTATTGACTGGCTCTTCATAATATCAAATTTAGTTTCTTCTTTGATTTGAATGCAAGATGCATGATTAATTCCTATGAATGAGATGAGAATAGGAAATTACATTATCTTGAAGCCCATATAATCTAGCAAATAGTCTGATGGTTTGAAAAAAATAGGTATTTGTTATCATAACTAGAAATGGACTTTTATATAAAATTTAAACAAAATTTAAGCACAAATGCATCCTCTCTATCAAGCCCTCCACCTAATGCCCTCTATTAGAAATAAAATTATTTATTTGCCAAAATGTATAATGCATTTCACCTGTGATTTTAGGCAGTTTATATACTGTTTAAGAAAAAAAAAAGACCATCACTATCTGAGGCAGGGATCATCAACACTGCAAGCATCTGTGTCCAGTTAACTGACACTTCTTGTGTCAGAATTTTTGTAAAAGTGCTGTGTTAACAGTCTTCCTGGATGCCCAAAGAAAAGTGGCTGTCTTTGAAGGCTACTGCTTCCAGATGAAGGGGCTACTGCTGAGAAGACTTGCCGCTGGACCCCCAATCCTTGGAAACTAGGCTCCCATATAACAACTTGAATGATGTATCAATATACATCACAAAAATGTCTAAACAGTTCTGAAAAAAATAAAGCCTGAATATTTGTGCTTTACTGTTCTAATTGCAGTAAAATCTAAAGACTGTAAGTAATTAAAAGAATACCAAATGAACAGGTTATATATAAGAAAAGTAAGGTAGTACAGTCGTACTCATATAGAATAGTTTACCATTTAGAATATTTTAAAAGACATGTAGGAGGCAGAGTACATTTGTACGTGCATGAAATATAGGCCACATAAAGCAAAAGCATACATTAAACCACTGAGAAATAGAGACATGCCTGCTATGCATAGTATAACCATTCTAATGTTGGTATCTGTTCTTGAGGGCAGTTCCAAAATTCATTGCTGAATAAACTTTTCTCTTCACTTGTTAGGTTCCTCTGTTTGATTGGCCTGGAATTATTATTCCATAACACCTACTTTCTATAAACTCTATCTTGGTGTCATTTTTAGACCACGAGTTGATCTCCTCACGATTAAATATTTAAGAAATGACAGAATCCATTTGAAAAAAAAAAGAAAGGTATTTTTTTTCAAAGTGAACGCCTATGTTTTAATTAAGGCAATGCCAATTTAAGATGATTATTTTTAGGCAAAAATTATGTCCTATCTTCTGTGGCCTTTCTAAAACTTTGAAACAGATTGCCAAAGATATGAAAAAAATTAAGTCTTTAGTTTTCTGATTAAATCTGGTCCACTTGGATTCTTACACCCATTTGAAGTGGCAATGGCAGAAGACATGATTCTCCATCTGTGATATCTGTCAGATCCTAGGCAAGACCATTTTAAGAAACACTAATCAGTAATATCTTGTTACCCTTTGAGTGTGAGAAGCTAAATAAAATTAAAATGCTAGAACAATGTTCTACAGCAGGGGTGTCAAACTCGTCATCACGGCAGCATCACGTGACCTATCGGGACTTTTTCCCCCCTTTGCTAAACCGGGCAGGGCGGTACCAGCATGTGATGCATCTGGCCCGCGGGCTACAAGTTTGACACCCCTGTTCTACAGAAAAGGTGTTGTGAAATTATTTCCTTGCAGTTTGCCCACAGAAGCAACAATTCATATATGGTGAACTCATTCATAACTAACACTCTTTGAAAACCTAGCAGGTTTTTTAAAGGCATTTTTTAAGGTTTCATTTTCCAATTCTGATCCATTCAGGAAGCTCAAGTTTACTTAAGGCCCAGCTTTGGGAACCAGCTGAGTTGCTGCAAACCAAGGATGAATAAAACCCATAATTTCCAGCAGAGAAAGGAGGTTGGTAGCAATCAAAATCTGCCTAAAATTTGCAGAATCCTCTGCATTGTGTAAAACGCCATAACTTTACAAAGGATACTAAAATAATAATATGAAACAGAAAGCACATTACCTACAAAGAGTTTCTACAAGGTCTTTGTCAAGGAAATCATGATCTTTTTTCACAGCAGCAATATCAACAGGGAACTGGTAATCTACAAGAGAAGAACTATTTATTTCCATAGCAACAAACACTTGACTTTGAGAGATATTGGATACATTCTCAAACAATATATACAACATAAATAAAACTTATTCATTAAAATGATGTTAATGTATCCTGTTCTGAATGCAATACAACATTAGAAGGTTCATTTTTCAACCTTTTTTGGTAAATAAGTAACAGTCAGTAAATAGTAATGTTCCAGTCACTAGTATAGAAAGAGTTATTGTTCATTCACTGCCTGATTTTTCTACTCTCCATCCCTTCGGCTAATAAATACAGAAAGTAAAAGTTTAACATATTTGAAAGACAAGGAGTTAGGGAAGGCGGCATTATTCCAGCAGAAAGCTCTTTTACTCTTCTGCATTCACCACATCATCATTATTAGCATTGCCTTTAATGAAAAGCACATGTAAATTGCATACTGACATCATACAAACTACTTGCCAATAAAATAATTTGAGCTTATAACACTAAGCCTTCTATTTGGCCTTTAAAAGACACTCTGCTGGTCATTCTCAAAAAATTGTGGGTGGAAACCAGGCAAAACCCAAATTTTTTGACAGTGCCAGTCAAAATGTTAGGGTCCTGTTAGATTCTCATTTTTTTTCAAGTTTAGAACACACTGCAAAAAACATTTCACATTAGCTGAGGTACATCTACACAATACGGAATCTAAGAATATCTCAACATGCAGATTTCATTATTTAATTCAATGTGATTTTCTAGTTAACCCAAAATTAGTATTTCTATTGATGAAATCTACCAGATTTAGTTCTAACGCTTTGGAAGATGCATGTGTATTCCCTTCAACAATAAAGCATCAAAAAACACAATAATCTTTGCTGTAACTAATGTTATGGATTAAACATGGATTTCTAAAGCATACCTTCATAAAGTTGAGCATACTGAGGAAATCCAGCAGCGCGTAACCAAGCACAGGACTCTTTTGCTTCACGCTCTGAGGAATAAAGAAAAAAAACCACACCAAACAATGTATTATTAATACACAATTTTATAACTTTGGTCTTTTAGACAATTGTTTAGAAAACTATTCCAATAAAGCAAGCAACTTTTGTAAAACATATTCAGTTTTTTTAACTCTGATATTCTATGTTCTATGTACTTAGGATCTGCACATTTGAATATTTTCATTTCAAATTCATACTTCATTTATATCAGACCAGGTGTCCTGCACAATTTCAGCAACCCAATGGGAGCAGTGGAAAAGCTACATGAAATCATACAACTTCCCTGGAGTGCACCTCAAATCAGTGTGACAGTATTTTGATTGTAATCAGCATTTTCATGGACAGTATCACACCTATATTATTTAATATCATGTGATTAAAAATAGCAATGTCTAATCTTATACTTCCAATTCTCGCAGGAATGCAATAGGCAGATGGCTGATTTTGAAATTGCAGAATCTCGAAGGGAGGAGAAACAACAATGGGGAAGTGATTCTTGTGAGGAGTTTGAGCAGAAGCTAAGGAAATGGGGAGGAAAATAAAAAAGTTTGGTGAAAACTTTCAAGACCTTGTGCGGGAGCTGAAAAAGAAACAAGGTAGAAACATCTGGATCGGACAGAGTCTAGGGAGGAGTATGTGGGTTGTCATCCTGGTCAATCGAAAGATATCTCTTGTTCTAAAAGAACCCAGTCAAACTATGATATATAAATGGTGCTCTAACAGGAACAGATTGTGCATTAAGGGGGCAATTTTATACACACATGTCACAATGGAGATGGAGGAGGTGCTTGCCAAGTCCAAATAGACCTATTATCAAAGGTTTGGTGAGGTATTTGGTAGTCTTGGGGGAGGAGGGAGGGAATTGGAAGATCAAATACAAAGCATGCTGGTAGTTATACATTAGGAAAAATGCATACATTACTGCACAAAATATTATTAAAGAGCATATTCTAAAAAAATTATTTTACAAAAATATGCATATACTACAAACATTATGAGACATAAAAACTATGCATGGAAGTTATTGTGCAGTCTATTAAAAGAGGCAAAAAACTGAAATGGTAATAACAAGAAAAATGGAAAATTGGTGAAATTAAAATGGAAAAGCTACATTCATCTCTATTGGTTAGCAGTCATAAATTCAATTAACTATGGCTAGTAACATGCCATTCATTATTCATTTGCCAAAAGCATGTCGTTTGTCAATATCTGCGATCAGGTATTGTCACCTGCCACCAAAGATGTCACTATTTGTCAAAAAGCAAAATAGTGCTTTACGCATGTTATGTGCATATTTAGGAAATGAATTGTTAATACTTTAAAAAACTCCCAGCAAGTATATTCATAGAAGACTTCCTTTAATGATTCTTGTTTGACATGAAAATATATTTGAAATATGGAAATTTGTTTTATTTCCTCTGCTTTTGATGAGACAAGCTCAGGTATATACGTGTTCTTCAACTTACTCATGCATGCCTCACAAGTAGATTTAGTTATATAATTCTTTCCACATGAGCAACTGTGTGACCATAAGATTTATTATCTAGAGCAGGTGAAAATGTGTATAAATTTCTCCGCATTAATTTTTTATTGCAAAAATATACTGACCTGCCTAATTCCAAACTGAGCGATAAAAGAGTGATAGTACGGCATACACATGAATGTGAGGCTATATCCATGTGCACAAATAAAAATCAATGATTGTGACTACATCTCATTCCTTGCACTGCTGAAGAAATGGCAGTGTGATAAAGAATGCCCACAGTGCCATCAATCTAATGTTTAAATAGCTTTTTTAACAAAGAAAGAAGAAAGGATAGTTTTATCACAGTTCTGTGCACTGACTCTTAAAGGCTATATAGTCAATACCATCTTTTTTAGAGCTGATGCAATGCTACTCTTTCAAAAGCGGGCAAACCTTTTCAGCAGCAAAATGTGACTGAAAAGAAAGGCTCTGCCCATTCAGCAGCTCTAAAGTTATGTGAAGGAAGCTTTGTTTTTTTTTTTCTAAAACGGATTCAACATGGAAGAATACAATTTTTAGATTCCATAGACAACTCAGTCTCAGTTCATTAGACTTTCTCCATGAATATTTTAGAAATGCTCTGAGATGTTAATCAGTATGTAATGGAAGATAGTTAACTAGTTACTATACTATTTATTTAGTATATTATATATTTATACTATACTGTATAAACATCTGAGTGAATGTAAATGTTACACAAGATTAGTATGCTCTATTATAGATGATGTATTGGATCATGTTAGTAAGTTTTTCACACAAAATGTAAAACACATTTCATGTAATGTATTAAAATACATCACATAATGTATCATATCTTTCATATAATGATAGCTTAGTATTGAATCTAACATGAGGATCAGATGGCATGAAACTTCCAAAGACATATTTCTATATATTTTTAGAGGCAAATAAGAGTACAACAAAAAAACCTTCGGTGTGTTTCATAACAAAAAAAGGAAACCTTTCTTCATGAGGCAATCCCCTATGACATCAAAGATATAATCAAATATTGATAAAGAGTTCTGTTAAGTACTTGTGTAATTTGTTCCTTCCTTTAGTTATGTTTTCTGAAATTCAAAAAATCTCAGAAGTTATTAATGGGTAATCATAGACCTTCCTGGGGAATTTAGTAGCCAGATTCAAAGCTATGATGGTCAGGTCCCCTCTATAGTCACATGATCGCACTTAGCGCATTCAGTAACCAGGCTACATTTACGACCACTGCAGTGTCCCATAGTCACATGACCAGGTTTTCTGATGGTTTTGCTGAAAGACAGTTTTTACTTCCAGGTTTGGCATCCTATAGCAAATTGTTGGCTCACTTAACAACCACAGCATTTGCTTAACAACTGCGTTAAAAAGGGTTGTAAAATCAAGCCAGTTGTGTCGGTGATCAGATTTACAACTGTCACCAACTTACAGGTGCAATGGGAAGGCTCCATTATGTTATAACTCAAGGACTACCTGAATTTAGATTTTAGTACCTCCCAACTTCACAATGTCTCTGGGTGGCTCACAACAATAACAACAAAATCCAATTGATTGATTTATTCATTAGATGCCATTAAGTCATTGTTGGCTCATAGCAGTCATACGGTTAAAATAAATAGGAAATATAATAAGGGAAATAATAGAATGGCAATTTGGACACTAACATCAATGCATAGGTAACAAATATTAGATACCTTTGATGAAGTATAGAGGAATTTTTTTCCACTCTACCGCAAGGGAGAAGAGCAAGTTTTAAGGCTTCTGGAATATGATTAAAGTGGGAGAAGGGCTTATTCCAGAAGACAGGCATATATATATGTACAAGGTGCAGGAGAAATATAGCATAATAATTCCCCTGTATTCCCTTTAGAGAGAATGGACTGTCGCATTTCATGTAATAGTAAATCAAATGAAGGCCTCTCAACTGAAATGAACTTCATTTTAATTATTCCTTTTAAAAATGTCCTTAAGCTTAAATAATTTAAATTGGATTACAGGTAGTTCTCGACTTACAACAGTTCACTTAATGACTGTTCAAAGTTACAACAGCACTGAAAAGTGACTTATGACCATTTTTTCACACTTATGATCTTATGGTCACATGATTTATATTTGGATGCTTGACAGTTGACTCACATTTATGTTTATTTATATTTTTTTCACTGTCCCGGGGTCATGTGATCACCTTTTGCAACCTTCTGATAAGCAAAGTCAATGGAAAAATGAGATTTACTTAACAACAATATTACTAATTTAACAATTTAACAAATGTGGCAAGAAAGCTCATAAAATGGGGCAAAATTTCCTTAACAAATTTCTCACTTAGCAACATACATTTTGGGCTCAATTGTGGTCATAAGTTGAGGACTACCTGTATTTCAAATCTATTGTTGGACAATACTTTTATTAAGACTAACTCAAATGATACAAAATAACATGTATGATTTTGATCTATATTTGCAATGACTCTATGGTAGAAAACTATTATTATATCTTTAAGAAGTTGGCTAAGAAGATTTTTGCATGATTCTACAGTTCGGGGTATGCCTTAATTCTTAAAAACTGACAGCTGCTAGCATTGTCCAAGAAGGCCTGAAGAGGCCCAACCTGGTACCCCTTCCTTTTTCTTTGGATGAAACTCCAAAATTTCCAAATAAGCTTTGGCTTGATAGCTAAGAATTCTGGGAACTACAGTCTTAAAACATTTGAAGGGAGCAATCTGGAAAAAATATAAGATATACAAGGATGGACCAATTTTTATGAATTTATTTTTCAACAGACAAGACCTTAGAACATAATGGGAAATTAGTCTGGGTGGCAACTGGGTCTGAAAAGGAGGCAGAGATAGTTATAATAAAATCCAAGGGATGCTGTACTCCCAAGAAATCACATGGGAAATAGTCATCCTCTGTAGTAACACTACAGATTCCTATTTCCCATGTAATTTCTAGGGATTTGAGTTCTATGAAGTTTACTTTGTAGATAAGTTTTTTATTGCTGAAATACTGTTCAATTTCCAGGAACTGTTTTCTGAAGAAACCAAACTGTGGACAAGTATTGCAATCCTAAAACATCTGACATTTCCACACTGGTGTGCATGTTTGTGTGTATTATGTACATGTGTGAGAGAAATCTGTATATCTTATAACATACATGTCAGAATCTCCTAATTAATTCTAATTAAAATCCTGGAAAGCAAAAGTAAATATAGATAGTTTAATATGGATAGTTTATTGAAATAAAGACTTGTATAAGATTAAACTCTAACTTGCTTAGGTTGCAAATTAATATTAAGAAATCAGAACTTCAAATTGAATTAAAGATCTCCAAAGAAGTTACAAAAACAGAGATGATATCCCACAAAAGTAGGAATATTTTAAAGTTTTAATTCATTCAAAGTATAACTAATTACTGTAAACTCCAACCTTTAATAATTTTAAAAAATTCAAGTGTGAATAAATGTAACCATTTTTGGCTGAGAAGGATTTTAGAAATAAAAATGAAATATTACCAAAATAATAGTTGTATTCAGACATTTAGAAATTCCTCTACAAGATGGACAAAATATAGTAAAAACCTTTAATACAGGTAGAAAATGTTCTAGATGTATTGAAAGGAAAACTTGGGCCTCCCAAATGTGATATACTATTAAAAAGGATTTCAACTAGACAAATCATTGCATTAATACATGATGATACAGAGAAAGCTTGGGTAACATGAACTACAAAGAATTTTAACATAAAATATATATTACCTTCCCATCATGGTACATAAGCGTATACAAATTATGTAAAATCTCTTTTTAGATATAACAGTTACATATATGGAAAAAATGGTTGAGCAATTTAAGATTAACTTAAATTTCATTTTCTTCTGCAACTAATGTTTTGATCTCCTTTAAACACAGAAGAACGAAGAATCTATTGATTCCTGGTGTCTAAATGGCCCAACATTTTCACTAGGCACCAATTTTACTTGAATGCAATAAGGTTATAGTAAAATCACATATGCTTCTTTGCCTCTACAGAAATTTAATTTTAAAAAACTAAATACAAAATCTATGAAACAATTATTTGCCTTAATAGCATTCTTTTACATGTGTATGTGTGAGCACACACAAATACACACACAAACTCACATACATACAAACACATACAAAATTTTACTCATAGCAAAGCACAGGTTTGTAACTTGTCAGTAAACTAGAATTAAATGCATATTATCATGAAGTATAATGTTGAGGATGAACACATGGGTATTAAATTGGTTCAGCTATTTAAAAAAATGAGATTAGCATAAATGGGTTTTGTGTTCACAATCAGATCCCTAACTCTTGAATTGTATTTCACCTACCGGAATATGGATGTCTTGGCTGGCAGCTAGTAGTTTACATTAGGTTTGATGAGTCATGCAAGTTATGCTGTATATAGTTGGTTTAAACAAACACTTTATAACTTTTCTGTTCAATATGTATTCCTGGTAGGAAGAAAAAAAATCAAAAATTCCAAATGTGGACTTTTTAAACAGCACCAGTGGGAAAAGAGCAAGATGACCCCAGTAACTTTGTCCAGATGCTATGAAATGGAAAAGATATTGGAACAAGCTGATTAACTAAGAAATTCTGTCTGCAGCCCTTTGTGTATCTAAGGATTAATGAGCAACTTTGAGGAGATGACAACCTGAGGTACAGCCTCAGACCAATAACCTTCAAATGGCTGTTAATTCCAGGAAAGTAATATGTGGCAAGGTTATTAAAGCAGTTTTAATGGAGTTTGAGGAAGAGGCCTTGGAAAACTATACAGACTATAGACAGGATATCTTCATTTATAAGACAACAAAATTTCCTTTCTAGAAAAATGCTCAGTTGGATTCCTGAAATGATTACTCAAAGGAAGATGTTTAAAGTTCTTATAAATAGTAGCTAAATTAGGGATTTGGGATGAAGACCGAGTACAGTAAATTATTCTTTTTGGGTGTGTTATTATAGCGCTCAGCTTCATAAAATAAATTAAAGTGAATTAAAATTGTCGAGATGATATTGCCTGTTTAAGCCCACATGATACCTTCCAAATATGTTAAGACTGCAACTCTGAAAATTCCTAACATGAATTAGGGACATGTAGCCCCCAAAGCCTTTAATAAGTACCAAGTTAGGAACAGTCTTTCAAAAGTTCTAGCTATGCTTACCGGGGATTTTAAATGTAGGTATCTAAGATTAGAGAAAATGCTAGGTAGTTTAGGAACAGTATTATATTTGAATAATATTTTATATTTTTACTAAAAATAAGTGGATGGTATTGGTGAGGGAAGGACAATCACTGTTGCTAAGCAAGACAGATGTTAGGTGAGTTGTGCTCCATTTTACAACCTTTCTTGCCACAATTGTTAAGTGAATCACTGCAGTTGTTAAAGTTAGCAACACAATTGTTAAGTTAATCTGGCTTTCCTATTGACTTCGCTTGCCAGAAGGTCACAAAAGGGATCACATGACCCCAGGACAGAACAACTGTCATAAATCTGAGTCAAAATTCAGCATTTGAATTTTGCAACAAAAATCACGGAGATGCTGCAATGATCATAATGTGAAAAGTGGTCATAAGTCAACTTTTTTCAGTGCCATTTTAACTTTAAATAGTCACTAAATGAACTGTGGTAAGTCAAAGACTGTCTGTATTGGAAGAAACTATATGTTGGTTTAGAATGAGATATGACTGGTAATCTCAGTTCTACATTTCCACCTTGGTTTTGACTGGAAATTCTGTCAAAGTCTTGATCTTGTCTCTACAGGTTATGTGGACTTGGATGGGGCAAAAGAGATAGAAGTTAAAATTGTCTACAAACTATCTAGCTCGCTATTATTCTATATTTCACTGTGGATGGGGGTCACTGCCCTGGAAGGGGTAAGTCTGTTGCTTGCATGCTTTCTGGGGTCATGGCTATGCTGGATTTGCAGGTGTAGGCTTTGGCCATAGGACTCTTCTCCCAGGCATTTGATAAAGTAGACCATAGCCTACTTCTTGGTAAGATGGAACAATGTGGGATAGACAATACCATCACCAGATATATTTACACTTAGCTGACCAAGCACACTCAGCATATATCCCTAATGTAACTATATCTACATGGAAGGAAGCATGCAGAGGGTATCTCAAAGTTCTACAATATCATGAGTCCAGTCAGTGCTCTTCAATATCTTCATAAATGACTTAGAGGAGTGGATTGAAGACCATCAGATTTGCAAATGATACCAAGCTGGTGAAGAATTGCTAACCCTTTGGAAGATAGACTCAAGATTCAGAAGGATCTTGACAGACTTAAGCATTTAGTCTTAGCCAACAAGATGCAGTTCAGTGGTGAGAAAAGTAAACTTCTGCTCTTAGGAAAAACATATGCTCAGGTACAGAATGGGCAGTATTTGGCTCAAAGGTAGTACCTGTGAAAAGGATCTAGCTGTCCTGGTAGATCAGCGCTTGACTCAACAATGTGTTGTTACTGCCAAAAAAGACAACACAGTACCACTCTATACTGCATTGGTGAAGCCACGTTTGGAATACTGCATCCAGTTTTGGTCACTACAATACAAAAAAGATTCTGGAACCGTAGAAAAAAATACAGTACAACTTTCTTGTACAAAAGTTGAGATTTTGTTTCCTTCTCTTACATATAAGTTTTTACTCCTAAATTATATAAACAATGGAGTTGATGAACAACAGTTGATGGGTAGGATTTTAAGACATATTAAGCCCAAATACTCTACTTATGGATTTCATTAACTATGCATGTGTTGGAAAAGAAAGAGAAGCAAAATAGATCAGATTAAATAGCACATATTAAGACCTGTAATTGCTTGCTATCTAGGGATCTGAAAAGGAAAAGGGGTTTGCAGACCCAAAAAGTTGAAACATAATAAAAAACAACAAGACAGCAGATGGTTACCAAGACTATGATTGCCTATCTTGAGGACAGCCGATACAAAAGAAGATCCTTTAAAGACTAAGAAGGTGCCCTTTCATTACACTTGGTCAATAAGGTCCATAAAGGCTTGTCTAAATGTGAAGGGATCGTTTTTGTATAGTTTTCTCACTAGGGGAACCAGTTGTTAATCTCTCTTTATCCCAGCAATTTCAAATTATAGTCCCTGATGGGCATGAGAAACAGCTTGATAGAACCAGAGTCTCTATAACGACATATTTGTCTCCCACTCTGTTGCTGCAATTTTTTTCTTAATGGTATCCATAAAAGCAAACTCCAAATACCAAATGCTTCTCACAGGAAGTACATAATTCCATACTGAAGGCATAAAATGAAATGAATGTGCATATTGTGCCTTAACTACTCTTTTTGCAGTTCAGCAAAACATTGACAATACAACACTGTTACATTTAATTCCAGGTATGTGTTCAGACACATACATACAAATGCTTGTGCACACACAGTTATGCAAAAATATAGAACTGTTGCTTCCCTCACATATTTCCTTGGGTTGATAATCCTCTTCATCTCATATCCATTTTTTAATACTAAGGAATGCTTTCCTCCTCTTAAAGTAGCTTACAAATATAATATATATATATATAAATAATAAATAATAATAATCTACCTTCTGAAGTGCAAGTATAAAACTAAAGGCCACATCAGAAAGAATATATGTGCAAAAGCAATATATTAAATAAAGCAGTAACCAAACCAGAATTATAATTGCACAGGTACAGTATATGTGGTACCTCGTTCAATAGTAGTAACTGTGAGAGGGATCTTGGAGTCCTAGTGGACAACCATTTTAAAATGAGCCAGCAGTGTGCAGATCTGCCAAAAAGCCAACACAGTTCTAGGCTGCATAAATAGAGGGATAGAATCAAGATCACATGAAGTGTTAACACCACTTTATAATGCCTTGGTAAGGCCACACTTTGAATACTGCATCCAATTTTGGTCACTACGATGTAAAAAAGATGTTGAGACTCTAGAAAAAGTGCAGAAAAGAGCAACAAAGATGATTAGGTGACTGGAGGCTAAAACATATGAAAAATGGTTGCAGGAACTGGGTATGTTTGGCTTAATGAAAAGAAGGGCTAGAGGTGACATGATAGCAGTGTTCCAATATCGCAGGGGCTGCCACAAAGAAGAGGAAGTCAAGCTACTCTACAAAGCATCTGAAGGCAGGACAAGAAGAAATGAGTGAAAACTAATCAAGGAGAGAAGCAACTTAGAACTAAGGAGAAATTTCCTGACTGTTAGAACAATTAATCAGTAAAACAACTTGCCTCCAGAAGTTGTAAATGCTCCAACACTGGAAGTTTTTAAGAAGAGATTGGATAACCATTTGTCTGAAATGATAAGAGGGTTTCCTGCCTAAGCAGGGGGTGGACTAGAAGACCTCCAAGGTCCCTTCCAAGTCTGTTATTCTATTATTCTATTCTATTTTGAAGTGTAAGTATAGCATAATAAAAATAAAGGAGAAAACTTTTGTATGTTCTTAGGATTATCCAAATTCTGGATCCCCCTTTCTATATACTATCACCATATGTAGTTGGCTCTCACAAAAGGGATGCAACATTTGATTTGATTTGTTGAAAACAAAGGACCATTGACAGAACACGAAAAATATATAATATAGGATGACCATGTTACCTGTTTAAATAATTTGAACAAATTTAATTATTAATCATAAATACCTTGTATATTGGGTCGACCCATTTATTAGTTCTGGCCATACCCATACCCACACTGAAGTCCCTGAGCATCACTCAAAAAGCAAAGTGCAGCATTTTGCTAGAGAAAATTTGTATATTCCTTAAGGGAAGGCAGGTGACATACAGAGAGATGCTCCCTTAAGAATCATGGTGTCTACTTTCAAAGGTATAACCAACTACACGACTCTCAACTCTTGCCTAGGAACAAACTGTCAGTCCAAAAACTATAATAGAAGCATCATTTGTCTCAATCAAAATTTGAATAGCAACACTCTGCATTAATTGAAGTTTCTAGTTGGGTTTTAAGGGCAGTTGTTGCCATAGCAACTGAAACACTATGTCAGCTTTGAAATTCAGCTGCCACATTTTTTTTAAGAGAGTTGGAGGAGTTGAAAAGTTCAAGGTTATTCTGTATGTCGTATTAAGAAATTCCGGTGGCAGTTAATTGGTTCTTGTGATTTATGAAGTGTAGAAGTAGGAGAAGGTAGGAGAGAAGGTGGATTCTGTGTAACGCACAAAAAATTTTCACTTTGGGAAATTGCCTTTGACATGCCAGATCTGTTTCTAAATAAATCAACTGGAGAGAAAATGTCTCGGAGTGATCGATATCATGGATACTTTCTGGATGCCTTACATTTATTTCCCAAAGTCACTTTTTAATTTTTGAAGGAGCTTGGCTGATACCCCGGAGTTCTTTTTCCAGAGATGGAGAAAGATCTACAGTCAGCCGAAGTTGGAGTTGTTCAAGGGGGAGAGTGTGGGGCCCCTCCCTCCGGAGCATTAATTGAACCTGTCATCCCTTGTTTGGAGGAGATGATGGATGCTTTCAGGATGGCAGTAGGAAAAAGAGATTTGGGAGCTATACCGAAGTGTTTCAACTCAATAAGTTGTTATAACCCTGATGAAACCCAGCTGTCTGAAGAGAAATCTTTCTCTAGCCCCAGGCATATGGCTATTCTGCCAGATTGGAGGGAAGAGAGACAATTGGGGTCAGAATTCTCTCAAGAAGACAACCCTCAGATTATTCCTGAAAGTCAATCAATGGCAGATTTACATCAACAGTTCCAGAATTTAAAGGTGACAGGTTTGGTCTCACAATCTGTTTGGACGGGTGGAAGCTTGAGACCACCCATATATATTCACTTACCCAAGTATTGTGAGGAACGAGGAGACTATACAGATGCCAGTTGGTGGAAGCCAGAAAGAAGCATCAACTGACAGAGGTATGTTGCAGCCTCCGAGGCAATCCCCTCATTTTCCAGAAGGAATTTTGCCCCCTGAAGAGAGTATCCCTCTAGGGTGGGGATTTTATCCAGGCCAGGGGTGGACTCAATGCCAATGGCAGCCAGCACCAACACAGCCCTGGTCTGAAGGGGGGTTTCCCAGACAGCAGCCACTTCCCTTCCACCCGACCAGGGAACCAGGCCACACCCATCTTCCTCCTGGCAACCACAACTGCAGTCCCAACTGGCAGCGAGGCCACAGGGACCCCTATTCCAGAGAGGCACCATCCAGCCAGGATTCAGGGGCCCTACCCAGCCTACATATGCCACCCGGCCTGTTCCTGCCATTCCAGTACAACCTGCAGGGGCCTGGCATGTGCCACCTCCATGACCATGAACCAGGCCAGACCAAATACCCTTTGAGACCGTATTTGATGCCACCATGAACATTTCAATTACTTCCTCACTTGAATCCAATACCATATAGAACAATTTGGAGATCAATATGCCACAGAGCACAATTTGGTTACAGCCATAACAAATGGGATGAATGAAGGGGATGCTTCAGACTGGGTGGCCCAACTACACAATGAACAAGTCCCCGAATTATACGATGTAAATGGATTTATTCAATTATTAAGACTCAGATTTGAAAATCCAGACAGAGTAGCAGAGAATGAAAAGAAGTTAATGGAAACGAGGCAAGGCAAGCGACCCTTGTCAGAATTCATTTGGGACTTTAGAAGGGTTGCAAGCCACCTCATGGATTGGCCTGAAAGAATGACTTTACACTATTTTTAAAAAGCCATTAATCCAGAAGTAAAGAAGGGCTATGAAATTAGGGGAATCCCAGAGACCTTACAATCGTGGTATGCCGCCTCCCTCAGCTTAGATCGCAGCATCAACCCACACAGGAAACTTCTTCTGGCAGCCCCGACTAAGAGAATTGTGGCGAGGAGACTGCCAACTGGACCAGTTGAAACTGCTCGTACCCAACCCACCAAGGTGCTGAAATGTTACCGATGTGGCCAAGCTGATCATAGGGCAGCAGACTGTCTGGCCCCTACTCCTGTACCACAAGCTCTGCAGTCAAAGCCTAATACAGCTGTTAAAGGTTGGAAGAATCAAGGAAGACCTCCAGGCAGGGGTGGCTTCACCAAACACAGCTGGGAAAGCCCCCTCTGCGCAGATAGGAGCAACGGACCACCGGACTGACACCACATCCCTGAGAACCCGACCTGCGAAGACAACCCAATGGTGAGTGATTCCATCATACCTTTTACAGTTAAGGTAAAGTTAGTGGTACCAAACATGGGGGAGACCGGGGAGTTAGAAGCTGTCATTGATACTGGGTGTTCTAGATGTCTTATCGGACTCCCCATTGTTGAACAATTGGGCATAAAGACTAACCCGCTAAAATGCCCAATCAGTTTTGAGCAAGTGGATGGAACTTTAATTGGGGGGACAGCCATTCAAATGAAAGAATTGATCAAGATGGAATTAGGGCCCCATCAATCATACTGGGACTTGCTTGGTTAGACAAATGGGCCCCAACGATCAAATGGGAGGATGGATTCGGAAAAATCCTCATTGGACCGGCCCATTGCCCTCTCTTCCACCCACTACAAAGACACCAGTCAGCTTGAACCCAGAGCCTGAGCCAGCATCCCACCTCCTCCCAGATAATCCCCAGGTAGCCGACCAGTACAAGGACTTGGCTGAAGCATTCAGTGAAGAAGAGTGTAATGTTTTACTTCCCCATCGAGCCACTGATTACGCCATAGAATTAGAGCCCAAGGTGAAATTACCAAAACCAAAGATGTATTCCATGACGCCTGCTGAAATGACCGAATTAAGGAAATACATTGACAGCAATTTGGAACGAGGTTTTATTGACCCTGCCAAACCAAGATTAGCTGCCCCGTGTTGTTCAAGGGGAAGAAAGATGGCGGGTTGAGATTGTGTGTTGACTTTAGAGGCGTGAACACCATATGCATCAAAACCATGTATCCTCTTCCTCTTATGAAGGACTTATTGAACCACCTGTCGAGGGCAAAGTATTCACCAAGCTAGATCTCAGGGAAGCTTACTATTGGATCCACATCAAAGAGGGAGATGAGTGGAAAACTGCTTTTAACTGCCCTCTGGGTAGCTTCCAATTCAAAGTCATGCCTTTCGGATTTCAGGGGGCTCCTGCAGTGTTTATGCAGCTCATCGATGAGGTGCTACACCTGCACCCTTACCGGGAGGTCCTTGTGTACCTGGTTGACATCCTTATCTTCAGCGAAACCATGGAAGAACATGTTCAATTGATCCGACAGGTTCTAGAAAAACTTCTAGCCACCAAATTATATGGGAAACTCTCAAAATGTGAATTCCACAAAGAGTCGCTGGACTACTTAGGCTACCGAATATCCAACCTGGGGATTGAAATGGACCCCAGAAAGGTGAAAGCGGTGCTGGACTGGCAACCCCCCCAGAACCCGAAAATAACTTCAAAATTTCTTGAGGTTTGCCAACTTCTGTAGATAATTCATTCCGTCCTTTGCTGAAGTTGCCCTCCCGTTGACAGAACTATTAAAAACGGGCCCATCACCCACCAAACTAAAGCCAAGTCAACCCATGGTTTGGACTATGGACTGTCAGAAAGCTTTCAAGACCTTAAAATGCCTCTTCACAGCTGAGCCCATCTTCCAGCACCCAGACGCAACCAAGCTTTTTATTGTCCAAACAGATGCAAGTGATGTAGTGGTGGCAGCCATTTTGCTGCAGAAAGACTCTCAAGGCCAACTGATGCCGTGCACTTATGTGTCCAAAAAGCTGACAGACACAGAGCGAAGGTAGGCGGTCTGGGAGAAAGAAGCATTCGCTGTACGATGGGCTTTATTGACTTGGAGGCATTTTCTAGAAGGGGCGCCAGTGGCCTTTGAGATATGGACTGATCATAAGAACCTCGAGGCTCTAAAGATGTCTAGGAGCTTATCGCCCAAACAAGTCTGCTGGGCCCAATATTTCAAGCCATTCAATTTCAACATTAAATATATCCCCCAAGGGAAAAACTTACTGGCAGATGCTCTGTACAGAAAACCTCAGTTTGACAGCCACCGAGAGGAAATAGTACAAGCCTTAATTTCAGACTCTCAATCGGCAGGCTAAGTGACCACTCGAGCCCAAGCCAACTGGTTGCAACCCCAAACGCCTGGAAGATAAGCTGCCTGAGGAATTAAAAACAGCCCTATTGACCGATCTTTGGTTCCTGGACCATCAAATCGAGTTGACAATGAATGATGGACTAGCTTGGAAAGGGACTAAGCTTTATGTACCCACAACCCCAAGACTACTGCTACTAAAGCGTAGTCACGACTCCCGGCTGGGAAGCCACTTTGGATTCTTAAAAACCCTACATTTACTGAGAAGACAGTTCTGGTGGCCAAAAATGAAATCTGATGTCGAGGACTATGTAAAAAGTTGTTCAATCTGTGCCACAATGAAACACAGAACTGGAAAAACCCCTGGCCTCCTGCAACAAGTTGCTGAACCAATCCAACCCTGGGAAGAAATCGCAATGGACTTTATTGTTGAACTACCTAAGAGTGAAGGGAATACCATCATTTGGACTATAATTGACTTATTCTCTAAACAGGCCCATTTTATAGCCTGCAAAGGATTTCCATCTGTGAACAAACTTGCAAAGCTGTTCGTGAAACATATCTATAGACTACATGGAGTACCTTGTAGATTAATATCAGACAGAGGGGTACAATTTATCGCAAAATTTTGGAGGGAATTTCTGAAATCCATTGGTTCCTCTCAAGGGTTATCCTCAGCTTTCCATCCTGCTTGTAACGGAGCAGCGGAGAGAGCTAACGCCATGACTGAACACTACATTAGATGCTATGTAAATTATCAACAAGAAAATTGGGCTGAGTAATTACCTCTTGCAGAGGTTGCTTACAATAATGCAGTACATAGCAGCATGGCCTTGACTCCATTCCAAATCAATGGAATGGATTTTGTCCCAATGCCAGAGTTACCTAGACAACCTGCCTCATCCATGTCCCTAACAGAATGGATGAACTCATTAAAGAAAGGGTGGGAAGATACAAAAAAAGTTTTGAACGAAGCTGCAAAAAATTATAAAAAAACAGGCGGACAAACATAGGTCCCTTCAACTGCCTTTTAAAGTAGAGGACAAAGTATATTTGTTGACCAAGTATCTTAGGCTGAAACTGCCCAGTAAGAAGCTGGGTCCAAAATTTTTGGGTCCGTTTTCCAATTTCAAAGATAATCAATCCGCTCACTGTCCAGTTAAGTCTTTCTCAACTATTGCGGAAAATTCATCCGGTGTTCCATTGTAGTTTACTAAAACCAGCTACTGCATCAATGATAAGATCACTGCCAACCATTAACGGTACAGGGGGAAACACATTATGAGATTCAAAAAATTCTCAATTCTAGATGACACCATGGCCGATTGCAATATTTGGTCTTATGGAAAGAATACCCCCTCTCAGATGCAAGGTGGGTAAAGAATTGGGATGTTCATGCTGATCAATTGGTTAACCAATTCCATGAGGATTTCCCCCACAAACCAAAGGGTCCTCGTGGAGCGGGGAGAGGGGGTTAAGGACAATGTATTAACCCCTGTATGTGTTTTTTTTCTTTTCTTTTAGGAGGAGGAGTTTTCAAGGAGGGATGCCTATCAGCTTTGAAATTCAGCTGCCACATTTTTTAAAAAAGAGAGTTGGAGGAGTTGAAAAGTTCAAGGTTACTCTGTATGTCATATTAAGAAATTCCAGTGGCAGTTAATCGGTTCTTGGGATTTATGAAGTGTACAAGTGGGAGGAGAGAAGGTGGATTCTCTGTAACACATGAAAAATTTTAACTTTGGGAAATTGTCTTTGACATGCCAGATCTGTTTCTAAATAAATCAATTGGAGAGAAAATGTCTCTGAGTGATTGATATCATGGATACTTTCTGGATGCCTTACACACTCCACCAAAAATACAGTTTATAGACAAAGCAGAAACAATTCTTATTTTTAAAAAAATCAAAAGAATTTGATTTTTTTTAAAAAGGTAGCCTTCATCTCAAACTGTCTGATACTCTATCCCTGACTTTTAAATAAAAGTACTTCTACTTTGTCTAGATTTTATTATCTGAATGCTATCTGATGATATCAAAGGCCAGTTGAATAAAGTCCTTTTCTCCACTCCTGCCTCCAAGTGCATAAAATCTATTGAGATGGTTTAGCAGGAAGGAAAAAGAGAAGACATATTTTTAATGGAACTTTGCTCAGGCATCATTATGTGGTAGCCCTTCTTTGCCACAATCCAATTAACACAGATTCTAAACACTGATCAACACCAGCTGCCTTGCCTAAAAATTGACAGAAAGAATATACTGAGCAGGTAGACATATTGTCAATCTATGAAAAAATTTTCTCAGTGGTTTTGTGTAGCTGTTAAAAAGCATATATTTCCATTACCTGCCCTGGAATATAATTGAGATCATTAAAAATGGTATCTGTTCCTTCTTCCTTATTTTACAGCGCAGTTCCAGAAAATTGAGAAGACAAAAGAAGGACTGGAAACAGCCATTGATTAGTGCTGAAAACTTGCCTTCAAGATAAACTGCTGAGAATCATGTAAATCACTGCAACTAAGTAATTTTTAAATATTTATATATGGAAAATTATGTCAAAAGTCCCTGAAACATGTGAAATGGATTCTACATATTCCATGCTTAGGATTTCTTTTTAAAAGAGAAGTGAAATAGAATTTGTGTATGAGCTCCATGTATTGACTGAGGCGCTCTGCACATGTTAAAATA